>NC_143395.1:165726191-166029221 GCF_052110815.1 Crocodylus siamensis
CTGTGTTTGTCCAGTGCCAAGCCTTAAAACCCAGATTTCACTTGGAGTATCTAGGTATTATTTTAATATAAACAGTAGTCACGTTGGCAAAAGTCTTACCTCTGCTATGGAGCAAAAACAGTGTTTGCTCATGGATGATATGCAACATTATATAATCTCATGTTTTTGTTGTCAACTCAAATTAAGGGAACAGCCAGCCGTTGCTTCCATACATCCCTCCAGGTTCTGGGATGTGATGCTCTGGGACACGCTAGGCCCTAAAACAATCTACCAAGACACTAGCTGAAATATATCTAACAAGAAAGGAGCTGAAATTATAGTGTTTTGCACTTTCTGTATCAACTCAGACCTGTCAGAAGCTTTGATTTGCATAAAAAATGGAAATAATCTTGAAATTTAGACATAACCACATCAGCTAAACACATGAGATGCTCCTGTGTTTGATGCCCTTGTCTAAACTTTTTAGACCTATGACAAGTTCTTAACTTATGTGTGCTTTACAGTGATCATACTGTTAACCTAAACCATTGATTTCTGAAGTCAGACATCTAATTTTACCATCCTATCAAACTCAGCTTTTAATTATAGGTCAGTGCCAAAGAGACCTTATGTGGTGTATGCATTTTGCTGCTACAGTAGATCCACATTAATGTAATGTATTATAGCCATAATGGATTACAGTTTGTTGAGCGCCCAAAATTCTTTAAGAATACATTTTGCATTTTGTTCAGTATTCCGGTTGTATTCCCATCCAATCAACTCTTTCTGCGTGCTGCTTTTCAATCAAAGCACAAATAGAATTTTTTGTTCTATTTGTTCAAACACTACTCTGTGCCAACTAATTAAAAACCATAGTTGTTATGTATTTTAAATCGGGTTGTCACTAACTTCGTATACATATTCAGTTGCTGTGACTGTATAACACTCTTCTTTGAAATTTACAGTTTGTTTCTTCCAAGTATAAGCCATATCTGTTGCAATCCCTTGCTCCGTAGACTTGCTTATCTATGCACAGTTGCTGCACTGATAAGTGTTAAAGCAGTTAAGTCTCTTTAGTATGGCTGCAGTTTTACAGCTGAAGTTTATTCCTATTAATTTATAAAAATAAGCTAAATAAGCATGAGCTTCTTTAAACATGTGTGATAGCCACAATAGGGGTCTGTACCAGTTTACTTATTTTGGTATAAAATTATCCAACTTACCATATAGTTAAATAGCTAGACAAATCATTGAGGCCATGCTTAAAAGATCTAACAAAGAGCTCTGTGTATCTGAGCTTTGTCCTTTAGCTGTGTATTTTTGAGTTCCTGGGCTCCCATATTTCTAGGCAGTTTTTGCTGACAAGCTTTTGCAAATTGGTTGCATAATGAAAATTCATGCTTTACATTGCACTCCTTTGTATCATGCTCTCATTGTCTCCATCTTTTCTAATCTAGCCCTTGTCATCTGTTACCCCTGTAATCTCTCTTAATGCTTTGGGATGCATTTTTAATGAGATGTACTTTATTACTTTCAATGCTGGCTAACATTTTAATTCGGGAATCACAGTTTTCACTAGTCCTGCAGAGGTCCACTGTTTGCAAAGCCATATCCATCTCTCAAGTATCTTTACTTTGACCTAGTTATCAATTATGTTACCAATGATTTGATGATTCATTAGTCTAGTTGTTAACTGTTCACATTTACATGACTTAGCTTTTTCATGAAGAACTCTATAGTCAGTGGTCTTTTTGGCAGCTAGTTTCTTGTAAGCAATGGTGCCTCACAAGGGACATTCTTGAACAGATTATTCCATGTGTTTCTGAATGACTGGAGCAGTGACGTGCCTAAAGCTGCCACCAGTAGGATTTCTTGTGGCAACAATGTGGCATCAATGTCCATCAGTTGTTTGTCAGGTTCCCTTCCAGATAAAGTGGTTTGGGGAATCTTATTTGCTTATTTTTTGCAGAGGTTTCCTTCTGACATTTTGTAATGAGATGATATATAAAAGCACTGCTAAAATGTTCCCTTTTTTCTTGCTCAGTTGCATGAATAAGGTTTGCCACCCTGCCAACACATTGCTAGGTATTTCTCTAGAACAGTTATTTTCAACCAGTGTGCTGTGGCACCGTGGGGTACCACAAGATCCTTTTAAGGGTGCCAGGAGGTACTGTGTAATATTAATACTGCTGGGTGTTCAAACACTTATACATGATGCACAAGATAAACCCAGAAATTTCAAATAGGAATCCATAGTGTCAAAAAGCATTCTAGAATGCTGTGGTCTTTCTGAGTTTTGGCAACAGACGAACTGCTCTATTACTTTTAGGTACAGGTAGTCCTCACCTTACAACGTTTCAAGTTACAACATTTTGCACTTACAATGTTTATAAATTGACACCCTGGATCAACTTTCTGATGTCAGTTTTGATTTTACAATGCTTGATCTGATGCCGCGCCATGTCAGTGAATAAGTTTGCTGTCGCCCATCTCCCTGGAGAACATCTGTCTAAACTTCCTTGGACACTTTCTTTAAGAAAGCAGACAAGACTCCAGAAAAACCTGTAGCCAAGACTCCTGAGAAGACTCCAGCCAAGAACCCTTCAAAAAGTCCAGCAAAGTCAAAGAAACCTCAAAGAAATCCTTCCAAATCAGTATAATTGCTATTTACAATATGAATACATTAATGTAGCTATATTTCATAGATTTCATAGACATTAGGGCTGGAAGGGACCTCGTAAGATCATTGGGTCCAGCTCCCTGCCCAAGGGGCAGGAAGTCAGCTAAGGTCAACTGATCCCAGCAAGGTAAGCATCTAACTGTTTCTTAAAGGTATCCAGAGTAGGTGCTAGCACCACCTCTGGGGAGAGTCTATTCAGGCCTTGGGAGCTCAGACTGTAAAGAAGTTTTTCCTTATGTCCAGCCTAAAATAGTCTTGCAGGAGTTTGTGACCGTTGGACCTTGTTATTCCTTGGGGTGGTCTGGTGAACAGGCATTCTCCCAGATCCTGATGCACACCCTTTACATACTTATAGGCTGCCACCAAGTCACCCCCAAGCCTGGAGAAGCACAGGTTCATGAGTCCTGTGACTCTCAGCCTTTCTTTGTTACTCATCTATAGTTGATTGAGTACAACATTATGTGTTATTTTTGGTGAAAATAGGGTATCGGGCCTTGGTTCAGGAACCAATTCCCCATTTATAACATTGTTTCCTATGGGTAAATCGGTTCTGAGTTACAACATTTCGACTTAAGACACGGTTTTCAGGAACCAATTGTGTCGTAAGTCCAAGGACTGCCTGTAATCAAAAAACAAGTGAAAATTAATAGCTGGCATTTTCTGAGGGATGCTTTGAATTTAAAAAGGTTGAGAACTGCTACTCGAGAGCAGAGGTCAGCAACGTTCTTGGGCCAAGTGCCAAAAACCCCCGCAACCTTGACTTGTAAGATATTGATGTGCCGGGGTAGATAGTAGGGGAGCCATGAGGGGCCTGATTGTTGTGTAGCCTTCCCCCTGGTGTGCATGCAGCCATCCCTAACAACAAGCCAGGCCACGGCTCTAGACCCCTGGTACAGCCACTTGCAGACCTGCAGGTGCCTGCTGCAAGCAGTCTGGGCCTTGGGTGGCACCCTGCCGCCAGCCACAAAGCCCAGGCTGCTCACTGCCTGCTACAAGCAACCCAGGGTCCATGGCAGGGAGCTGAGGCCTGCCCAGAGCCAGGGTGTGCCAAGCAAAATGGCTTCACGTACCATGCTCTGGCATACATGCCAGGGTTGCTGACCCATGCTCTAGAGTAAACAGATGGGAAGGACTACACCACACTGTCATTCCTGAAGAGGTGGGGATTAGTTCTACATCTGAGCAATAAAGGATACTGTGTTATCACCAAGAATCCAGGTTTTCCATTTCCTGCGGAAAAACGTGGATTTTGTCCTTTAAAGGAGAAAAACACGGATTTTCTCTTTTGAAGCATGGGTTTCCCCTTTTGCAAACAGCTCCCCGCAGGCTGGCAGAGTTCCAGCCTGCAACAAGCTGCTTGCAAAAAGCCCACAAAACCCTAAGCCCTGTCTGGAGGGTAGGGTTGCCAACCCTCCAGGATTTCCCTGGAGTCTCCAGAAATTAGATATACAACTTCAGGAAACTGCTGAGAGTCACCCAGAAGATAAATGATAGGACATTCTTTAAAATGAATATTAAATGTCGAATTTGACTTTTACAGTAGTCCAGTGGGTTTGCCTTCGTGATATAAAGTCTACGCACTGTAATCCGTAACTGATATACGCAAGCACATGGGAACGTTCACATTGTATGTTGCGGGCATGTTGGTGTTCTGGAAACCTACTGGAGGGGAAGGGAAGTGGAAGGGGGCGGGGGGGGAGAGGGAGGGGGAGCAGGCAGGAGTCGGAGCAGCAGCAGGGACTGAGAATCTGAAATGAGTCAGGTCTGGCTCAGACTCACTCTGCCTCCTGCAGCATTTGGGATAAGTAGGGCCTGGGGCCTCAGGGCAGAGATGCAACTGGGGGCCCCCTCTGGCAGGGTTGGGAAGGCAGGGAGTTGCAGGTTGGGAATGAGGGAGCCAGTGATCTCCCTGTTCCTGTGTAGTCCCGGCCTGATTTTGCAGGTTTTGAGGCCCACTGTTCAGCTCTGCAGGGAAGTGGGGTGAAGGGAAGCCTGGCGATAGGCAGGGCAAATGGGATGGAGGAGAGGAGAGAGAGAAGGAGGAGGAGGCGAGGACATGGAAGGGGTATGCAGCAGGGGCCATCCATGAGGCCAGGTGGGGCCTGCCCCACCCACCCTTTTAGCTTCCACCAAGCAGGGACCACGGCTGCCTGCTGACTGCCCCAGTGCAAGTCCCCAGCCTGCCACAGTCCCTGTCCTGCTGCTCCTGGGCACTCACTACCAGATGGTTCCAGAGGGCAGTGATGGGCACATCAAAGTGTTAGAAATGGAGTATTGTTAGAAATGCACAGCTTGCATCTTGCACCTGATAAGAAAGAAACACTGCCAAGGACTTTTTTCCTTGCCCAGCCTTGCCACAGCTCTTCTTACACTAAATCGCAGACTCTCCCCCAGCTTCTCCCTAGCCTTTCTCATGCAGATTACAGAAGCTGGAATTCAACTGACTGTGTCCTTGAAAGGGGCGGGGTTTAAACTCTTGGTGACCTCTAGTACTCTCTGAGCATGCTCAGTTAGCTGATGCATATTTACCTCTCCGCCCTGCATACTTAAGTAGTTAATTATAATATACATGCGATATATGTAGTGATGTAACCACATGTATGCTTGTATGAAACGGAAATGAGCTGTAAGGGTTCCTGTTTCTGCACACGTGCCCAGGAGGAAAAAGACAAATACAGCCTGCAAAATTCCTTGGTGGGTTCAGAGTAATCTGAGTTTTTGACTCTGCTCTGACCCTATTTGCAAATAGACCTTTTGTGCCATCTAATGTATGTGTGTCTGTGATACTTTGCGAGCCTCCAAGAAACGGACCGCAATTTTTTGCATCAAAAGCACTCGGGGACGGTACTGCATGGGCCAAGTTGGGCTAGTGTGGCATGTCCCAGAAGAGTGGGTCTGGGATGCACAGCAGGGACAGGTGGTGGGGGCCCCATGCAGCATGTGGGGGCCAGCCAGAGCCACAATAAGCCTGCAGTTGTCAGAGGCAGCCCTGCTCCACCAGGATGTGCTGGTTCCACCTGGAACCATTTGGGCGGTGAGCACCCAGGAGCAGTGGGGTAGGGGAAGCAGGGTGGGGACTGTAGTGGGGGAGGGGGAGGCTTGTGGGAGCAGTGGGTGGGTGACAGTGATCCCTGCTCTGTGGGAGCTAATGTTATCTGGGGTAGACCTGACCTGTCCCCATGGGTTGCCCTTGCTGCATCCCCATCCTGCTCCCCCTCTCTTCCCCTACTCCTTCTCCTCCTCCCATCCTCCCTCCCACCTACTCTGCTTGCTGCTAGACTTCCCTTGGGTAGGAGACAGCAAAACTTGGAACACAAAGGGGCACTGGCAGGGCTGTGAGAGGCATATTAGAGCTGCTCAGTGCCACAAAGCAATGTGGGGGACAGCTGCAGTTGGACTTGTGTCCAGGAGGGAGTGAGGGGGGGTCGGCAGGGGCTGTGAGTTGGGAGCGGGGGGGTGTATTGGGGCAACCGCCCCAGGCCCTGTGCTTCAAGGAGGGGGCCCACAGAGCTGGGCAGAGCGGCCACAGCGATTCCACACTGCCACCAGCTTCACATCTGGCCGCTCAACACCCCCCTTCCTCCCTGAATCTGCCGCTGGCTTCCTTGCATCTGGGGGTGGGCCCCTGCACAGGCTGATTTGCCCCAGTCCCCACACCCTGCTTGGGTTGTCTCTGGTTGGGAGTGAGGGGCACCTGCATATTAGGGCTCAGCACCACAAAGCAGTTGGGGGGCCAGAGAGCTCTGATTTTCCAGGATAAAAAACCAAAAATCAAACACCAAAATATATAGGTATTTAGAATGTATTTAATTATGATTGAGGCACTGGTAGGCTTCCAAATTGCTTTAAAATTGTAAATTTGGCAAGAAAACATTGTGTTCAACTGATACCTATATATATATATTGTTGTTTCATTTTAATCACGGGAAAATGATGATTTCGTTTTTTTTAACCAAAGAATTTTGGATTCTTAACAAAGAAAACCAGGATCCCTGCTTATCACAGCATCTGATGAAGTAAGCTTCATCCTGCAAAAGCATGTGCTATATGTATATGTATATATCTACTTTGGTTAAGGAACTAGGTACCTGGCTAGAAGAGACACAAAAGGCTGACAGATGTAAACAGCAAGTTTGAAGGAGCAACCTGGAAACTGGCTGGTAAATGAAGGCTGAGGGGAGCTGCCCACGGTTAGGAAATGTGAAGAACCTGCTGTAGCTGGACAATTGGAGGGCAATCTGAACAGCACATTCGCTCCACCAACAAAAATCACAGATAACGGAGCCGACCTCTGGCCAGTGAAACTGACAAAGAAATATTTAGACGGGTGCACGAACAGCGCTTTCCACATTGCAGGACTGAAAAGTGCCACAGGACAAAGTTACCTTTTTACCCCTCTAGTGGATTCCCTAGTTAGAACCCACATCCCAGATATGTTTGGTTATGCGATCCTTTCTTTGAACATGAAGTTGGATAGACATCTTCTCTCTACCTGGCCTTTACTTATCTAGGATGTGAGCAGAGATAGATCCACAGGGGGTACAGTGGCACTGTCACACCCCACTTTCAGACCATGTCCTGGAAGCAGCAACTGCTGCATTTTAAGTCCCAAAGCAGGTAAGGATTGCACCACTCTTGGCACCCCTCCCCTCCCTTCAATGCTCAGTGACACATTCCCCCTATCTCTCATCTCATACACCCCCTACTGCTACTGTCCCCACTGGCCTGGGAGCAGGGAGAGCTCCAGAGCAATTCTTGCCCCACTCCAGTAGGGCTGCAGGGGAAGCTACTAGGGACAGCAGCAGTAGGCAGGTTCCTCCTCTCTGCCTGGTTCCCTGCTGGCCCAGGTGTTGGAGCAGGGATATGATAACCTGTTCACTTCTGCTGTCCCTTGAGTCTGGCTCTTCACAGCCCTGGCTGGAGCAGGATAGGAGTGGCCAGGACAGGAGTGGTGGTGGGTGGGTCTTCCCATACCCAGAGGTGTAAGTAGGGAGGATGAAGAGGCGAAGGGGAGGGGAAGTGCTGCTGAGTACAAGGGGGACAGGAAGGGCTGCCAAAAACAGTGGGATAAAAGGGGGGATCCTTACTTGCTTCAGGGATTTAATAAAGTCCCCAGCTGCTGCTCCCATTGCATGATCTGCCTGCCCCAGTGGGGAAGGGAGGCTGGAAGCAGGGGCTGCAGCCACTCCATCAGCACTTGTCACTGTTCCTCCCCCCACCCCCTTTGAAAAACCCTGAATCCACCTATATATCTGGCACAGGACCTAGAGTCTGTATGCAAACTCAGCATCAAAGCACCTCCATGCTTCCTTCTGAGCTTGGGGTACACATCACATTCTAGTATGTCTGAAAAGGATTGGTACACGAAAAGAACAGAAGAGCCTCAGCAGAACCTGGCATGCTGGCGAGGTCAAAGGTTCATCTAGCCCCATGTCTCATCTCCAACTGTGACAAGTAGTGGGTGCTTTAGAGCAACGGTTCCCAAAATCTAACAAATTGCGTACCACCAATTTAAAAGGATGCAACCTTAAGTACCAGCAGCAATTTTTTTCAGTTCAACCTTAAGTACCACCAGCATATTTTTGTCATATAAAGTAACTATAATAAATCTGTTAATGTGTAGCACTGACAGGTTGTCTGCATACCACTGGTGGTACCTGTACCACAAACTGGGAACCACTGCATTAGAGGGAGAGCACAGGGAACATGCATATACTCTGCCACACTCTCCAAGTTACCAGCAGTTCTAGGTTTAGGGATGTCCCAAGCCTGAGGTCACATTCCTGACTGTCATGCTTAATAGCCCCTGATGAATCTCTTGTCCATTTATTTTCTGCAATCCCTTTTTGAACCTAATTATACTTTTGGCTTCCTCAATGACCTGTAGCAATGACTTCCACAAGTTAATTAGGAGTGATATACAAAAGGACTTCCTTTTGTTGTAAAGCTGCCACCTGATAATTTCATCAGGCATTCCCTAGTTCTTACAGCATGAGACATAGTGAAAAACAATTGCTTATTCATTTTTCCCCAATTCACAATTTCAGTGGTCTCTGTCATATTCCCCCTTAATTGTCCTTTTTCCAAGCTGAAGAGTCCTGGCCTTTTCAGTCTATCTTTACTTGGAAGCTGTTCTATACCTAGATCACCTTCATTGCCATTCCAGAGACATCCTGCCTACTCAAGTGCAATCAACTGCATGATAAAAAAATTAAATTTGATAGCTGTTTACTACTTTATAGCAACATTACACAACAACTTAATGACAGGAAGTGAAGGAGAATATTGCAGCCAACTGAAATTACAGAGGTTATGTAGGTAAGAAGTAGGTGACACGTAATTATCCCAGACTGAATTTGACCATGACAAGAGGGTTAACATCCCTGTTCTTACCAAAAAGCAAAGTATCTTTATTGTAAATAAAGGGAGAAGATCTCAGTGTGATGTTTCATCTGAAGGCAAGCACGGTGTTCCCTGCTGCAACCTTGGGCACTGGACTAATGAGGAGTCAGAAGGGAGAAGGCTATATTCTGAGTCATTAACATCACTTGTGCATCACCCTAGATTTTTTTTAATCTTTTTTTCGACTCTGTTTTGCCTGCAAGAACTGATGGGTTCATGGGACAGCACTATTTGTTCATAGACTGTCCATTTATTGTGAGTTCTTGGAAGAAGAAAAGCCATTTAAAATGGTGTTTCAGTCCATAGTTCATCTTTGTGAGATTGCAGATATACCCAGATATCTGTCCAAACATTCATTTATTTGGCATTTTGGAAAATTCTATCATTCTAACTTACTTGCCTTTCTTTGTTTCTCTTGTGATGTTTTTACTTCTTTGTTTTGCGCTGAAGAAAACTATACACACACTCCATAGCAGGTTATAGCCCTATAATATATCACACGGTGCCTCTGACTACTTCACTTAATTTGTCTGTTGATCCATCCCATAGGAATTCATTCCAACATTCCCAACCCCTGAGCAGCCTCCATCACCAGTCCCCACCCTCCACTCCCCTGCCAAACAAATATCAACCTGCAAAATAAGGGTTCCCTTCTTTCTACTCATATGTGGAGTCTCTGTCCCAGCCCACCTCAAAACAGAGAGACAAAAGATTACACTGTGAATCCTAGCATAGATGATATTCATCCCTTCACCAGTGACAAGTTTAAGGGCAGATGGGTTTTGAGCTTGTAGGCCTACAAACAGAAACTGCATACTTTTGTTAAAAAAGTGAAATTCCTAGCTTTTCAAGAGGAGAAGAGCACTTGCATTTAGCTTTTTAAAGTCTCAAGCTAGCTTTTTTTTAAATACAAGCATGTCTTGACTTCAAAGTATTTTTTTTTAAATTATTTTTACTGATGTTTCACTCTGTACATTAGTTTTAATTTTCCTCTCCCTGGTCTGATAATTCTTCACAGTTTCTAAGGGGCTTTACTAACACAAGCATATAGGAATTTGTTTTGACTTAAAAAAAACCAACCCAAAACTTGTGTTTCTAATTTTCTTCTGTGAAATATGTGGATATATAGAACTCAGGTTTGTTTAAATTACCAACAGTGAGAAAAGCAGACATCTTAAATGGTTGATAAAACACACCACATCAACCTACTAGTATATTCTGTCTTCCTGTGCTTATTATGTAATATAGATGGATATATGACAGCTAAAGCTAAGATTGCCCATCACTTGCCACCAGAACTACATTTTCAGTTACTTTAACTTTGTCACTTTATCTTTTAGACTGATATCTGGTAGATTTGTACTCTGCCCAGAGAAATATATATTTTGTCCAGCAAATACATATATATATATTGCTATAACACTCTATCTTTCTCCCAATATATATGTATGTATATATTCATGTATACACACATACACACACATGTACACAGAGACAGAAACAGTGTCACATAGCGAAGTGCCTGCTCTGCTATAAGTAAAGATAAGGAGCAGTTTCTTTATATTAGGTGATTCAGAAATCTGTATGCTTGCTTATATTTTCTTTAAATTTGCTCAGTCTGGGGACCAGGTGTTTTGTATGGTGTTCAGCACACACACCTGGGTCTTCAACTCTGAGCATGCCCCAAACTATCTCATGTGCTCAACATTTATCTCAGCTAGTGTACAATTCCTACTCTCCAACTACGAAGCTGTTTTATATTACTGAAACAGAAAACTTTATTAAACTTAAAGCAATATTTCCCAATCTTTCTATCTGTTAGCCCACTTCTGGTTGGCTTGTGACCCTGCTTCTGGTACAGACATAACAATGGTCCTCACAATCCCACCCCTAAGTGTTATGACACCACTTAGGGTCACCTAGTTTGGGAACCACTGACTGGATCCCCAGAATAGCATGTGCCAACATTCATGAGTTAAAGCCACTGAAATGAGACTGTGAATTGACAGTACAGCTCTTATACCACCTCTCTAAGTAAAATAAGTCAGACTAGCAAAAGGACAGAACAAGACCCTGGGAGATATGGGGAGCTTCATTTCTGTCTTGTCTACTCCCCCCTCCCCAGCATCCAAGGTGCTCCAGGTTTGTATCCTCCTTCAAAAAACATCCACGCAGGTTTCATTCTAGTGTCTGATTTCTCCAGAAAACTCTCCTCCTGACCTTTTTCCACTCTAAGGAAAGCAGCGTTGTCAGTTCTCACCATATTATCAAGAGGCCACTCTGGTGTTTTTAAAAAGCCTCAGCTGTTGGAGGGGAATTATTTGGTGCGAATTTCAGCTTTCATTTGAAAAAAATATACTGTTTTGTTTTTGTGATTGTGGAGGAAAGATTGAAAATGTCAAAAGGGAAAACACCAAGGGAAAAATAAAAATAACCCGGACTGTATTATTTTTAAGATCTCATATTAAGTCAATCGATCCTCAATCATTTGTGGGTGGCAATATGGGTAAAGGCTTCCTTTTATATTTCTCCACAGCCCTAGTTCTCAGTTATCTGCTCAGCCACATGACAGGGGTGATATGGAAAAACCATCAGAGCATAGACTTGACCTTCTTAAAGGCCCAGCTCACTGGTCTGTCTTTTAATAGATCAAAGACATTTCAAGCTCAGGTGCCAGTTCTGATAGAAGTGGTCATGGCATCACACAGAAAGAGAGGCAGTTTCTTTGTATCAAGGCATTTATGGCTTCATAGATCAAATGCAACATTTCAAACTCCATTGGGAAGCCAGCTGGCAGAAAGTGCAGGTCAAGAAGCATCAGTATCACGTTTGCATGGCAAAATATTTCATACAGCAAGCACACCATGGCATTTCAGAGCAGTGCCACCTGCCACCTGGATTTAAGGTCCAGCATCACACTGAGTCATCTCTACCAGTCACTTAGAGATGAACTGTGGTAGGAAAGTCCGCATCCAATAATAAAAGATTAAGGGAGGGGATGACAGAGGAGCTGTCTGGGCAGACAGAATGTGAATGGGACTAAGGTGCTGGGGGGAAGTGAGATGTAGACTCTTGGGGATGGGAAAATGATGTGGTGGGGATGGGAAAACATATCTGAGTAGGAACCATGATACAGTGGAGGAACTGTGGCTGACTCACTTAGGAGACAAGGGGGTAAGGGCCTGAAGAGACATTGAGTTTTGATGAGGGAAGAAGAATGTGGATGAGCTGGTAGATCGAACTAAAAGCTGGAAGGGAGAAGAATTGGATTAGAAAGGAAGGAAATGGAGGTGGCTGTGGAGTGACCATAGTTCTGATCCTCTGCACCCACTAGAGAAGTCTTACAGGAACAAGTTGGGCATCCCGTGTGCAGGGGGGGCGGGGTCACATTACAGCCTATATCCATGTTAGGTAGGACACTGACTAGCCTAGAAGATTTAAGAGTGAAATTTGGGGAGATACTGGGACTGGGAAGGGGGAAATTAGGACGAGAATATGGGAGACAGAGATTAAGCCTGACTGGACATGGAGGTGTGGACTATGATGAAAGTTTAAGGAGTAGTGACAAGAACTGGGGAAGTACAGAGAATGGGATTGGGACAAAATATAGGAGTGGGTAAGATGAAGGCTAGGGACAAGATGGAGGGAAAAGGCAGAAGGGATAAAACTTTGGGGAGACAAGGGAGTCTGTGCCCACTGGAAAACGATTCCTGAGCCACAGGAGTGTTCTGCTGGGAGTAGATAACTGTGCCACTCGCTGACAAAGCTTCCCCATCTCTACCTCGTGCTGGTCCATAGAAAATGACTCCACTAAGAAATGCCTGCATGCTGGATCTAAAGTTTTCAACCCTATCAGTGACCTATATGGGCATAAGAACGATGCAGGATGGAGTGCCCTTTTTTTCTGGTTTGCTTTTAGAAATATTACACACTCAACTACACAGAGAAACATTATGCATTTATATACAGCACAGACACACAAGAAATCCCGGGTCAAAAAATAATGAAGCTTACAAATTGCAGGCTACGCAGCACATGGTTGTTTCATGTGTACTCCCAAGGGCAACCTTGTCAGGGACTTCTGAGTGGTTGCCTGGTTGAATGGGAAGCCCGGTAATTTTACTGCAGGTTAGTGTTTGCACGTATAATGTGTGCACCAACACAGAGTCTGAATATGTATCTCACGCGCATCTGACCACACCAGTGGTTCTCAACCTCTGGGAACGTGAGACACCCCTCATTAGCTTCAAGCCCCCTGGGAAAATGACAGCTCTATGTTTCTGCTCGTTCACTTGACCAGGGGCAAACAACTCAGATGGACCCCGGCTGACCCAGTAGTTTTGCCACTCCAGATTCCTAGTGGAAAACTCAGGGGAGGTAGAGGGGTGTCTTGCAAATGCTGGCTGCACGCCAACCAGTGCTCACCTTGCACAGCACCCCAGAAGGGATCTCCAGGCAGCCCAGTGTGCCAGGCCCTGATTGAGAATCCCCGCACTACCACCCCACCTACACCTGTACAATCCCCCAGCCCACAGTGGGCAGGCATGCAGGTGCCTGGGTGGGCACAGAGCAGCTGTGCCACACAAATGCCAACCTCCCCGGGCTTCACCAGGTCCCTCCCCATGAAGTTCACCCCCCCACTCACAGATGCTCCGGGTTCAACCCCTGCTCCCGGGATTCACTCCCCCAGGCACTGGTTGCTCCACCCCGCATGGGGTTCACCCCCCGAGCTACAGCTGCCCCAAGTTCCCCCCGTGAGGCTCTTCCCCCAGTCACAGATGCTCCAGACCCCTCCACCCGGGCTCCATCCCCTCCCTGGCCGCTGCTGCTTCAAGCTCCGCCCCCCGGCGGCAAGCTCCACCCCGCGCTGGCGGCCGCGGCGGCGGAAGTGGACGTAGGGGGCAGTATAGGAATTTCCGGTGACGTCCCGGTGCGGACTCCATTAGGCTGCAGCTGGGCAGAGAAGCAGCCGAGCGGCGGGCGGAGCAGCGGCCGCGCGGGCCGGGCCGGGCCGGGCCGGCGGGCGGGGCAGGGAGGGAGGGAGGGGCTCCGGCACCGACCAGCAGAGCGAGCCCGCGTGGGCGGCGGGCCCCGGGGGGAGCCAGGCCCCGCTCCGCCCCGCGCCGCCGCCCCCCGGCCTCCCACCACGGCCGCGCTGGGCGAGGGAGCGCTGGCCTCCGCTTCCTCTTCCTCCGACTCGGACACCGGCGGCGCCTCTCCGCCCCCGCGGAAGCGCGCGCGGGCCTCCCCGGCGGCGGCGGCGGCGGCGGGCGCAGGAGAGCCCGGCGTGTCCGCGGGCAGAGCCGGCCTCCCCTCGTCCCCGGCTCCGGCCCCCCCGCCCCCGCTCCCGGCGCCGCTCCCGCTCCCGGCCCGCGGCGGCAGCGCCATGCAAGCCAACGGCGCCGGAGCGGGGCCGCCGCCGCCGCCGCCGGGCGCCGAGCTGGGCTGCCTGGGCGCGCAGAACGGCGAGGCCTCGTCCTCCTCTTCCTCCTCGGGGCCGGCGCCCGGCGCCGACGGCCTGGCCCACGCCAACGGGCTGCTGCCGCCCGCCGGCCTCGGCGTCAACAATGGCGTGGCGCCTGCGGCCGGGGCCGGGGGGGGCCCCACGGAGCTGAAGAAGAAGAAGCGGCTCTCGCAGTCGGACGAGGACGTGATCCGCCTCATTGGGCAGCACCTGCACGGCCTGGGCCTCAAGTACGTGACGGCCACTGCCATGGACAGGCTCCACCTCCGCCTGGACTGGGGGGTTGTGGCCCCCCGGTGGGGTGCCATGGCCTGCTGTGTTGGAGGAGAGTCATGACAGCTGGACCCTGTGGCAGAGAAACTGGGGCCTGGGAGTGTCGGGGAGGAAGCAGTAGGGCAGAGCTGAGCTGAGCTGATCGGGTGGGGGGAAATGGAGCCAGGATGCGTTTGTCAGGCTGTGCTAGCCCACCCTGTGCATGCCAGCAGGGCCAAGGGACCGTTAAGGTCTCCTCTGGGAGGGCCCCAGTGACAGGCCAGGGCAGCTGGACCCCTGCCAACAAGCAGGGAGGGTCAAAGGATCAAGAGCCCCCAGCTGATGGGGAGCTGGCCTTTTTGGGAGAGTATTGTTTTGTTTTTGGGGTTTTGTGTTTTTTGCATATGATGGGTTTGGGGTATTGTGTTTTTGTTTTTTTTAAAGATCTGGTTGGTTAATGATAAACCAACCTGAGAATTCAACTGTCACTTAGGCCACTTTCTTACTTGAAAAATTTATTCAAATAAAAGGGATGAGAGGTGTTGTGGATTTGGTTTGGACCCATGTCTAATAGCTATAGATCTCCTTTGTAGATTGAGACTTCAGGTGACAAGTGCATTGACTTCTCGGTCATTTGGGCTGCTGCAGTATTTCTGTCCAAGTAATTAGGTAGTGAGGGAGGGGGGATGTCTGCTGAATACAGAAAGATGACTAATTTTTTAATTTATTATTATTATTATATTACCCCGGAAGTCTTTTCCCTTTAAAACATACCAGTAGCTAAACAAATATATTGGCATGTTCTCAGGGAGGGACTCTACAGGTGACACCCCTGGAATATCTTTAGCTCCAGTACTACAAAGGAAGACTGTAACTCCTTCTGGACAAGGATCATTTCTAATGAACTTAATACACAAATAAAATCCACCACTAGCATAGGCAAGTTTAGAGCAGTAGGAAACTACCCATGACTGGTTGTAGACCACACTAATAAATACTCTGTTTTTAGAGTAAAGGGGAGGAGGGCCTTACAGGTTGGTGGGTTTATTTTAAGGAGCTGGCCTTCCAGAGACCTGAAACGAAGAAAAGCTAGGCCTGGAGTCACAGAGAAACAGAGACGGATCTAGTGTTTGTAAATTATGTTGTCACCCATGCAGACAGCGTGCCACTGCTTTATTTTTGACTAGCAGCGCTTGCTTGCGTGGTGATGGCTGGTCATGAAAGGGAAAAGCTATCATGTTCTTCATGTGAGTTTTCAAACCTGTTGACATCTTATCTTTGAGATATACCAGCCTCTCAAAAAAAAAAAAAAAAAAAAAGTGTCAGTGTGTGAGGTCGCCCTCTCTATAACTTTCCAATTCTGATCGTGGCACATCTGCATAATAAAAACACTTGCTTTTCAATGCTGCAAACTATTGGAGCAATCAGTTTATTTGCAGGGGTACAGTTGGTCTGTTTTTTTTACACTGTATTTCTCCTGCAGCCAGACTGTTGATCTTCTCATGCAAGAGTCAGGATGTCGTTTAGAACATCCTTCTGCTACCAAATTCCGTAATCATGTCATGGAAGGAGAATGGGATAAGGTAATGTAGGGCATGTAGGACTGCATAACTGCTGTAAAATTAATAGCATCTGAGATGCATTTCACAATCTTCTTGGCTTATGTTTCTTTCTTTTTATACCAATTTCTGCAGGCTGAGAACGACCTGAATGAACTTAAGCCTTTAGTGCATTCTCCTCATGCAATTGTGGTAAGAGGCACATTGACATGTTTCAGATACAGTTGAGAATATTTGTAGTAGTGCAGTGTTGTGCTTACTTGAAAGTTAATGTTGGTTACTGTACTTTGTTTTAGCAAGCAGTATGTTATTCAAGTGTGGTATTAGTGATTTTGCTCTTCTGCTACTTCATAGCACCTCATAGAACAAACCTATATATTAAGAACAATACTCATAAGCTTACATATTCAATATGGGCTCAAAGTTCCATTAGTTTTAGTGGATCAAAAACTGATTCTGTAACCTGTATATCTAGCTTAAAATCTAAGTTGGTTAACTTCAGTTATTTCACAGAAATCTAGGCAGTCCCCCCCCGCCCCTTCCTCCTCCTCCAAAAGAATCAAGCTTGGGGAAGGGGGCAGGTAGAGAGGGGTATTATTTGTGTTGAGGAGTCTGTTGAAAAAGAAAACTTAACAATAGTGTTGCTTTTCCAGATGGCTTCTAATGGACAAATGTATCGCTGTTTCAGTTTTTTATTTAGCGCTTTGTCCGTTTGGCTGGCTTTTTTTGTTAACTTAAAGCAGACAGTCTGGTAATGTAGGATCCCAGGCCCTCTGATTTGTCACTGTTACAATGTGTTTCATTATTTGTTATTTCAATAACTTTGTGAAAGCTGTGTGCTGATGTACAAAATATTTCTGCATGTACTCTGTATGATGTTGGATCAAAGTAGCTGCTTAGCTTTAACTTGTATTCCTTCAGACATCCCATTTTTATCATCTTAAATGCTTACTGAAATGACTAGTTATTTATGCTATTTTACAGTAAATTGGAGAGATGAAAGCCATGGACTGCCATTTCTCTTTTTTGTTCTTTGGGGGGGGAGGGGTTGGGTTTTTTTAATACCTGTGCCTGTAAACAATGAGGAACCAGCTGATGGCTGCTTAGTTCTTACTTACAGCTGATTCATTTGTTGTCAAGGGACTGCTTCCTGTCTAGTGGGGGAGGGGAAGAGAGAGAACAGGAAGTAGAGTAGGGAAAAAGCAGATGTTGTAACAGAACATCAATAAATGCCTAAAATAAGTTTATATTTTTGTTGTTTTAATTGTGCCAAAGTTTAAACCCTTCCAAAATCTATAGTGTGACACTAATAGTGTTTGTTTCTACTTTGATTGGCAAAATTAAGATGTCAGGAAAAGCTACTATCTAAACAGAATAGTTTGGAGTATTATGTACATATTTACAAGTGTAGGCCTTTATTGAAGCAAACCTTACCGTTCTTAATTTTTTGAGGATGTTGTTAATTTCTCAGTAGCTTTCAAAATGTTGCTTTCAATTTTAATTCTATAAAATATTGACCAAAGCAATAAGTTTTTATAGATTGGCATGTTACTTGTTACTACTTTAACTGCTTAAAGGAGGTAACTTAATTAGGAAATTTCTTTTGAAGGCAGAAGTGTTGTAAATTCTGGCCTTGGAGCAAGGAAATTATGTTTGATTGCTTGGGTAAAAACTAATGAAAGGTGGGTGTTTTTGTTCTATGTATCTAGTTTAGATAAGAGAGCCTAATTGCATTGTGACCCTCTTTTTTTGTTCATAGATTTCATAGACATTAGGGCTGGAAGGGACCTCGGAGATCATCGGGTTCAGCCCCTGCCCAAAGGGCGGGAAGTCAGCTGGGGTCAGATCACCCCAGCAAGATAATCATCCAAACGCATGTGAAATGTGTCCAGAGTAGGTGCTTGCACCACATCTGGGGGGAGTCTATTCCAGATTCTGGAGACTCAGATGGTAAAGAAGTTCTTCCTTATGTCTAGTCTAAACGGTCTTCCCACAGTTCGAGACTGATTAGACCTAGCTGAAATGAACAACAATCTTAAAAAAGCAACTGTTGAGTTTTTAAAATAGACCTCTCAAATGTACAGCATTATGAAAATAATAAATTAAGGAACTTGTGGACTTCCTTCACTGTATTATCTAAGTTTCTGGAGTTGATCAGGATTTAAAATTTTGAAATGTTAAGCAGCTGTTCATAAACCCATAAAGAAACATTCTTTCAACATGTTTTGTATGGGGGTTTTATTTACTGTGCTAATGTAAAAGTAATTGTCAGAATTAGTTTGGATGGCTATTGCAAAACTTAATCTTTAATTCAGAGAAGTAAGTAGACACTGAAAAATAGGAGAATGGATAAATCTTTTGTCTGACCTCTGACAAGAAAATCAAAAGGGCATAAAAAAGGATGAAATACCTGGCTGGTCTTTGCACTGTCAAACACCTCCAGGTCTATACTACGAAGTCTTTTTCTAGAATAGCTGTATTGGAGACATGGGAAAATCACACCCTCAGGCTGATGTAGCTATATGACAAAGCCCTTTTTGAGTGTTGTTACATTAACACAACCAAACTTTTATTGGCTTAATTTATGTTTGGGGAAAATGGTGAAGCTGCAGACAGAACTTCTTCAGTGCCTGCTGCATCATTACTATAGGGCTTTGCTGCCATACCTGTGCCAAGTTAGGCATAGGGTTGAGCTTTGTACTGTGGACATATCCGAAGTTATGTTTGACTTGCTGCTTAAGGGCAGGGGAGGCATCTTTCTCCCATTCTTGGCCTTAAGAGACCAACTTCTTGAAATCCATTCAGATTTTTTTTTGGTAGTCATCTTGTTGGTGCCTGCGCTGCACTTATTTTTTTTCCCACCTCTTTAGGGAAATAGTTTACCTCTTTTATCTTGGCAGTTTAAACATTGTTATCCTGGAAGGTACCACGCTATTCCAGTTTGTTTTAAATCATAACCTCAATTTTATTACATGTCTATATAAATGTGTTGTGTATTTTATTTGGGTTGTAGTGAGGTATACTTAAAAAAACAACAAAAACAAAACAAAACCCAAAACTGCTTAAGGAAAGAAGTTCAACTTTTATAAACCAAACATTTGTTTTGGGCTTCTTGACTCCTAGCCTGGCAGCTTATCTAATCAAAAATATCTGCAAAGACTGAATGCCTGGGTGGAGAAGTAGTTACTTTCAGTGTAACCTATGTGAGCTTTACAAGCAAAGAATTATTTTTAATATGATTTTAAAAAAATATTTTTTTGTCAAACAGTCTACATATCAGGCTGCTTTCACATGAGCAGTTTAAAAGCAAGATCTAAGTTTGTGTGTATGCATGCACAGAATTTTATAGCAGGCTATAATTTCCCAACCTGTGCAAACAGGAGTAATGTTGCAAGTATTCTGAGATCTGCTGCTGAAGGTGCTGATCAGAGTCTAAAGCCACAAATGAACTAAAGGGTTGTTGGATTTTGCCTGGAACTGAAAACTAAAACGAGTATGCTCTCTTCATATGTCCATGGCCATAGAAACTGCTCTACCCGTGGAAAGTCAACCCGTCTCAATTAAAAAGCTGTGGATGTTGATATGTGACCTGTTCTCTAGAACTAATATAGACCCAGCCCGAACTGGCAGACCCTGGATAAGCCAAAAGCAGTTTTCTTATACTTTCAAATGCCTTTCATTGCACAGGCTGCTCACTTCTGCTTGAAAATAAACTGTTAGTGTGGCAGCTGCACGCAAACAAACAATGATTAGGTCTAGGTTTATGCCTGGAGCTTTCTCCCTCCATTCATATGTCTGTAATATTTTTAAACACCACTGAGTGGCATATGTGCTGATGAATTAGATGATCAGTTATGTCTCCTCTTCCTCTAATGTAGTTCAGATGATGTGTCTGTCTGACAAAAGCCATAGGAAGACTTCAGCAGAGAGCCCTGATCTGTACATGGTTTAGTGGCATTGCACAAAAAAAAATTGTTTGTAGCCCCTCCCTAGTATATCAGTATCTACACTTATGATTTCAAAGCAGAATTTCACTTGTCTGCAGTAGGCTTTGGGTACTCTGATGCATAATAAAACTCTTGCTAGCTATGTCGGTATAATTTACATTTTTAATTTTTTTTACACTGATATAAATCATGTTGGGATCTAGAGTGAACAGATGATCAGCTGTCCCAGTGTAGCTGCTTGCAGTAAGCTGCTGTTGCGTAGTCTCATTACTAGTAGGTACTAGTCTATATTTGACACTGAGTAAATGTTTACTGGAATATGCAGGACGAATGACACCTGTACTAGTGTACTCGTCTTATTCCTGATTCTTCTGGGGTAATTCTATAACAGGCTGGGCGGTCTTATCCCAGGATGGGATTCGTATGTCCTGTGCTTGTTTTTTAGCCTGTCTAATGGTGAAGTAAACTATGCACATGTTGTTTGTCCATCACGATATTAATTATGTGCTGCTTGTGCCTAATGTGATATAGCTGCTGCTGACATATGGAGTGAATTAAATTGCTGACAAATCAATGTTTTTATTAAGCCACATATCTAAATTGGTTTGAGGCTTTCTTAAACTAACTTGAAAAATGTGTTGTTGCAAGCTTAGATTAAGACTTGATAATTTATCGATAGCCTCATTAAACAAAGACCAGCACTTACAATAGAGTGCCTTATCTGAATTTTTATGAGACTGTCATAGGTGAAAAACAAAACTTTGGAAATTCAGGTCCTGATCCTGCAAATTATTTTAAGCAGATGCATAACATCCTTGCATGAGCAATCCCATTGAAGTGAGTGGGAATACTTACGTGCCTAAGGGTTTGCGATATATTAGGCACTAGAATTATGTCTTCAACATGCTTTGGTGACAAGCTTGGCACTTCAGAACAAAGCCACATCAGTGTTTCATGTTGAGAAATTATTTAGAGATTCAGTACATGAAAAGTTAATTCAGTATATCTATAATATTGACGTTTCAATTTTTCGTGTTTTTTAAGTGACTTAAGCAAATGCATCCTACTGATTTCACACCGTAAACCCTGATCAGATTGCTTCAGATGTTCTTGACTTGAGGAAATTCAGTATATTGAAAGAGAGGGTTTATTCTAAATACAGATTCAAGCATGTGCTTAAGTCACTTCAACATGAAAAAGGAAACAGAATATTCTAATGTGCATATCAATTTTGTCTTGCATTCATGTTTTCAGAGTATTGATGAGGCCCTGGACTTTGCTTTTTCAGTCTCTGTGGACATTAAGTACAAGACTATAAAGTCTCAATGTTATATGGTTTTTCATTGACATCTAAGACTTAAACAAATACTAAAAACACACTTTCTTAAAGTATTAAAGTGTATTGGGGAGCAAATAAAGCACTAGCATACAACTAAAGAAAAAAGTCCAATCTGTTCAAATAAAGCCAAGCTGCTATTCATGCGGAGTTGCATTATGCTAACGCTGGATTTTTAACTCAACTTTAAGGTTATTTAAATTGTAAAATTTTTAGAAACAGCAGGGTTACACTTTTTATTTTAAATTTTAGTATTGTATGGCCGCATGAGGTAGTATTTAATTGAACAAAAGTTTTTAGCCTGAGTTTGGGAAGTCATGCCCTGTCAGTATTCCCTCCACCCTCCCCCACTGTCCCAGCTGATACACTGAGGACTCCTTACTGTTGGATCATGGAATAGACGTAGTTTTTGCTGGATTTATTATGATCATTCAGCAATGAAGTGGCAACTATATCTCAGGCTGTACTGCAAGAATTTGGATTATAGTTACTGTCTCAAAGCTCTTGTCTTCTATAACAAGAGCAATTGATAAGGATTATGAAGTCTCTTAGATTAAAAAAAAATCTTGAAATAATAATTAAAGAAAATGTCTAGAAGGGAGATGTGTGAGCTGAATATATGAGCACCCTGTACCTTATTAGTTTAGTACTGCTGGTGTTCTATTCAATAAGAAGAGAATAAATAGTATCGACAGTGTCATCTTCAGAGAAATAATCTAAATGGAGATTTTTTCCAGCAGTTTTTGTTTCAGATTCCAGAATAGCTCTGAGCATGGAACTGAGTGGGTCTTACACCTTTTGAGGTCCCTCCTGTCTAGTTGGGGAAGATCGCATCTGACAGTAGAAGTAACTAGCAGACTTGCAAATATAAATGCTAATAGTGGGGGAGGATATGAGTGGGAGACACAGAATTTAGTCTGCCATGAAGAGAGTCTCTTATTAGACTAGTAGTGGTTCCAGAAAAGTTGATGGAAGCATGGGGAGGGCTGAATTTTTTTCTACTATAAGTTAAGAACTTTTTTTTAAACATTGTAGTGGAAACGGTCTTGGTGATCGCTGAGGTTCTCCACCCTTAATTTCTCCTTATTTGAACATTCTTAAATTTATCCTGTAGTGTATTGGCTCTAGGGTTCTCTAAACAAAAGTGTGAGAAACAAGGGTTTTGTTGTGTTTTAATCTTTTTTGTTGGACCTACTGTATACTTGGGGGAGATGTTATATGAGTTTGCAGGCAGAGTACTTGTGTTATAGTCAAAAATATACTTCTAAGCTAGCAACAGAAAAGCAGCAACTTAAATGTAGGTTAAATGTTATCTAGGTTTTAAAATAGATATTACTTACAATTCTATTCAGAATCTCCTTTCCAACTTGCCATTATGCTTATTAATCAGAAGTTTTTAGTATGGAGTATTTGAAAAGTGTCTGTAATTTATGAAATCTCATGTTGCATCATTTGAATGGTATGGAAAAGGACTTGCCCAGGCTACCGATGAAGCTAATGACTTTCAGAAGAGAAGCATGCTCTCTCTAGCTGGTTTGGCAACAGCACAGTCACTTGATTGCTGTGCAAAATATCTGGGTTGAATGGTCAGTTCTACTGGTGTAGGCAGAGTTATGGAGACATCAGCTACATAATAGCTGATACTGGCACTGCAGAAAGTTGCTCTTTTGGCCTTTCTCTTTCACTGAGAGTCATATTTGTGGAACCATAACTTCATAAAAGAAGCAAGGAGGAGAGATGGATGTAGAAGTTACCATGCAGTGTAAGATACGGTAACAGTATAATAAAAAAAAAAAAAATTCTGTATAAAATACAAGTGAGAATTGGAATCTTCAGCACCATTCTGCAGTACTTTTCTCCTGAGGGAAAGAAAGTATTAAAATAATTCAGGAAAAATGTGATCTGGGATCTTGTCAGTTGAATTATTTGAAAGAGTTCTGTCTCACTTTAATCGAATCAAAATACAGGAAGGAATTTTGTACAATGACTTGGTATATACCCTCTTTGTCCACACTGTAATGATGACAGTGTAAAAAGAAGATGAGAACTTGAAAGAGGTCACTTCTTAAAATATGGCTTGTTTAATTGTTTTAAAATGTAAAGCTGATGTTATCAAATAGCATAAGCTTATTTTTTTTAAATTACTAGAAGTGCGTATCGATTTTTTTCAATTAAGTTCTTGTTTCTGCATTCCAGCAGAAGTTAAAATTAGCACCGAGTTACTGAACAGTAAACAAACATGAATTTGTCCAAATCGAGTGATATAGGTGCATTAGTTGAGGTAAAAGAACAGTATGCAGTAAACCCTGATAAGTGTAAATATATAAGGTGTTAACATCATAAATATTTTGTATGCTTCTCTGATACTGTGACTCAAAGATGGTAATACCTAGTTTAGAACTGTACAAGGTATTAGTAATGAGCTAGCATTGTAGTAATGAGTAAATATTTGACCAAATATTTACATTTTGGATCTGACAATCTTTGGGATCTGCTCACCTCATGGGGCCTTGGAAGGGGGTAAGATAATGAATCATGCTTAAGTTTAGTTATGTGCAGCATTATTCTTTCTGTCACTCCTAGAAATAAGCTAGCAAATTGCACTCTTTCTTAAAAACAGATTTTTGCCTTAACCCATTAGGTGCAGGCTGGGGATGTTTTTCTCATGGCAGTAGGCCCTGAAATTAATGAAGTCATGCAGATTAAATTAATAAAAAATCAAACTCCAAGTAACTCTTTATCTGGAAGCAACCAAAGTTTTACGTTCATTTTAAAGATGAGCGTACTTAGAAATTTCCAGGGTTGCAGGTTTTTAATGCCACATTGAATGTCTGCTTTTTAATAAAGGTAGAATTGGTTATTGATGAAAAGCTGGTTGTGAAGAAGTATGTGAAGTTCACAATAGAACTTTTAATAGAGTGATTTGAACATGGGTCAGGTGAACTCTGTAGGAAGCAATATCTTTCTGTGATCTTTGGGAAGAAAGTGGCAGGGTTTAATATAAAAGTTCAAGTGGTTTTACTTGTCTGCTGTCTTGTTTTTTCCAAGTTCCAAAATGTAATCTGTTGCTATGGCATCTTACACAGCCATTTCGGTAATTCCTTAGTGAGTTCCCATACAAACTGTACAACTACATGTTGACTTGACCTGCTGGCTAATTTTCTTTATTACCCACCATATGTGGAGAGGATATAGGTTTTTCTGAAGTGAACATGGAACTGAGGAAGTCTCATCCAAACCTCATCTATGGGGTGATGACTAAAGGGGGTAATAGGGTGAGGAGTGATGTAGAAGGTACTTGAAGCTCTACCAAATGGGAAAGAGCAACTTGTAGATAGCTTCTAATATAACTACCACAGTTTTATGGGAAGACCAGCCAAAAGAATCTCCATTTTAAAGTAGTGAAACATTACGTATAGTTATGTATCTGAAGGGCATAGTAGAATGGTCTCTACTGTTCTGTTTAGGCGCAAACGTTTTCTGAAACTTCAGTCAACCTTTTTCCTCTGACTGCTGCTTTCTGTCATGTCAGAGGATGAAGTTTTTGCTGCTGCAGCAGAAGTACCTGGAATACCTGGAGGATGGCAAGGTCCTGGAGGCTCTTCAAGTTCTACGATGTGAACTGACTCCACTGAAATATAATACCGAGCGCATTCATGTCCTCAGTGGGTAAGGGTGTTGTTCAGACTTGGACAGTTAGTTGTATGGAGTTTCTTGAGGGATGTTGTAACTAGGACAAAGCAATCTGGTCAGTATTTTTACATGTTTTGTTTTAGTAATTTTCAAAGTGTACTTACTGTAGCTGTGTCAAAGTGAAATAATTTATTTTCCCTCTGGGCCAGTCCCATTCTCTTTCGAAATCAATGGAAAAACTCCATAGTATTTTTTTGCCTCTTTTCATTCATTCATGCTAACACTTCACAATCTGCTTTAGCCCAGAAGCCAACAGCATAGATCAGAGGTAGGCAGTGTTTTTTGCTGCAGGTCAGAATGATCTACCCCAATTCAGAGGCTGGTCAGCAGGCACCAGAACCTGCCCACCACCAGTGCTGGGCCCTGCAGTGGCATGGGGAGAGTACATGTCACAAGTCCACATCTGTAGCCTGGATCAAATGGTTCTGCTGGATGGATCTGGCCTACAAGCCATGGGTTTCCAAACTCTGGTGTAGGTAACAGGTTGAAATGATCAGGGGAAGAAATGGATTAAATGTGTATTTCTGTTGTATCCTGAAGTGCATTTCTTTTATCTAAGCCAAGCATTTACAACTATTTTTATAGACTAGGAACCCAAGCTGGTATGCCTCCAAGTTTCCTGTTTTTTAAGGTTGTAGTCAACCCCTCTTTTTCTACAGGAGTAACTTAAGTCCCCAGACTTCCTCTGTAGAGAAAAGTCAGGCATGTACACAGTGGTCTCTGTTTTTATCTAATCCAAAGGCCATTTTCACCAAAATCTTTCACTTTCTTTATTACTTTTTATGGTATCTGGCCTCTCTCATAGCCTTTTAGTAAGGAACATGATTAAAGGGATTTTTTTTCAGAGCAAATGGTTCTTAGCCATCCGTCAGAGTCCAACAATAAAATGTATTCATTTGTTGTCTTTTTTCATTTACCCCAGGGTCCAACTTCTAGTGTTCATAGAGTAGTAATAACTAACAAAACTATTAGTGGAAAATATTGTTTTAAAACATCGTTGTGATGCAGCTGCAAATACCTCTCAAACTCATTTAGATCTATTTAAATAGTACTTGTTGCCATGTGAGTATTCTTGGTGCTTATTCCAAATATTTCAAATCGCTGTAAACTTCTAAGTGATTGAATTGGGATTTTCATATTGAAGCCTTTGGGTTAATTTTCTGGGGGTGGAGAGTAGGGCAGTTTATAGAAGGCCTCATTCTTATCCCTATTTATTTGCTGCAGTTCATCCTTTGACTCCTTCATTTGGTCAAGCTTTTACTTGGTTGTTGTTTGGGTGAGTGGTGTTTGCTGTGTTCTGAAGATGAGCACACGCTGGCTCTAGTAAGCAGATAAGGGGGGAAAACTTTGATTCACAAGCTGACTGCTGAGAGAACCCTCCCTCTTCCCACGCTCTTTCCAGAAAAAATCCTTGTAAGCAAGAACATTGCCATATGCACCATGTTATAAGTGATAACTAATTCTGAAAGGTTTAGATCATAATTTGTGTTCATCTTTTAATGTTTTAACAGGTACTTGATGTGTAGTCATGCAGAAGACCTACGTGCAAAAGCAGAATGGGAAGGGAAGGGAACAGCTTCCAGATCTAAACTTCTGGACAAGCTCCAGAGTAAGATATCTTTTAGTATTCTCTGTTTATAGAGATCTTTCTAAATCAAGTACACCAACTTAACAGGGTTAACTTCTGAGGGAGCTACACTTGCTACTAATTCTGGTATGCCATTAGTTGACTTTACTAAGATTTTGTTGTTTGTTTGTAATGACAGCTTTAGTTTTTCCCAGTTCCATATTTCTGCAGTATATGGAAAGGGTATAAATTGTTTCGTTGTCTGCTTTGGATGTTAATTTACTGTTTCCATGTTACCAACATAAGTGTCTTACATTGTTCTTGATACTAGCTCATGGATTTTTCTGTCTTGGGATTTGGGTTACCTCTCAATTTCCATGGGCCTGTCATATGTGATGCACTCCAATGTTTTGATTAATAGTCTTACGGTACTGTTAAAATGTCTTCTGTTAATGGGGAATACCAAAAAAACCCCCACAGTACAGCTAAATGAACTTTTGCAACTGAGATTTTTTTTTAGTTTAACATTGGTGTATAATGATCACATACAATTAAGAATTCCATGTATATATGTTGATTTAAATCCTCCATTGTATAGGTATAAACTAAAAGATTTCAGCACTAGGATGGGTTATTTATTTTTTTAATCTACCAAGAATCAGAAATTTTTACAAAGAGCTTTTCCCAAAGCACTCAAAAGTATAAAATACATGTCTATACACAGATATTTTATTATAGTGTTTTATTTATTTTAAAGCATACCTACCACCATCAGTGATGCTTCCTCCAAGGCGTTTACAGAATCTGTTACGTCAAGCTGTGGAGCTACAACGGGACCGGTGCCTATATCACAATACCAAACTAGATAATAATCTAGATTCTGTTTCATTGCTTATAGACCACGTTTGTAGTAGGTAAGAGAATCTTTCCACTTTTTCAATCTGGGTAGCAATATTTACTTTTTAAAGTGATGCTGTCCACATGAGCAATACTTGTTCCTTTTGAACTATAGGTGTCTTAGTCCTGTTTTGAAATGAAACATGCTGAAGTTGCATAGAAAAAGCCAGTCCCTGTTAATGACCGTGCAAAGAAACTGGAGAATATGTATCAATGTTTCTTGATAATTAGCTCACTAACTCTCATTTCCATTATGGGTAATATTGAAAACTTTTAGTAAAAAGGGGTGCTTATGAAGATAATATACCCCTCTAGGTTAAGGCAAGAATTTCCTAATTCTAATGTCTGGCAGTGAGTTTAAGTGATACTTTGTCACTTTAAGAACAGTTGCTACTATTTTACATACCTACTCTGTCTTAATCTTTTGTGTGCAAGGGAATTGAAAGTTAACCCATTTAGCTTATAATGAATGTTGGGGTTTTTTAATGTTGAAGTTAAATGGGAAAACAATGTGTTTTACTCTCTAGTTCTAGCTGCAAATGTGTCAAGCAAACTAAATAAGGCTGGGCATATGCAAATGTTTTAAAACTCTGAAATTTGTAAGGGTTGTCTGGCTCCAACTTCCATTTTATTTCAATGTGCACAAATGTATGGGTTTTTGTTGTGGAGGGGGGCAGGGACGGAATTCTTAATGGACTAAGTAACGGTGGTGTTTGAACTTCAGCCAACCAGAGCTCATCAGTGATCTAAGAGAAGCTGCTTGAATGGAAAGACAAAACGTATAAATGTCTGCAAGATATAACTTAAGGAATGACAGCCACAAGTTGTAGCATGCTAAAGTAGCACTGCAAAATTGGGAGTGAATTTTACACTACTTCTTTTAAATAGCAGTTCAGTTCAGTTATCTGTCTCTAGTGAAGGTTTTCTTCATGTAAATGGCCACAGTAGCTTGCCTACTGCTAGAACATCTTTGCTATCTCCCTGTAATTTTGCTCTTAAATTAAGTCTCTTTGAAAACCTGGATCTTTAGGATATGTACTCTCTCTTTGGAAAATAGTTATCTCCATAGTATTCTGTTACAGCAGCCATCTGACAACGTAGTGTAAGGTTATTAATTTAACAACACATCAAAGTAATTGTTTTAGCTCTAATCTTTTGTATAATTTGTAGTCTTGCTACTTTTGATTGCTACAATGCCATCTTGGTTCACTTGATTTCTAGAAGCAATTGATGATGAGGATTTTCAGTGAGAGAGGAGCTGGGGCCTTTGAACTTTCCTCCAGAATAGATTCTTAGAGTTAAGCCAGTGGTGAATTGGGTAGCATATTAGCTTTTAATACTGCCAGTCCCCAAGTGTATGTTAATGATGTAGTTGACAGGGTGCAATAAAATCGACTTGCCCTTCTCTGAGATTTAGTTGACTAAAACATGCAGACACATTTCAGATTACATTCAGTTCTGATCAGACATTAAAGGAGACTGTTACTTTGCCCATGCTTGTGTAAATATCACCCGCATGTAAATACCTGCTCACTTCCTCTTTTACTCTTTTCCCCCTAAATTTTGTATTGCCCATGTTCAAGCATGTAAATTGGGTGAATAAAAAATGAAATACAGTCTATAACCCCACAAAACATTCAAGATGAAGGCTTCCACTCTGTCCTCAACTCAACCTATTGTACCTACCTATTGCAGGGGTCTGAGATCAATATGTGATGCGCCGTACATGCTGCAATGCTTGGGCATAATGAGGTGAGTTAAAGACAGTGGAAGCCAAATTTTGGATTATTATTATTATTATTATTATTATTATTATTCTTATTATTATTATTATTACTATTATTTTTTTATTATTTATGTTTAGGCTTCTAAGTATGCATAAACAAACAGATAGAAATAATACTGTAATAGTTTAAAAAGACATCCATGATATCACTTCCATTATATTAAGAATGATAGACCACTTAAAACTTTCACACCTTTGAGTCAGGAACTAATCTGTGTTGGCAATATTGTGCTCAAGCATGCTTGTCTCACACTAATAGGTATATTGCTGCGTTAGACTAAATCACTTCTGCTTCTCAAGGGAGGCATGGCGGGTTGGGGGAATGTTTGGAGCAGGGCATGAAGTGGGGAAAGTGCTTGGAGTGAAGGTGAGGCTTGCCACATTACTGTCTGGCCAGTGATGGATAATGAATAACATAATGAAAAAAGGGAAAATGGGTGGGGGGGAGGGACCATTTAACAGTATGTGTCTTGTTTAAAGTCCATTTCTAACTCTTTTTTTTTTTTTTTCTTTTTTTTCTACCTTGAGAACATGAAAGTGGAAACAACTTATTCTTCCCTCTTCTTATGGATGTTCACTTTACTCTATGGCTCATAGGGCTGTTTATGCTGAAGAGTTTACTTTCTGGGGGGAGGAAGTGAATACTGCTTCTTACAGATACTGGTTAGTTCAGCAGCTCTAACCCTGTCAGTGTCTAAACAGTTCTGCCACTCCTCCCCACTGCAGTACTTTCATCATAAACAGTGGGGATAAATGCATTTTGTTTTCCTTAATTTTAAAATGGGGCTTTGATCCTAGAGGACTTAATTTTAATTCTAAATATATGAAAATATACTGATGAGCCAGATTGTTGAAAGAGTGGAAATGAAGCATTGCATTGACAGACTGGCTAAATATGCTGCCATGAATGAAACAACCTAGTTGTCTGCATTTTGCAGGAATTTGTTTGAGCAACTGTCACTTTAATAAAATGAAACCTCTTCAAGCAGCCAACTTCATTAAGCAACTTCTTGTCTTCCAGACCACCTCAGAGTATCAAGTTTTTAAAGTAACCAATTTATTGCTCAGTTGAATGGTTATTTAAGTTTTGCTGTATATATGAATTACATCTTCATTCATTTGAGGAGAGGATGTAATTCTCTTTTGCGACTGAAGGATCTGATGCAAGTGAATTTCGTGTTAATGGACTCCCTCATTCTAGTCCAGTGCCAGTTAATGCAACTCCTCTACTGTAAATAATGTCTGAGCAACATGCTTTGTTTCCTGTCACCCTTTTTGGCTTAACCATGGCATTGTTTTTAATTCACATTTTTATATATCCTTCTGCTAAATGTTTATGGGGGTTTTTTTTAAGTTACTTAAAATAAAATCCAACTACTTAATTTGAAGTGTAGTATTAGACCTGGCACACTAGTATTAAAGGATTGTTAATAGCACTGAATTATGCATAACACAAGATCTTTTTTTTTTTTTTCTTTAGAACCAGTGTCACTAACTCGCATAGTCTAAAGATCACCAGTATTGGGGGGAGGAGGGAAATCAAATAATGTAGCACCTCTGCATGTATGGAGGTTGTTTCTGGCTCCAATTTTAACTAGCTGTAGGAGTGCAGATCAATCTTGTGATTCTCTGAATCTTGGAGTACAGTTTGTTCTGTATAGAGTAATGCTAGGAGCATTCAGTTTTAAAGAAAGCAGAGAGTATCTTGCAGGATTCATGTATCTTTAGCATAATAAACAATGTTTTATAGGGCTTTTTGTGGCTGATTCTATGTTACTTACGAGTTTAGGAAGTAAAACCCTGAACAAAGTAGGAGAGTTTCTTGTTCGTGACTGTAACTGGTGCCTTGAATTTTCTTTTCAGTGTAACTTAAATTTTTAACTAAGCCTTTTATAACCAAATAAATTGTATGAGTGATTTTTATTGTGGTAGCACCTGATCCCTAAGCCAGGGCTGCTCAACTAGTGGGGTTAAGTCTCTGGGTAGTGAGGCAGTGTGCTGCCATGCATGGAGTTGTGTGAGCCCCAGCCACATGTGGTGTTGAGAGAGGAGGGAATCAGGCATGCTTGAGATTGCGCCCATACAGGTCAGTGGTGGAGGTTGTCTGTGCAGGCTTGTAGAACAGCATGAAGCCCAGTGACCTGTGGCCCACATGGCATACAGTCCCTGTTGGTGTGGCCCTTGGGACCTTAGAAATTGGAGAGCCTGGCCTAAATCATGGACTTAGCATCCCACTGTGCTAGGCATTGTACAAATAAATAAAGCCTGGCCTTACCCCAAGCACTTTACACTTAAGCTAATACATGTAAGCTGTTTTGGGTTGAAATAATCTAATGTGTCTTCAGTGTTTAGCAAACTGGACTGTTTAGTAGGGTAAATATGTATAAAAACTGATCTCAAGTAATGCTTTTTTGTTAATTTTTTTTCTCTGCTCAAAAAACAAATTTGCTTCTTGCAGATAACTTAAATATAACATAGCTTAGTTTTTGTGTGAACTCACTAAGTTAACTATAGGATTTACTTAATATGTAACAATGTAGACTATTTTTTGTTTGAAATGGTTTATGCTAAATTCACAATAGAGAAGTGACTGGAAGTTATGGAGTCTTTTTCCAATTAATACACAATTAAGCCTAACATTCTATAGTGTAGCATCCTTTTATACATCTATTGCCATAACTATAGTTCATAAGAATTAATACTTTTCAGTGTATATTTGAGCAGAATGGACTCTTAGTAATGAGACCTCAAAATAGTTGGGTTGTTGTCTCTCTCCCCCTCAGATGTAGGATATCTTACTCTGGAAACTATATATTACTCTCCCCTACAGACCTAGGAGATAATTACTCTGGAAACTACCACTGTTCTGAACACTAAATAAAACTTAAATTGACCTGTGAGCTAATAGACTTTCATTTATAGTTTCCTTGAAAAATGATCCTGTATTGGATGCTAAGTTTACTGTGTGCTTCAGCATGTAATTAAGATCATTTTTTCAAAGAATTGTTAAAGTGAAGACAAGTCCTGCAGTGTTGAAATTGGTCAAATATGTTTTACCCAAGGACTTAAAGGGCTTCAGTCAAACTGAGGCTTCAAAGTTCTTTGTGTTCTTCAAAATTTAAAGGAAGATGCAGTTGTTTCCTGCTGAGATGACAATTTTAGCCAAACAAATTGACCCAAAAGGGGGAAGGGATAAGATAATGAGTAACTTCTATAGGTGTTTTTGGTTTAAAAAAAAAAAATACATGCAAAAGTAAACTCAAACAGTCTTGTGTCCTTGTTGAGTATATAATACCAATATCACCACAAACTGTATGGGTTTACTGGGTGTTTGCTAAGAAGTCTCTACATTAGAATTATAATGGTTTGAGGGTGTTGCTTGAAAAAATATTTACCATATATAAAGTGTATTAATATTTCAGATGACTTCTTGTGTTATTAAACTGTTTTCTTCTGTTTTTCAGGAAACAGTTTCCATGTTACACACAGCAGATACTTACAGAGCATTGTAATGAAGTATGGTTCTGTAAATTCTCCAACGATGGCACTAAACTAGCAACAGGATCAAAGGACACCACTGTTATTATATGGCAGGTTGATCCAGTAAGTGTGCATGTTATATGTTAAATGTATGTTGGCATATGTGTGCAGCTGGCTGGCTTTGAAACTTACTAAATTGGACCAGAGAAAGCAGTTTAATAACCCAGCAGTTCATGGTACTTAGCTGGGATGTGGAAAATGAAATTCAAGTTCCTCTTATGCAGTAGATGTAGCAGGGTCTTAAACATGGCCTCTTGCTTTCCCAGTGAGTGCTACAATCACTGGACTGTTAGCATTTTTGTGATGGGAGAAATTCTGTCTTAAGCTGTAGGGATCTTGCCAAATACAAATGGTGTTTTTGTTTTGTTTCAATAAACTGACACTTTTTGACAGAGGTTTCATCTGAAATATGGAAATAAGGTAATAAAAGCTTGGAGAATAAAGTCCCAGTAGCATTCTGCTGGACCAGTTGTTAATATAGTTGCAGTTACTGTATAATTCTTCCTTAATGTGACTTGTTCTACTTGAGACAGATTTAGAAGGCTTGAAATCCAGTATGATCAGCAATACAGAGGGATTACTGAATTATTTGGATCAAATGTCCATCCACATCTAATACTAGTTTGTCTACACTATTAGAAGTGGATGAGAAATATTTTAAACACTTAATTCTTCATCAGGTGCCATTCACATGTATATTGTCACTCTTGGTGTACATGTGCCTCTTTATACTTGAGCTTGGAGGCTTTATTCTAGTAGTTGGTATCCATACAGCACATATTGTGCCCTCCCTCTCTGTGCTTGGAAGCAAGGACAAAGAGGACAGTGCATGCTCCTCCATTCCTCTTGCCTATCTTGCTTCTAGAATCTGCCCAGACTGCATCTTTTCTTCATTCCTTTTGAAGAGCTTTCTTTTAACTTTTACATCTTTTTATCCTCTTGTATCCACCTTCAAGAGTGTTCCTTGCTCCTTCTCGTAAGATTTGCTGCCTTGCATCTTTGGTTTGTTCCACATGAGACTTCATTTTCTTCATAGTGTCAACCAGGCCTCTACTGTATCTTTTTTCTTTCCTACCGTATTTCAAGTAATTTAAAAAAAAAAAAAAAAAAAAGGAAGAAAGTCATGTTTTTGGTTGGGTTTTTTTTTTTTTTGTAGTAATAGTAGTAGTAGTAATTTGACTGCGTCCTTCAGAACTCAGCTGAATTGTGGTTGACATGGGTATTGTGGGAGCAAAAGCTAGGAAATCTAGAATTCTAGTCTTGGTCTTGTGTTCACACTGGGGCCCCCAGCGAGGCAACTTGCTCCATGTTGCAACGTGTGGAGCAATGCTTGCTTGCTTGATTAGACTGTAAAGACTGGTTCTAATGTCACTGCAAAAAATTGCAGAAATTTATTGTATGAACTATAGTCTGCTTTATGGGCAGTAATCTGCCCTTTCTTTGTGTTGAATTCTTAATGGTTGAGTTTCACATGCAAAACAATGGAAAAATAAAGCAGTGTTCTTGAGGAAGACTTGCTGGTCCTTTTCTTCAAATGAGTTTTACTGTGTGCTTCAGCATGTAATTTAACATTTTTTTTTTTCAAAAAATTGTGAAGATAAGTCCTGCAGTGTTGAAGTTAGTGTAAGTGTTTTACACTAGGACTTATCTTCTTGAAGAAGATTTTACTGGTGCTTTTCTTCATACGAGATTCCCCCTTCCCTTCCAATCCCCTGCCTTAAGGATGGATTTAACAGTGTAGTAAGTGCCGATTAAAAAATCAGCACTTTTAAGTTTTATTTTTCTTTAAAAGAATGTGGTTTGCCCTCTTAAAGGGTCAGACCATGAAGCCTGGACCAAATATGTCTTTTCTGTATAAAGCCAACAGGATTTACCTTGAATTGTTTTTAACATTTGTTCAAATAGTTATGGTAAATGTTGATTGTAAGTGTTTTAGTTGATTTGCTGTTTCAGGATACACACCAGCTAAAACTACTTAAGACATTAGAAGGCCATGCGTATGGTGTTTCTTACATTGCTTGGAGTCCAGATGACAACTACCTTGTTGCCTGTGGCCCAGACGACTGCTCTGAGCTTTGGCTCTGGAATGTACAAGTAAGTAATAATGAATAAACAATAAAAGACTTCATATTTTAAGCAGTCTTTTTGTTATGCATAATAATTGTGTGAAAATGAGCAGATTTGTTCTTTATATGTGAACATGGAAGAACTGGATTTATTTTACTGAAAAAAAAAATTTAGTAAATAGCCTGAAAATGGACAGATAAATGAGTGATATTAACCAAATATAGATCTTTTATAAGGTGTTTGTGCTAAGTATAAACAGAACTAAACAAATGTGGAAAATTTCACTTGTATACAAATCATGTTCCTTTTCACTTTGGTCTTTTTACCAAGCTTACCACTGCAAGTGGTGATTTGTGTCCGAGAGAAGTTATGGTATCATACATTTCAACAGCATCTGTTTGAAAACTGCTGGGGAATAAATTCCTCTAACTCTGTATATTTCTGTTACCTCCTTATTGGAGTGTGATGTGGTTTCTTTTGTTTGTCTGTTTGGTTTTTCTCCCTCTTCCCTCCCCCCCTTGGAAAAATTACATTAATTGTCTTTACTACTGTTAGTATTCATGTTGGAGTGTGCATATGGATTCTGCAATACGTAGCTCTTGAGGAACTGGACTATTTAACATGGATGTAGTTGCAGCAAAAAACATTTTCTGTCAGTTTGCAGGAGTGATATCTGCTGTAGGGGCCAGGGAATAAAAAATTTACTGCTTTTACTGGCCTGTTAATCAGAATTACTTGTAAAGTTCAGGTGAGATTATGGGGTTTATGTAGAAAAAGCAAAATAAACAAAAGTACTACTATTTTATTTATTTATTTATTTTTACTCTGCCTGGTTTTTTGTTTTGAGGTATGGGAGACTATTGTTGTGGTCTCTGACCCATGCTGAATATCTTTTGTGTGGTCAAAGAGGGAGATGCTTTTGCTAACTATCTGAGATATTTCAAAGACTGATTGAAGTGTTGGTGGTATAAATCATTCAAGACAAGTCAGATGCGTGCCTTGTTTTTGGAGTGTAGGGGGAAAAGATTCTTCCATGGTCATGGTCGACTTGCCTGAGTGATTAAAAAGGGATCCTGGTTTTCCCTGACTTAAAAAAAAAATCTGTCTGTTAAAAAAACCCAAATAATGTCATAAAAATAAAAGGGCCATCCTAGGCTCTCCTTCCTCCCCCCTTCCCCCTCCCCCAGCTGTGGGCTTGGGCAGGGCAGCTCCTGGCCACTGCATGCGCTCCCAGATCTGTACTGGGGCTGGTGCTGGCTATGGGCTCGAGCTCCTGCCCTGCTTCATTCTCCCAGGGCCTCTGCAGGCATGACCCAGCACAGCAGGGAGCAGAGGAGCCATATGGGGATTCCCTCACCACTACTCCCCACCTGCTGCCCTGGCAACACCTCCTGTGAATGCCACTGCTTTGAGGGGCATAGCCCTGTGCTGCTGTTCTCACTGCAGCCCCATGTCCAGGAGGTGCTCGTCAGGGTAGCACGGGGTGAGCAGTGACGGGGAGATGCATGCACTGCTGCCTGCCATACCACAGCACGCCTGCTAGGCTGAGGAGGCCCCAGGGAAGCAGGGCGGAGAGAACAGCAGTGAGCAGCTTCTCTGTGCAGCTCCTGCACTCCCTGCTTCTCTCCCCTGGGGCCTCCCCAGCCTAGTGGGCATGACCCAGCACAGCAAACAGTGGCGCCACACAGGGATCTCCCCACCACTGCTTGCCTGCACTGCCCTGGCGATTTTTGTGCCTCCTGCACGCAGGGCTGCAGTGAAGGCAAGAGCACAGGGGTCCACCCCTCAAAGTAGCTTCCCAGCTCTGCCAATGCCCCACTTACCCACTTTTGAATCAGGTTCACTTTTCTTCTGGGAGTCTGTGAGGCAAGAGCCTCAGGCCCTGCCCTTTCCTCCTCTCCCTCCCCTTCTGGGCAGGGTTTCCCATCCTTTTTGCAATTAGCTCTTGTAGGCTGGAACTCAGTCAGCCTGCAGAGCTCTCTGCAGAAGTGGGAAATCCACAGGTTTCTCTGCTAGAAGGTAAAATTGTGGGGTTTTTTGTGGGGGGTGTTTTTTTTTTTCTGATTTTTAAAAGCAGGAAATCCATGGTTGTCTCAGTCTTCTCATGGGAAACAGAAAACCCGGATCCCTGGTGATTAAAGTATCCAGGAAGCGTAGCATGCCATGGTCTGGGTGTAGCTGCAAGAACTTTCTTGGTGTGGCAGGACAGCAACAAGGCTAGGCCCCAGAACTGGGGTGGGCAAAATATAGCCCACCAGCCACCTGCCAACTGAGTGCATCTGGTCCACGGGTGGGTGGCCACAAACTATTGAGATCCGACCCACAGGCAGCCAGTGGCTCCAGCCACTGTATGGTGCTGGACAGACGGAGGTATTTCCGCTGAGTGCTGAAGTGGCAACATCAGCTGTTCACCTGGGTTGATGCCCTGATCCCCACCTGGAACCTGCCTGTTGCATCCACAGCTGATATGAGTACCTGCCCAGGACTGCTTCCTGCATGCCAGCCAGGTGCTGATGTAAGCTGCAGATGCAGCCAGCAAGTTCTGGGGTGGGGTGGAGATTGGGGCTTGCTGCAGCACTGGGTGGGAGTGGAATGGGGATGGTGGTGGGAGGAGAGGAGAGAGAAGTGTGGACCTCAATTTAGGGAGTTTTGCTGAGCTGTTGCAGTTGGGAGCAGGGGTGCTGACTTTGGCCCATGACAGCTCACTAAAACTCCCTATGTGGCCCTTGGGGCCCAAATAATTGCCCACCCCTGCTTTGGAACCTTGTAAGAGCAGTAGCAAGACTGTTACTACTTTACAGTAAATAGTTCTTTATATAAATTTCTATAAATAAATGTTTCCACACGAAGTCTCATCAAGATGCTGCAGACAGCATGCAACAGCTCACTTGACCTGAGCCAGTTCATTTACTGCTTCAAACAAGCTCTAGTGCTCAACTGGTAGCTACTGCAAATTCCTTAGCAGCTGAGAGAGGGTTAATGCTGGACTCTACCCCTTGTGCTTGCTGGACCAGAAAGAAGCAGGAGCCATTTGGGCAGCTATCAGGGGAAAAACATCTCCATGCTTCTATTCTAGTAAGCAAGGAAGCTGAATTTTCATTAAGTTCCCAATTCTAGAAGGTTTTCTTTCTTTCTTCCTTCCTTCCGGGGGGGAGCAAAGGTGTGTGATATGCAAGTAAATATGGTAGGCTTGGAAGTGTCAGGCATTGGGTATGGACTAAATCACAAGTTACTAGCTGATGTGACTAGACCTAGCCTTTATATCTCAACGGCCTGCACAGAGTCTACAAATATCAAAAACAATGACATGGAAGGCTCTGTTCTTGTTTAAATTCTACTGGAGTGCCAGTTCTTAATATACTGCAGTGTTGGTATTTATGTATTCTATTCTTGATACTTTGGAAACTAGGATAAGTGGATGAGAATAAAGACTTTCAGATAGTAGAGTTATACTAGTGGAGGGGAGAACAAAACTGAATGGTCTCTGAAAGACGACGAGACAAATGCCAGAAGTGGCCTAAAATAGAGCCGATTGTCATTGTTTTTTATATTTTTGCATTAATTACTGTCTTTGCCTGAATCCAAGACTACTTTTTAATTTAAAATAACTCCTGAATAACTTGTATTCTATACATGGCAATTTTTAAATAAAATTAGAACATGTATAGAATCTAATTTTTCCAGGGTCATTTTTAAAATTCATCCTTCCCACGGCTGTGCTGGGAAAAGCAGCAGCAAGGAGGCAGGTGGCCAGCGTGCCACTCCTTGCCTACCACCTGTCCCCCTGCCCTTCCCCTACCCCACCAGTGCCACTTGCCTTGTGTGGCAGCTCTGGCCCAGTTCAGAGCCAGACCTGAAGCTACAGTATCTCCCTTGCTGCTGCATGGTTTTGCAATGCTCTTTTCCACTGCTGTGGGCTAGAGTGGCTGCTATTTCTGCTGCCTGGCCAGGCCAGGGTGACTCATTCAGATCATCCTGTGCCCTTCCCTTCTCCTGCCCCATCCCTTGGCAAGCAGCAGAAGCATCTGTGGCTCCAGCCTGGAGCCAGAAGTACAGTAGCCACCTGCCACGAGCCTGCAGTCAAATCTAAGACTAGGCTTTTCCCCGTGTTCAGTGAGGGGGAACCCTCATCTTGGAATAGAGTAAATATTCAGAGGGTTAAACATTGTTATATTATAGCCTTATTCTTTGCAAGTCCCTTGGCTGATGCTGCTGAAGGATCCACTGAGGACTGAAGGGAATACAAGGTTCCATATCTGTAACCTGGTGGATTTGTCTTGGGCAATGACTAATTGAATCTAAAAAGACAAGGATTTTTATGGGTGATTTATTGAACCAGCTGTGTGGTTGGAATACCTTTTAGACAAGCTTTCAGGTATTACTCCACCCTTTTGTACCAAATGTCCCTTGTGGAAATTGTGGGTGAAATCAGGCAAAAACTACATGGCAGAATGAATGATGACAGAGGCACTAAAACACAGCTAAGAGAACATGTCACAAATCATTTCCTATCTGACCTCACAGTTCTTGTGCTGAAGGAAAACTTACAGAACATATAAAAGGAGCCTGGGAGCAGGCTACAATTCATTAGCCAAGTAGACACTAAGAGCTAGGGATTTAACATGGACAATAACTTCCTGGCCCATTATAGTTGATCCTAATCTCTTCATTTGCCAGGTGATAAGGAACCTTCTAAATGATCTTGCAGCTAAAATCTGATACATGGAAAAGCATCTGTCTGACTACCTGACTTCTATTTACATGAGTTTTAAACAAGCCCTTGTTCTGTCTGCTGTTTACCTCTGCTGTGTCTCATTCTATCCCAGAGACCTGAGGAAGGATACTGTGATATCTCAAAATCTGTTGGAGGCTGTCCTGTAGAAGGCAGAGTAGATTTGTATCTTGTAGAGCAGCCAAAGTAGATATATATAGCATAAGCATTCATGGGGCTGAAGCTCACTTCATCGTGTTATAAAGGGGGATGCAGAAAGTAGAGTATAAGGAGAGAGAAATTAGAATACAAAAGACTGTGGGGGTGGATAGGAGAGAAGGGGGAAGGAGACAGTGTTGCAAGAGACAAGCAAACAAACATTTAAACCCATAGGAAAGAAGGAGTTGACCAGACTAAACCAGGTAATGAAATAAGAATCCATAGACCCTTTTTAAACCATACCTTAACATAATCCAGTCCTTAGATGATTTCCTGTTCAACAGTTTCCTGTTCAGATTGGTTTTTAAAACTTGCTGTCTGAGAACAGCTAATGTAGTGTCCAGGGAGATTAAAGTATCCTGCCACAGACTTGAATCCCTTCTTCAGCTGAGTGGTGTTTATTCATTCTGTCACATACGGATTACCAAGTCGGTCCAGTACGGACAGCAGAGGGTCACTGCAAGCAGGTGAATGGTATATATGACCTTGAGGTTACAAGTCAACAAACCTCAGATGTTATTATCTGTGTTATTTGGTCCAGTGATGATGTGGTCTGTATTGATGTTGGGGCACAGAAGGCATTTGGGTCTGTTGCAAAGCCTGGGGCCTCAGTGAGACTGGGAGTTCAGTATGCTGGCTGAGGTTGGGGAGAGGGAGCACTGTTTATAAGTCAGGACTGGTTTGTCTGCTATGACTATTTCGAGTTGGTTATCCTTTTCCAGGAGGAGGTTGGAGGTCATCCATGATGTATCTGAAGTGTTCAAGCTATAGGTGGGAGCCAGAGGGACTCCTTTATTATTGTCCTGGGGTTGGTGTCAGAGCAGGATGCAAGTCTGGTTTTGTTGATTTTTAAGCGGCTACAGTTTTGTGGTTGTATTGTAATTGTAGGAAATCTCTGTTCCAGATCCTTAAGGTAGGTATGTGTCCTAGTTGATGGGTTTAGAGCAGATATGATTGTAATATAGAGCTTGGCTATAGCAAATGGTCTACCCCATTGCAGCTGATTCAGTGAAATACCACCTGTTGCATATTTCCTGGACCATTACAACTAAGCATCACTTAAACACTACTAAATTGAATCTATATGTTTGACATGCCTACCTGGCCTTGCTTTACTTATTGCTTCATAATCTAAGAATGCTGCTGTATTCAGCAGGGTGGGAAATTAAGAATTTAACTGAAAACTGACTACCAATCTTACAAGAATTTATAAAGAACTGTAAAAACAAAAAAGGTCTGTTTTTCTTTCACTTTTCCTCCACTTATTTGTATTTTTTTTTTCGTCCCCACTTGTAAGAGATCCCCATCCAATCTCTTAAATACACCACTTGGTGTCCTTGCAGTAGCCCTGAATGAAGGCTGAGTACTCCTGAGGATAAACTCACTGCAACTGCTAGAGTGAGAACATGGCTTACAGGTTTTTTTTCATTTTGAAGGAAAAGCAGAATGGTTCCAGCCCCATCTTCTCACTGCTTCCTACTAGACATTCATATTATAATCCTGTCTCACCTTTTTATTTAATTGATGCAGGGAGATGTTCATACTTGTTGGAGTGCTAGGTTAATGTTTTGTGCACATCTGTTAGTTTTATGTTTGCATCTTTAGGGAGAAAGGGAATGCTTATGCTCAGGTGTTTAATTTTTCTTTGTTTATTCTCCAGACCGGGGAGCTGAGGACTAAGATGAGCCAGTCCCATGAAGACAGTTTAACAAGTGTGGCCTGGAATCCAGATGGAAAACGCTTTGTAACAGGAGGACAGCGTGGGCAGTTCTACCAGTGTGTAAGTTCCATCTGTGTCCCCTTCAGAAGACTTGTGTAGTCGTCTTAAATAGTGGAATCTGCTTAAAACTAGTACAACAAGGTTAATAGGTCTATTTGTTTGTAGTATACAAATACACATACTGGAAGATGAATTAAGTTACCTATAGAATCTTTTTTTCTTTGGCCTTCCTAATTTGAAGATGGCATAACATGTCATGCTAACACTAATAGCTTTTTAAATTTTTGTTAATGAACCCAGAAAGACTACTCTGAGAGAACAATATTCTGGATCATATTGAAAAATGTTTTAAATAGTCTTTCACTTACAAAGTAGAACCTGTATTTTTTTTTGTGTTCATGTGTTTAGTGACCTGCTTAGTTGTCAAATTAAAGATTAGCTGTTCTCTGTTTTGCTGTTGTCTCATTTCAAAGGATGCAGCTTCTCTGATCAGCTGCAGCTTATTGGTCATCTCATCTAGCTGATTAGAGAAGTGGCTCCCTTTTGAAATAATAAAAGCTGCAGCAGTCAGCTAGAGTGCCTCAGTGGTCCAGCACAGCTGTTTGCTCTTTGTTCAGTGTACCCCTGAGTTAATTCATAAACTCCTTTTTTCACAGGAGTATAGAAATCATAATCCCACAAAGTAACCAGGTTTTACTGTAGCTGAGAGATCATTGACTACTTAATCTATTTAAGCAGCAGAAGTTGGCTTTCTGTAGAATTAATCTGCATAGCTTTTCATGCTAAAATGTAAAATATTCTTGGGAGGGGTGGGGAAGGTTAGTTTTATGGATAATTTTTCATGTCTAGAGCTTTCTTTTAGGTCTGGCTTGTCATTGGTTGTGTCACTGGGTTGGTAGTACTGATTTTTTTTGGGTGGGGGGAAGTGGAGCAATCCCTCTCTGGAGAAGTGAGATCTCACAGTTAGTGGTGAGCATGACCCAGAGCATGAATTGTGCTTGGATCAGACTTCCATTAAAAGGAAATGGGATAGGATTCTCAGGCCCCTTGAATATCTATTGGCTGTAATCAAAAACAAAATAATACTTGTTTACGTGATCACAAGGTATTATGTGACGCAGGAAAAGTTTTTCTTTTCTTTATGTAATTGTTAATAAAAGCTGCCAGTGCAACTCTTTGGAAGTCTAACTTTTAATGTCTCTTATGATTTCTTTCATAATTAGGATCTAGATGGTAATCTCCTTGACTCTTGGGAAGGGGTTAGAGTGCAATGCCTGTGGTGCTTGAGTGACGGGAAGACTGTTCTGGCATCAGACACACACCAGCGAATTCGAGGCTATAATTTTGAGGACCTTACAGACAGGAACATGTAAGTATTCTAGGGCAAATTCAGATGTTATAGTGTAATCCTCTACTGAGCAAACAGTTGATATAATATGTAAATAGTTGCTCTGGCATGAGTCGGCAACCTTTTACTAACAGCAGGTTGCATTAATACAACTTGATCCTAAGGAAGGCCAGAGGGGACAGTTAGGTAATCTGTCAATAGGTGGCATGTTTTCACACATTTACTAATGGCATGGTTAACAGGCCAGATAAAATCTCCTTTGTGGGCTGGATCTGACTGTTGATTACAGACTCTTGACCTACAGCATACCTACAACATACATCTTCCTGTAGCCTCTGCAAGTACTGAAATAGAACCAGAGGACTGAATATAGATTCTTTTGCCCATCCACTTCCATGTACAAAAACTATAATAGACTGTTATTTGTGAAATGGTAATTGGAAGTAATGCAGTCGAAAGCACTTGTCATTGTAGCAGGGTTGCCAACCCAAGACAGGCTTCTTTTTATTTACTGATGATCTGCAAACTTGTAGCTGATGTCATTATTGACATGTTTACAAAATATAAATGTAACCCTTCTGCCAGGCTCCAGGTAAGGGCCAGGTTCAGACCTAGGAGTTTAACACCAGCCCTAATAAGTGTTTGGCTGTCAGTAAAATGTTTACAGATATTTTTCTTTTTGCAGAAAAAAAAAAAAATTGGAATGGCAACCTTGCTTGACTGTAGCAGTGGCTTTATACTATTTTGGGCCCCACACCAGGGGTTCCTACTCTCCGCCATCCCAGCATGGATATCCAAAGGACAACTGTCTGCCTATTTGTGACCTAGAAGTGTTACAGGCAGGTGATAGGATACAGCAGCACCTGGCTGGGGTTGGGAGAGAGGGAGATCTGGAGACTCCCATGAGCTGCAAAACTATGACAAGGCTCACTTCTCCATGCTGTGCTTCTGCTCAGGCACCAGGTGGTGCTGCTCTGCTACCTGTGTCGAAACTTCCTCTGACTTCTCTCTAACTAGAGAGCTTCAATCAAGCTCCCAGTTCTTAGGTTTTTTTATGGATGGCTTATTTTTAAACAGATTTTAACTTTGTGTTTATGGATAGCTGGCAACCCTGCTTCGCAGTTTTCCATTCTTTCTGATGAAATGTCCAAAGTGTGGTAGTGCAGATCTTTTTTTAACAAGCTTATGATGTTTTGTTATATAATTTCAGAGTACAAGAAGATCATCCTATTATGTCATTTACTATTTCAAAAAATGGCCGCCTAGCTTTGTTAAATGTAGCAACTCAGGTGAGTTAATGGAAATGCAAACTAACACTTTTTATCACACTTCATGTTTAGAAAATATTTGAGGGAAACTTGAACATTCCTAATAGTGGACAAAGTAATATTTTACACTTGCTCTGTGGTGTGCGTAATTTTGCTGTTCTCCAAAAGGAAGGTAGTTCTTTTTCCTCCATACCCCTTTTAAGAAATCTTTAAACCCAGTATGATTTTAGAAATACCTTTTGACTGTGTAAGTTACAAAACCTATATTGGTAAATAATAAACTGTTTTCTGTATTTGGTTTCCCAGCAGTGCATCAGTATCTCAACATGATTTGTGAACCATTGGTATTCCACATCAGCTCTTTTTACAGTTTTCAAAATTTAAGTATTTTTGAAAACTACAATGTTATAAATTGGGGGTTCTAGAAAGAGAGGCACCACAGAATAAAAACTAAGGTATTATTTTAGCGCACAGCTATTCAGCTGAACTGTCTTGGGTCTAGCTTCATTGCCTGAGATGACTGAAACACCATGAGGTTAGAATACTTCAGAGAAAGGTAATGGACATCTTTTTTTGATAAAATCTCCACTGTGTTCTTTGTCTGCCCACAGGGAGTTCACTTATGGGACTTGCAAGACCGAGTTTTAGTGAGAAAGTATCAAGGTGTTACACAAGGTTTTTACACAATTCACTCTTGTTTTGGAGGCCATAATGAAGACTTCATCGCTAGTGGCAGTGAAGGTAACATCAATTTAACTGCAGTCTATTTTTTTAAATAAAATGCACACTTCCTGCATAAAAGGGAATGTATACATATTTCTGTAAGCATTTTAATGCTGTTCCTAGCAACTGCCACCGCCTAGAAAGAAATAACTTGTTAACAAGTATTTCTTGATGCTTTTGGTATTTATATATGCATTGTAAGCAACAATGCTACATTAGTAGAATGGCCTGTATGATCTCATGGGCATCTTGTGTGTCACCCTTTTTAAGGGATTAATACTTCCAAGAATCTTTTAAAATTTGTGTGGGGGTGTGGTATGGTTGGGCTGTGGGGGGGGGGGAACAGACGCTTTGCATTGTGTTCAGAACCAAAGTAGTTCTGAAGTGAATAACTTAAATGTGATTGGTATTTTATCAGATAGGTGTGGTTAGATTGTTTTGGTTCTAGGAGAGCATTCATCTCAACTTGGATAGGACTATTTAGACTAGGAATAAAGTTTCAAAGTCTTCAGTCAATGACATAGCAACTATAGTGGATTTGTTATGGCTTGTAAATAGTCTGTGGCAAGAATAGAATGTAGTTAATGGAACTTGCTCTGAACTGGTTCAGTCTTGTGAGCAGTTAAGTGCTTTCAACTCCCATTGACCTCAGTGGGAATTGAGGATGCTGAACCCTGTTTTAGGCACAATATTTGTAGGCAGTGACTGAGACAACTAAGTACTTGCTATTTATACTCAGTAGTTCACTATAGCCTTTTTGGAAGGTAGAAATCTTGGCCAGCACGTTAGGGTAATTTTCCTTTTCTTCTTGGAAAGTATCAAGAAAGCTCTTGAAATTTTAAACCAAACCACCCTACCCCATATCAGTTGAAGGATAGATGACAGTGTCATCCTCATTTGTTTATTGGGTTTTTTATTTCTTTAAGTCAGAATCCTGGTTTGGGGGTAGTACCTTGTGTACCAGAAAGTTCAGAGTCTGTGTTGAGATCTCATGATATTTTGTGCATGTGTGGGTGTCCACCAATCCCTTTTTTGTGAAAGTTCACTTTTTTGACAGACTATGTCTAACATGAATGTGGTAATGAATTTATCCAAGTTGTCATCTTAAGAACAGCTTTTTTATTTTTCATTTTCAGTGTCTAAAAACTACCCAGCTGTAGTTGAAGCTGATGGCACCTAATTTAGATTCGGACTGCCTGAGGCTGTTGCCTCTTTGCACTGAATTGTTGCAAATATGGCTGCTGTGAAAGTCTAAGTACAAAAAAGTAACAGATTAATAAGTCATAACCTCTTAAATTTAAGGTATGTTGTCAGCTAGGTAGGCTTTTTTCTACTATCTGCACAAATAAGAAGAAAATGAGGCCTCTTTAAAGTAAAATTGATTTCTGCATCAGTCTGGCTCATTTGTGGAGTTTTCCATTTAAATTAAAACAAAACAAAAAAAGACATCCTTTTCCATACCAAGATGCTGGCTTGTCTTTACACTTTGAGTGTACCACCTTGAGCAAATGGCTCATGGATTTTCTTAAACACAGAAAAGCATAAACGACACGTGCCTTCTGAGGCTGGGTGGGGGGCATGGTTACTACCCACAGGCAACAGCAGTGCCAGTGGCAGGGGCATGGTGATGGTAAGTGGGGACCGCCACGGTGACGTTGGCAGTGAGGGCGGGCCGAACGGGGACCACCCACAGGTGGCCACAGAAGTGTTGGTAGCAAGGGGATTTGGGAGTGGCAAGCAGTAAGCAGGGACCGCCCGCACCTGGCAGCAACTTTGGCTGTGGCCAGCCTCTGGGGGACACATGCCCCCCTCCCCCCCCCACACACATGCATCACCTATGCAGAAAAGAGATATCTAGTAGGCCTGTGCGAAGCAGCAGGTATTTGCTTTGGATTTGAATTTGGCTGATTCAGAAGGACTGTGATTCAATTCAGTGATTTGAATCACTGTCCTGATTCGATTTGGCTGATTCAGAGGTTTGGTGCAGATTCGGAGATTTGGCCATAGACTATAATGGGGCATCACTAAAATACCTATAACTTTGTCATTTTTTTGCAGATTCGGATGAAAACAGCAGGGATGGTAGCCCCTTCTGAGGGCATGAAGCCTGCCAAGTTTCAAGGAGATAGGTGCAGGGGTCAGAGATGACCTGAGCAGGGGACAGGGCCTGGGGCAAATCAGCCTGTGCAGGGCTCTGCCCCCAAGCACCCCAGAGACTAAGAAGCCAGCAGCAGATTTGGGGAGGGGGTGTTGCAGTGTGGCTGGATGTGAAGCCAGTGGTGGTGCTGAGTCATTGCAGCTGCTCTGCCTGGCTCTGCAGAGCTGCCCAAAGTACAGGACCTGGGGCAGTTGCCCTGATTCGCACACCACCCCCCCCTTCCCCCAACAGCCCTGGCAGGGGTTTCTGTGAAAGTGCACATCAAACTGTTGAAAGTAAAACTCGTATCACTTGTGTGTGTGGGGAAAGATCAGTCACTGGCCAGCTACAAATGTCAATATCAGAGCAGTCTTTCCCTTACCACTCTCAGCCTTTTCCATATATGGAAGATCACCCCATCCCCCTCAGTCTTCTCAGTTTCTGTTTGCTGAAAGCCTTCTGAAACTCTCAGAGCCAATTTTTGGAGGCTCCTGATTCGATTCACACCTTTTTAATGGGTCTCCCAATTCAATTCGGATTTGGAGGTTCGGCTGCTGAATCTCCTCCGAATCAAATTGGCTACCAAAGCTTCGCACAGCCCTAATATTTAGGCCCGTAGCAGTAGCAGACATTAAATTTGTCACGCATTACATGTAACTATTGCATCACAGTCGCATACCAGCTGGTCATATGTTAAAACTATGGTGGATGTTTCCACCACATGTTAAAACAAAGTTGTAGGTTTAGTGAGCAGTTTTGTGGATGATGGGCTACTTTTTATCCAATGATAAACTGTTGTGGCATGTGGTATGTTACTGTCACGCACATAATGCTTGACAAATGTGATATCTGTCAAGAGGCCTTAGTCTCCTGAAATGAGGAGTGTGAAATGTAAATGCAAGCTGGCGTATTTGTTTTAAATTCTCTAATGCAGTGATGGCTTATTAAAATGAGCTGATTAAGCAAAAAGCAATTGATTTATCAAATAATTATCTGATCTTGTTCTAGCAGGTAGGTCCAGAGACTGTGGCTGTTTGTTTTTAAGGGGTTGGGAGGCAGAGGAAGTAGGCTGCTCAAATGTTCATGCTAAGCTTTCAGAACAGCATTAGATGTGAGAGCTGAAATGTTGTCATAGTTTCTTTTGAAGATTTTGATTTGGAAATACTAGTAGTAGTGCATGTGTTCCTGAGCAGATGTTTCATGTAGTTCTGTCTATATCTGTTTGGGATGGGGCCTGGTATAGCACTAAGTAACAACTTCCATCCACATGTTTGTCAGACTATCAGTCTACACTTGTCTGAATATCTTTTAACCAGTTGCTCTATAATGAACTTCATTTTATTTAGACTAGTGTGGTTTTGAGACTCCATTGAATCACTTCACCAATTACTGTTCCTCGAATTATACTGCTGGGAAGGAGAAAGGGGGGCATGTCTGCCCTTCAGATGTGGTGGTGGCTCCTGAAATGTTCACAATTTATTCAATATATGGGTCTTGAAGCATTGGTATCAAGGTTGGTCAGTAATTGTTCACAACTTACCCCTGTGCGTAGGGGGGGTTGCTGAGCCAAAGCTAGTTGTCTGTTGTGAAACTATTTAGAAAGAAATAGATTAAGAAGGCTAGAACTTTGAAGGTCTTTTAATATTAAGGTGCATCTTCTAGTGATTAGGGATGTGACTTTTGTCTGCTGCCTCTTTAGGAACATTTGTTTCAAAATATTTGTTAAAATAAATTTAAGGTGTATATTTCAAATACAGTGGTATAATAAAAATGTAAAGTTTTAAGATGTAGTTCAACGGTTGTTCTAGGCTTAGTTTGCAAGTGGATACATATTCTTTTATTTAGGAGGAGCATGATTTGTCTTATCTATACTTTGACAGTTGTATGATTGCAGTTGAATTCTTCGTTCGTTAGTGATCTTACTAGACTTGCAAGACTTGTTTATTAATGAGACTTGCCTATGTTTTCTTGATCAGTTTACCTTTAAATTTAAAAGGAAAATCTTGTTGCTGTAGGTTCATCAGGGCCTTAGTTTTAGAATTTGTAACATTGAAAGTGTATGTGTGCATGTATGCAGGGTGGGGGAGGTTATACAGTGTTGATATCTAAGAACTAAATGTGTATGTGGAAGAATTTAAATGTCATGTTTTCTGAATTTTTCTTTTTTCTTTTTTTTTTAAAGACCATTAATTCAGTATTTCCCATTCTGCTTCTTAAAACAAATGTTTTGTTTAGATCACAAAGTCTATATTTGGCACAAACGTAGTGAGCTGCCAATTGCGGAGCTGACAGGGCACACACGTACTGTTAACTGTGTCAGCTGGAACCCGCAGATTCCATCCATGATGGCCAGCGCCTCCGATGATGGCACTGTTAGAATATGGGGACCAGCACCTTTTGTAGACAACCAGGATATTGAAGGTAAAACTGCTTGTGTACAGATTGTACTAGGGGCTTCTGCAAGTGAAATGGACTCCCAGCCACTTGCTTTGGATCTATAATTTAACATGCAACACTAAATAGCTCCTGGGTGTTGGACAGAACCATTGCCTCTTCTGGGGGGGGGAGGGGGAACCCTCTGTCATCTTCAGAATCATCAGTATGCTTATTCCACAGACTTCCCTAGTGAAGCCATTGGAGCCTTCCAGTTCTCATTTTAAACCTCCAGTATGGAGCTGGAGTGAACTGCAAGGATGTGTCCTCTGGAAAACCCAAATCAGTGACCTAGTATAGCCAAGGTTATGGCACTGCAAGCCCCCTCTCTTGCCACCACTTAACCATGTCCAAAATAACTGCCCTGTTGTAGTGAGAGGGTCCACAGCCATCCAGTCTGTGGCTCATCTGTTTGAAACTACTGGTGAGGTAGGTGTTAGACTTCCATCCAGTAATATGGCCTAAATTAAATCAATCCTAGACTTAAAGGCAGGGCGGGGTAGCACCTTTACAAACTGATTCTGAGGCATGAACTCTTGTAGGGGACAGCCTACTTCCATTCAGTGTCTGGCTAGGCCATTGCCTATGAAAGGTCATGCCTTTGAATCAGTTAGTGTCTAAAGTGTTACCCGGCCTGACCTTCTGTCCAACTTGAGACTAATCAGCTAACTATGTCTCTGGACTGAAAACAGGGTATATACTACCCCACCCTTCAGTCCCAGCCCACTCCAAATATTTTCCAACTTCCTGTCCTTCAGTGGTTCCATTCCTTTTCTTTCCTACTTTCCTGACCCTATTTCTGTTAGATTTCAGGCTCCTTTCCAGCCCCCATCCCAAAGAAAACATTTGTATAACATAACAGGAAAGGGATGGAACTTTCAGTGCTGTGGATTTCTTTTATGTAACTGCGTGAAACTTGGGAACAGTTAGATTAGCTTTCCTATGCTTCAGGAACCTTTTAAAATATGGCAAACAGTGAAAACATGTTAATTACAAAAGGTTGATGTTCCCCAAATCCAAGTGAAGCAGTATTGGTAATGTGATATAATTAAAGCAGGTCAAAGAGACATACAGCCTTATTTCTTTGAAGAGCTAAATAGTGAGATCCCAATTTAAACAAAAATTGTTGCCATGCTGGATGAGACTCCAGTTCATTACTTTGTTTTTCATTGCATCGCTGTTTCATTAAGTAGCATATGTTCAGTAACAAAATTTCCTTCCAATACCCTATATTAATATCCTGAGAGGAGAACAAGCTATGCTTAAAGCAACAAAATGAAACACCTTTTGGCAATTATTTCTATCATGCATACTTCTTGATGAAGTGAGAAGCTGTAAAATTTAAATACACTAATGGAACTGGAGAGAGTAGTTCTATGTAAGAGAGTGCCAGTTCTCTCTTCATTGCATGGTAGTAAAACCTTATTTCTATATTTTTATCTAAGTATATGCAAATTTGTATTTGTAATAGAGGTATTTAAATAGATGTAAAAATACTTCAAAGTGTAATATTTTTCCCCCTTTGTTTCATCTTGTCTTTGCTCAGAGGAATGCAGTAGCATGGATAGTTGATGGAGAATTTGGAGCAGACGACTTCTGTTTAACTTAATTAGTCGTATTTTAAATGGCTTGGGATTTGGTGCAAACAAACATGATTGATAGCTGGACAGACATGCTCGTCATGAAAAAAAGAACCATTTCTGAAGCCCGATCGGGGCCAAACATTTACCACCTTGCTTCATAGTAACCAGTTGAGATGAAGCACGTCGTTTAGAGCGTTGTTGGACACCGTGTTGAATTACCCCCCCATCGGTTGTGAAGAACTGTGCTACATTCAGGCTAACCATTGAACTCAGTATATATATTTTTTTCCCTCCTGCCTTTTGTCTGGCGGGCTACTGTTCTTGTTGCTCTTCTGTGTAATGAAGTTTAAATGCTTGTTTGGAAAACTTTATTTAACAGTTTAGAAGGCTTGATAGAAAGAGTGCTTTAGTCTGAAGAGTACACATTGGATAGGAAAGTATTTCCTTCTCTTGTTTCTCTAAATCTCTCTCCGCCTTATTTAGCTTGAGATCTTTGCAGCTTGGTTCATGGATTCTAGCCTTGCCCGTTGCGCAGTATATATAAATCCAGGTGATAAACAAGTGAACTATGTCAAAAGCACTCAGTATCACATTTGACAAAAAGTTTTGTACTTTTCACATGGCTCGTTGCCCTGTAAAGGGGTAAACAGCACAATTTTTTAAAAATAAATTATTTATAGGATTAAAATGACTTCATTTGTATACATTTGGAATTTAAACCAGCCTAAAAAGTGTCATGCAATGCAGTATAATTAATGTTCTTCTAGAGTGTTGTGCAAGACCTGGCCAAAAGCAGTGGCTGTAAGGAATTTTACACAGGCTACAAAAAGTATTGTTTTAAAAGAGAAACCTCATTGCCCATCCTAATGAAGAAATTGAATTATTTAGAAGCAAGAAACATCAGGTTGCAGTATGAAACTACTAGGTTAATAAACAGGACAAAGTTTGGATTACATAAAAACAGACTTCTTGCATATATTTAATTTGTGTAGCAATATTAGGAAAGAGCTGGAACAAATAATTACTTTGTAATTTTAAAAACTTAATAAGAGTACCTAACCTTTCAAATTTCAGTACATTTTTAAAACTTCCCTTTTTAGGTTAAGGGAAGAATTACACACCTGCAATATTTTCTTTAGCCTTTGATTAACAAATGCATAGATTTTTGAGAATATACTTTTAAGTTTACAGGTTTAAATGTCTCTTTTGGATCTTGTTCTGAACTGGTGCTGTGGAATAACCTGACATTTTAGGAATGGTTAATTTAATTTCCTGTGTAAAAACACTTAGTTTGAGTACTTTATGCTTCTTAAAATAAACAGATGGCCTGGTATCTCTATTGTGCTTCTGCACTACTCTGCATTTGGTTCATGGTATGGTTTTGAACTCCCTTTTTTCTAATTCAAAGGTAAGGGTAGTATCGGGACTGCTTGGAAATAAGAAATTGCATGCCCTCTTCCTTGCTATCATGAAAGGTGTGAAGAAAGGAGTGGATGAGGCTGTTTCCTACTGAAGCTAAGTGAATCTACACTAGTGTGTCATTGGTTGGGTGGAGGGATAACTTTGCTAGGGTCCATGGGAAGATGGAAAGATTCATGGCTGGATAACAAGAATGAGAGAAATGGCACAGTAATGGGTCCCTTTGTAAAGGGAAAGAAAACCAAATGGATTCTTCTAAGGTTTACAAAGCAGGATGGATTTGAACAGACTATGGCTGTTTAACAGGTTCTTCTCATGCTTGTGTTTAATCTTAAATCCCATTTTCCGTGTACTTGCTGAGATGAACCTTTTAATCTAACCAGTTTTATTCCTCTCTGGTGTGGTACTGCCAAACTGAAATGAGGGCTGCATAGCATACACATATCCTCAATCTAGTTTTGTTTTTCCTTCAGCGTTCCACAATCTGCTTTAAAATTGCACTGTGAGAATTTAATAATCCTGGAACATGAGGATGCATAGATTTTTTTTTTTTTTTTTTTTTTTTTAACAATGAAAGTTTAGGCTTTTCTCCCCCTGCCCACCCACTCATTCTTTAGACCAGCATTCTGTGATTCGTGCTACAGTTGCAGCATGACTTCTCCTGTGGCAAGGGCGGGGGGGGAAAAAACCCCCTAAACTATTATAATCTCTTTGAGACTCGGAATTTATTTGAAACCAAATTTGTATACAGCACTTACATATTTGAACTATAGTATAATTGTTTAGCAGCAGCAATATTATTATTCATTACTTTCAAAGCTTCATATGTATTATGTTAAATACATATGTTAAGGTGGGATTTTTAAACTTTTAGAGCATGACATTATCCTAAGTTGTTGGGGGGTTTTGACAACTTTCAATTCTTTTATAATGTTCAGTTACCAGAGTTACTACTATGGTGCATTTAATTGATGAGGTGCTCAGTCTGGCACTGCTTGCTTGCCCCATGTTGCCCTTGACTTTGTATGAGTTTTGAGCACAAAAAAAATGCAGGCCAAAGCTCCTACTGTATTCCCAGAAGTTTTTATATATATATAAAAAAATAAATAAATAAAATTCCTTCCACAGGATTTGTGTAGAATACTGCCTGTAAAAACTGATAGCAGGAATTCCACAGCCGGTAAAAGCTACAAGGGCACATCTAGCCAATACCTGACTTTTTTATAGGGGTGCATATCTAGGAATATTAATTTAAATTTATCTTGGAAAAACATTCTCCCCTCCATCTCCAAAACCAAGAATTAAGAGCTTCTAAAAGTCAGTGTATACTCTTAAAATATATGGAAAACAATTTAGAGAGGGGCTAAGGAGAAGTACACGTTTTTATTTTTCATTTTAATTTAGTTATGTGACTATGCAATATAAATGAAAGGCTTATGTATCAGATGGAGTGGTTTATGTCCAGAATTTTTCTTAAGGTTCCTGTCGACATTTTGTGTTGCCTCTCTGACTTCTGCAGAAATTGATAGAAAGGAGAGACTGCATGACAAAAATTGATGGTACATAATTTGATATCAAAATTAGCTGTAAACCTACAGACAGTAAATGATGCAACTATAGCTGCTGCTTTAGGATTAGTCTACAAGAGATCAGCCTAAACTCTTTCTAACATGCCATCACACATTCATTACATGGTTTGAAAAGTACTAATACTTTTTGCACATAGACCAAAAAAAAAATGAGATTTTGGCAATGGAAAAAGCAAATGCTATTTGCTCATCTGCAATGTGTTAACTTCCATGTGCTTAAAAATGTTCCCAAGCTGGGATTTAAGGGTTAGAGCAAGTTCAAGACACTTGCTTTCAATGATCAGTTATTTCTAGTTACTGATTCTACAATCCTGGGAGAACCTACTATAAATTTGTATTTTACTTTTATTTTTGCCTTCAATACTGTTTTGTAGCTGTCCTACAATTCATAATAGCTACAGATTATTAGCAGGGCAAACCTTTCATGAATTATGCTCCTGAGCTGTTCAGGTAAGTAACTCCTAAGAGAGATGATGGAGCACAAAAGGGGAAATAAGCTGTTACAAATCTCTCCTTCTGGGAAAACATAGCTTTGTTCATTTTCCCTAATATAAATTTTTCAGATCTAAAACAAAGTGAATGTAGTAACTTTACAAGTAGACAAAGATGCAAGCTAGAGAGCTGTTAAACTCTTGGCAGTAACTTCTCAGCCTGGTTTCAAGCCAGTAATTTTAAGCGGAGTGTTTTATGTCTATTGATGTGATGAGATGCCATTAAACAACACTCCCACCTTTTAAAAGAAAAAAATCTTTAGGATGCTTCATGGAAACCAGAACTGCCCTGTTGAGTGAATATATTTTATATGCACAAGGTGGTGGGGGAGGGGGGTACAACACAAGTCTAGTTCACAATAGAGTTTCTGTTGACTGGTAGCTCGTGGGGTGGGGGGAAGAGAGAAGACAGACTTTTAGTAGACCTGTGTTCATATCTATATCCCAGAACATGCAAGTTGCCTCAACGTGACTTAGTTTGGAACAACTATTTAAAAAGGAACATCAGTCCTATATTATGGCTTAAAAACCCACATTGGCTCAGGACCATTATTGGCTGTCATTTTATTCAAAAATGCTAATTTGTAAGACCATTAGAAAAAATTCATTAACACTTTGACACTTTTTTTTGAACAGGGTGGACTTAATTGAATTGTGTAGTGTTTTTGAACTGCTACAGTAGCTGCCTCTAGTTGCTGAAACAAATATAAACACATTTCCTGTCTTTGAATTCAGATGACCTGGATTCAGTAAAACTGTGTGAATGTTTCCTATGTAGTATGAATGGGTGTATGTGTGTCCCATAAACAGACAGAGAACCAAGTGTTCTAGGTACTTTTCATGTTTACTGCATACTTTAAGTCACATTGTGTGTATGTGAAGTGTTCTCTGACTTCAAGACTTTGGTTAATACCAGTATATTTTTATAAATTTTAAATTCAATGTGCCCCATGTTTACTTGAGCATTTTTCATTCTTAGGGTAAACGTGCTAGATCTGAATCTTAACATTTTTAGGCACAGATGGAAAAAGTTATTGGCTCTTCGAAAATGTATGGAACAAAAATGGATCCTCAAAGCATGTGTTTACTTACAAACCAAGCTGTAGAGATCAAGACAAGAACTTTATTGTTGATCTCAAAATTTCTAAATTGTCAAAATTTCTATGGAGTTGTGGTGGAACTAGTTAACACTTAGAGCTTTTGGTATGTAATGACTTTGCTATGGACTGATATTAAATGTTTCAAAGGATTGCGTTCTTAAACTTTCTGGATTTTTTTGTTACTCTCCTCTTGGATTATATTAAGTAGTTCAAATTTCTTTGCTATATTACATTAAAAACATAAGAATGTTGGGTCTCGTATTTATTTTCACTCATTTTACTAATTATTTACAGAACACCTTTTAACTTTTTTTTATTTTATAAATGTGTAGTATGTTAAACATCTTCAAAAATTGTTCGATTGGAACATTAACTTCTGATTTTGTTTTTATTAGGGTTTTTTAAAAAAAATACACTTTTTCCATGTTGGTGCACAGCACTTAACTGTTTGTATTCCCTTTCTTTTCAATTCAATAAACAGAATGAATAACTGGACTGAACAGTTCTTAAGTCTTCTCAACTTCAGTCACATAGCTGTCATTTGGATGACCCACTTCACCTCCGGCCTTGACAATGCATTATTTTAATTATTTTTATATATAGGAAAATTTTATTTGCATCTTAAATGAAACTGAAAGTGTCCGTATTTGCCCATATGTAGACCCCCATTTTGCTTGCTCAGACTTAACCTGGCTTGTACTTATATAATACTTTGCAATTTTGGAGTGCTTTACTTTCAAGGGTCTTTCTGGGGCCTATTCGTGTTACGAGAGCATCTGTTCCTTGAATGTTTGTAGTATGTTTTGTTCCTTGGTATCTGTAAATATTACTCCTGTTTGCAAATATAGCAGCGCGTGCTGAGTGTAAGAGCTTGGTTCTAAGAGTCAGATCACAAAGGCATCTGTCCCTTTATGTGAAATGAGAAGCTGGTGACTCAAGCTGCTGTTTAAGCAGTGGGGGCAGGGATCCCTTAACTAACATATCTATTCCCATCAACAGTTACCACCACTATATCTCCCATGTACTTTGCAGTTGTTTCTCCAAATGCTTAACATGTCTGTGGAAATGGGCTAACACCTTTCTAAAAAAAAAAAAAAAAAAAGTAACTCTTAAAGAGTTAATAAGAATAATAGTATTATTATTAAAACTGGCTAACCCCTTTGTACCCATTCCTCCTATTCATGGAAAACTGCATCTTGAAAACTAGGTGATCACTTTTAGCTTTCAGCCCCGGGGGAAAAAAATGTCAAAACCTTAATGAGACGTTTGTTTGTTTGTTTGTTCCCCCATCTCATAGAAGTTTATAGTATTTTTTTTTGTATACTTGCTTCCAGTTGAAGTGTATAAATAGTTATGCATCGTAACAAGATACTTAAGGGTCATTATTTACAGACTATTTGAAACTCAGAGCATAAATCTGGTTGCATGTTATAATACTGGACAGGCTTCTCACCTTATAAATAAAGGGGTTGATTCTATGTCTTGGCACCTATTAGCATCAGGGAGGAGAAATAATATTTTGCGTTATGGCACTTGGACTTGCTGGAACAGCAAAATAGGATAGCTGTCACAGGTATATAACTATGGTGTTTAGAGAACACTTCAGATGCTAGTAAGAAGACAAGATGGCAAGAGAAATTGGGAAACTGCATTTCTATATGCCTTGCAGAGTACTGAGTACTTTGTACTGAACTGGAAACTGCTAAGAATCAGAACTTCATGAGAACTAGGCAGGTCAGACTAGGTTCAAAATCATGTTTTGCTATTGGTCCTATTAAAAGGACCTATGCATACAGTAGCTTTTCTGAGAAAAGATTCAATCCCCAACTCTTGTGACAATGCTTCTCAATTGGTTATGTCCACCCATGTGTCAGACAGGGGCCTTGCTTTGAATTTCACTCGACTCTGAACCTTTCTTCTTTGCATGGGAAGGAACATTTAAAATGACTGAGATGATTGCTGACGATCAAACATTATTGACTATAAATCTAACCCTGCTCTAACTTCTCTGCATAAAGCTTATAATAAATTATTCATATATGCATTTTATAGTTTGTCCCCAGGTTTGAAATGCTCGTAGCTGGACAAAAAGCTCTGGCAAAAACACCTCTTACCAGGATTGTACAGATTGATCTGTGAAGCTTTCCCAATAGGCCTGGCTGCCTTAATCAAGACCTTGTAAGGTCCTAATAGCAGCTTTAGGAAGTGCACATGTGAAAGCATGATGTACTTTAAGTGCTAAAAATATGGTAACATGAGCTAGATCGTGGTGTCCTATAGCCAGCCTGCTCCATGCAGACCCCACAGCAAGGGACTAAAAAGTACAACAGAAAGGCCTGAAGCAGGTGTATCAAACCAGGTTTCTGGCCTGATGCAGTCTATGATTATCTAGCCTGCAGAAGCCTGGAGCTCAATGACAGTCCTGACCAAAAGGAAAAGCTCATTAGAAGTGAACATGATTAAGGGAACAGAGAGGATCCAGGAAGCACTTTTCTTCTTTCTGACAGTTCATTAGGGGAAACCAGGCCAGATTCTGATAACGGTAAGGCCAAATGAGTATTCATTTGCTCCATAGAGGTCAGCAGGATGACTCAGGACTTGCGTGGAAGTATGTAAGACTTACATTATGAAAGAGAGATGGATTCTAGACATTTGAGGTGAGAACACATTACTTTTGTAACAAACCATAATGTTTTGTTCTGCAGGTGTTTAACAATGTCTTACTGAAGTCCTTTATGAGTTTTGCATGGCTCTTTTCACCCATTCCACTGTACAGGCCAAGTGGGTTACTCTGGTAGAGTCTTACTTGTAATAGCAAGGCCTATAACACCTACAGCACTCCAGCTGAGAGTTGTGGGCCCAGATTAATGGGCACTTCTTCAACATGCAAGTCTGTGCTTATATGGGAGGTAGTAAGACCATATTTACAGCAGTCTCAGAAATTCCAGTTACAAACTTGTCATGCTTCAGGGTTCCTAGAATGGGTCATTCTATCTGGTACAGAGGATTGGACTTGCATTCCTTTTATAAAATGCTTCAGCTGTAGACAAAAAGCAGTAGAGCAGAGTGGCATGGTCACCAATGCAAATACAATGTTCATGCTTTGTTTTTAGTATCCTGGCCTTGGGTGGGGGGTAGGGAATTAAATTCAGGTGAAGACTGTTTTAATCTCTTGTCTATCTTTTCAGTACTGAGCCGTTGGGAAGGGGAATGTTCTACAACTCCAAATCGGATTTTCCCCCTTACTAGTGAACAAAGTTTAGCTCCTGAATTGGCTTTTTTAGCTTTCTTCAACTCCACTGCATTCATAGGAGCAAGACCATGTCATGACAAGGCCTGCACAGCATAGCAGTCTACTCTGTGCTGTCTGCACTTTGCCTTTCATTCTCCCAGCCATTTTACCAATTACCTGTAGGGGCATATTTCTCACAAGAAAACCACCCTCTCTTCAATCTCCCAGTTCTAATCCTCAAAGGGAAGTTATAAAACACATTTAATGGATAAACCTATGAACTTCACATCAACCTACTGGATACAAAAAGTCCATGGACTAAATATACACACTGGATTTGAGATGCATTATAACCTGCCTAACATTGGACCTCCCAGGTACCCCTCCCCTATTTACCAGCTACATTCATTCTCCTCCCCCTACCACCCCACCTCTCACCCACTGACCCCTCAATTCACAGACTGCCTATCTTACATGCAGCCCAGCCTTTCACTTTTTTACTATTCATTCCATCCAGGAAGAGCACATACCACTGTTGATGCTTTCTCAGCCTGATCAAGAGCACTTATACTGGACAGTGTGCAAAAAAGAAAAAATACTTTTTTTCAATTATTGGAGTTGGTATAATAAAAGATAATCAGGTTTACCCAAAGAACCTTGCTGGGGTGTGAACAGACATTTTTCCCAGGAAGTCCATTGTCCTGTGATAAGCACCTGTGAAGCAGGCAAGATGAAGCATGCTAAAACTTACTTCCTCAGGATAATGCTGTGTAATTGCAGCTTATGCAAGTTTACTGCCAGTTAGTCTTGGCTAGCAGAGGCTTAGCAAGACTTGGAAGGACTAAGTATGCAAATAGCTGTGCCCCTAGCATTCTGAGCCAAGTTAAAACCCAGGACAATCAGGACCACCTCAGATGACTACCTCTGTTCACAGTATATCCATGGTGGACTAGAACATGTAAAGTTAGAAAACAATGCTGCATTGTAAGAGCTGGCCTTCTGACTAGCAGGAGGCAGGGTAGATTTGCACCTTTATAGACTCTAAATCAGAGATGACTAGCATAAGCTTCCATAAGCAACTTGCTTGCTTCAGCAGATGCTCTGAAGGGACTGCAGGAAGTGAGACTGCTAAACAGAAAGCAAGTTTAGAATACAAAGGGCAGGGAAGGGAAGCCAGGGAGGAGATAGTGCTGGGAGAGGCAGGGTGCCTCGGAGAGAGAAAAACAAAGTGGTTAACCCATTGAGGGATAGAGCTTACAAGCTAACCCAGGTAATAGGATAAGAACCCAGTCTTGTTTTAGACTATACTTAACACCAGCCAGTGTTTGGACAATTTCTTGTTCCACAACTTTCTGTTCATACTCTTTTTTAAAGTTTTGTTGCCTAAAAACAGCCACTCTGAGGTCAGCAATAGAAGGTCCAGAGAGGTTTAAGTATTCTGCCACAGGCTTGTCTGTCTTTCACAGATAACAGATCTGTGTCCATTATACAGAGATTGTCCCATCTGTCTAATGTAGACAGCAGTGGGGAACTGTAAGCAGGTGATGGCATACATGACATTGGTAAAGGTGCAGGGAAATGAACCTTGGATGTTATAGTCCATGTTGTTTGGTCCAGAGATGATGAGGTCTTTGTTGATGCAGCAGCACAACATGCATTTGGGTCTGTAGCAAGGTCAGGGGCTTTGATGAGACTAGCAGTTAGGTCACCTGTTGCTGGAGAGATGTCATTTGCCAGGACAGATTTGTCCCCTGAGGCTGTTTTGAGATGGTCATCATTTTCCAGGAAGGGCTGGACGTCATTAATGATACATCTAAGCTGGGGACTGTAGGTGACAACCAAACCAATATGTTGTCCTTGTCTTGGGGTTGCTACTGTAGTAAGACAAAAAGAGCCTGCTTGTTTCATCAGTGCCGCCTCCTTTTTCCTTATCCTTTGCATTCTAATCACTCCTTTCTACTTAAGAAAATCTGCTTCCTGCAGTTCCTTCACAGCAGGCACAAAGCTACACAATGCTTTACTGTGCAGCAGACAAATTTGCTGTGCAGTAAAGTGTCACCATCTACATGTGCATGGCAACTACGGTGCAGCAGACTAATTTACTGCACTGCTGGATAGTCCCATCCGATATAACGCAACAAATTACTGCATTTAAACACGTGTAGACAGTGACATCAGGATTAGTTTACTTTAGCTCAAACTGAGCTGGAATATATTCAGTCACATTAACTGCACATGTAGATGTGCCCAGCATCTGAAGTAAGCCCTCTGCTTACTAAAGATCACGCTATATTTCTGATTTAGTCTATGAAGGCGCAAATCTTACCCTGCCTTCTGCCTGACTTCAGACTAACATGTGTAACTACCTCTCACTAACAACTAGGAGCCAGGGCTTCTCAGGCACATAATCATGTTGTGTAAATACTGCAAATGCTTAATGCAGTGATCCTCAACTAGGGTGATGTCAGATTCTTTGAAGGGTGCAACAAAGGATGAGGAGATAGATGCAGGCTCGAGCTTATCCCTGCTTAATTCCCCAGCCCTTACAGCCTAGCCCCTTTGCAAAGAGGTATGCACTGTAATATAAGCATTCATTTTTGAAACTGGGTACCATTCAATTCTCAAAAGTTAGAGGGGTGCCTCAAGCCCCGAAAGGTTGAGAACCACTAGGTTTATGCTATCAGCAGCAGGTCAGAGACCAGCGGAGCTGTTTAAGCTTCTCCGTCCTTGTTCTGTTAAACTACTGACATCCCTACCAAAAATAGGAATCTCTTAGCTTTTCACTCCCACAGGACACAGCAATATATTCTGAAGAGCCAACATTTGACTGTAACATCAGCATTTTAAAGTCATGTAAAGTATGTGGCAGAATCCCACAGGTGCAATTTGGCATACATCCTAAGATAAGTAAGTGAGAAAAATGTAACAGGTGGCTCAACATAAACATTCCTCAAATGTTGACTAGGAGTCAATTGTACTTAAAATGTTAGTCTCCGTCACCATCTGTCTTTTTAATAAAGAAAAAATAGCTTTGATTTTGAAGCAGCTAAGACCCAAACATTACAAGTCTGATCTCTTTTACACACACACACGCACACAAAATCAAAGCTGTCCCAGCAAGAGTTAAATGTCTGCTACAGAAGCTGAAGGACCTGACATGTAAATGTTGATTTCAGGAACAAGCCTCTCTCCTGTGCTTATCTGGGCACCAATGTCAGAGAGACCCAATAGAATCTTTAAGTGCAAGTTTCATACTGAAAAGAAAACTGTTAGATACCAAGCTTTAAGCAGGAAAAATCAAGAGGTTAGGACTTTCACTGATTAAGAAAAGTTTGGTCCACTATGTCGTAAAACATATCTACAACTTGTCTCAATGAATAGCTTATAAAAAGTAGACAGGGTAGATTCAGACTGGAATATGCTCTCCCTCCAGAGGTGGTGCAATCACCTAACCTGGAAATCTTCAAGAGGAGACTAAACAGTCACCTTGCTGGGGTCACCTGACCCCCCATTATCTTTCCTGCTTGGTGCAGGGGGCTGAACCCGATGATCTTCCAAGGTCCCTTCTAGCGTTACAATCTATGAATTCACATTTTATAGATTAAATGAATCAGAGAGTATGAGCTTCTGTAAGCAGCATCTTGCTTTACCAGATCCATAAGAAAAACACCCACCCAAATGACCTGAAAATCACAACCCACATTAACAAGCTCAGACTCAGCTACATGTTGAGAGAACAGCTCAGGAAAAATAGGTAAACATGAAGTCAGACCTTGTCACTACCCTCCCTGTGTTAACAGTTCTGCAGGTTTTCTTGACATATCACATACCATTTCTTCTAAGCCTTTATTTTTGATTCACCTGCTTGAAATTGGAACAGCAGGTTCCTGGATAAACGGACCCAAAGACCATTTTGTTTCACTATCACTCTGCCTATCCTCAGATGGAACACAGTATTTATTCCTGAATGAAGTCACTGCACTGCACAAAGATAAAGGGAAAGTCAATTATTACCTGTATTAAGAAAAAAAATTTACCTTGTGTACTATTGTATAGACGAGGGTATTTTTTGCCAGGGACGATTGCCACTGAGTAACTTCAGGCAGGTAAGATAGGTAGGAATGCAAAACTGCTATTGAACTCAGCCTGGAAGACGCACCTCCGAAACACGCCTTCAAACAGCCTGATACCCTGAGGCACTTAGAGAAGTGCTTTATTAATTAGCAAACATATTAGACCTGCACTTAAATATTAGCCTGGAACTGCCCTTCATAGAGAGTTAGGCAAAGCGCAGATCTGCTAAACCAAATCACTTTTCCTATTTTCTTTTCTTTACAAGATTAGTCTCTCTACTAGAGACTAGTCCATATTTAAGAACCTGACCCAACAGATGAAATTGGTAACTGCTTGGGGTCTGGTATGAAAGAAACAATAATCAACTGCTACAAAAACTCAGTGTTATTTGTTTTAAGTATTTTATGTTAAAAATACAGCAAAAATATTTCTTGTTCAAAGAGGAAAAAATATAGTGCATGACAACACTGGTCTAGGTATGCTTGGAAGGTGTCTCTGGCTCCATAACTGGTCACAGGAGTGATGATTCAAAATTTGGCAACTAATGGTTCCCATTCAGCTCCTCAGTCATTTATCAAAGCCAGGATCATACTGTAGCAAGACAGAAAAGGTGAGATCAAGGTGTTATCACATATTCAAATCTAAAAGATTCTCACAATTCAGATAGATAGCTGAAGCTCATTTACTTAGATGAAAGAGAGATCACAGTTGCATTCACATTTGTTCCAAAGGCAAGATCTACAGAGACAGAGCACTCCATCCTAAAACTAGCAGGAGGCTGTGTGGTAAAATTTATATTAGGGAGACGCAGCCATTAAAATTAATATGATTTTCAGAACAGCTCCTGTTCTGGACATACAATAACAACTACTTTTTATTGTGTGATAAATCCACTTAACCCTCTATAGTATTTTCTTTCTTATAAAGGATTACAGACAGGAACTTAGCTTGAGTTTCCAAGCCCTATGAATGTTCAAACTCCACCCCCAACCCAAAACAAAACAACCCCCATTCCTCTTACAGTATGTAAATGCAACCAGGCTTTCATCTTAAGGTAAGCACATTCAGTTACTGCAAATCCTCCCCTGTGTGTGATAACATGACTTAGAAAGACATTTAGCAATTTTAGCCATTACATGCATATTCTAAAAAACATTTTCTATTAAAAAAAAGATAACGAAAAAAACAAAAGATAAACAGAATGCCTCCATAGGAGGGAACACTATTTTCAGTGCATTTTGGGGGAAAAAATAGTTAAAAAAAGAAACTGAAGAGACACTGAGCAGTACCATTTCAACTATGATGAAATAATAAGTATAAAGAAAACACACTGCGTGTGTGATGAAAATTAAATCAGATTTAAATTTTTTCTTAAAAAGAAAAAACAACCCCCTCCCCCCCCAACCAAACAAAACCCCCTGAAGGGGCATCACAAGTCATAGGCAAGACACCAGGGACCTTATTTAGTCTTTGGGTAGTTACCTCCCTTTAAATACAAGGAAAAGTAAGCGTCTGCGTTGATTACTTTTATTGGACACAGACAGCTGCAGTTAATGGGCATTTGTATTTGGAAGAATGCAACTTATTTTCTTAGATTGGAAATATAAAATTACTCTTCTTCTCGCCTTGACTTGGAATGAGTCACTACATCCTGGTTGAGAAAAAGCAGCTAGGCACTTGTATTGTATTCACTCGCACATGAAATTGTAAGGCGGGGTGGCCAACCTGCAGAACAAGTACAACAGGCAGCCTTTGTCTGTGGCACCCAGAAGACAGAGGAGGAGAAAGCACAGCACAGCAACCAATAAAGCAGAAAGCAGAGGACGAGATTGGGCAGGGTACAGAAAGCAGAGCAGCAGATAGGGCAAAGAAAATGGATCAGAGTGGTACTTGAGAAGGGCGCACAGTTAATCTGTGGTATGCCTGCCAAAAACAGTGTCCCCACTGTTGTAAGGAAACAAATGTAAGACTGACAGAAAGAAATCATTTCACCAAATGTATGATTAACTTGAAATCAGCTGCCACAAAACATTACCTGGGGAAAGAACTTATAAAGGATGAACTGCTGTGAATATTAACAGTGATGCGAGAAGGACACAGAAGAGTGAAATTGTTGGTATGACATTGCTTTGTCCCTAGGCAGCAAAATTCAAGTCTAACCTGTAAAGGTACATGAAGAAACAAAGCAGGTGAAAGCCTAACTTAATCATGGCTTCCTTCATATGTGATTTCAGTTGCCCTCGATTATGGATCTCTGTAGGGTCAAACACCCCCATGTTCCCACTTGGCACCATGATGTACCTGAAAGGTTAAAAAAAACAAAAAATGACAACCATCAAAATGCTGGCCTTGTTACTTGATCTAATCTCAAGGTAGCCAAAGAATGGAACCAACCAAACTGCACCCTGTTTTAAGAGTTGTTTTGTACTTGGGTACAAACCCAAGCAATCTCCCTTCTCGTAACAGTCTCAGTATACTGCCCATAACCTAGTTGCTACATCCCCAAAATCCATCAGACAATATTTGGACGTGGGAAAACTGGTGACATTTAAAATGGTGGTAACAAACAATTCTGCACCAGTTCTACTGCCGCCTGTGGTTACCTAACTTTATGGAGGAAACCTGCAGAAGAAAGAAATGAGGTGGGAAGAGGCAGCTAAAACCATTGGAAAATTAGTTTCAATTAGAAACTATGTAAACTATTCAATGTACAGAGTCTCTTACTTAAACTGAGAAAGCTAATTAGCAGAGAACCTATGTTCTGTTGTTTAGAACAGGGGTTCCCAAACTGTGGTACATGTACTCCTGGGGGTATGCAAGACATCTCTGATGCAAAATTTGGATCCACCTGTCTGATGTTAACAGTTTAGGGTTCATACTAAAAGATGACCTTGTGATGTCCCTTCCAGCCCTATGACCCTCTAATGTGTTAATATTAAACTGTTAGTAGTGGGGACCTTTCCACAACTCTCCCTTACATAATTTGCAACTGCACTGTCTTTTACTCACCTGGATAAAATACTTGTACATACAACCAAAAGCTCAGACCATATCTGTGTCCTGTCCCTAGTTAGGTCACACTCACAGAGTAAATGGACCGCACCCCATTTTCTTAAGCTATAATTTGGGTTAGTTACCAACATGACAGATATGTTGTGGGGCAAAGTTAATGAGCATTTCTAAAACACTTCTAATACTGCTTTCCTTCTGAGGATCTAGAAGTACAAATTTATAATCGTGAATGTAGTGCTAGGAGATGTGAACTGCTGTATTGGTGCATTCATTTTGTAATATGCATTGTAAGTCTAAAAAGGTAGTGGGGAGAGAGGGAAAGCCCATCTGTTTGGGTGGCCAGAATGTCTATTGCTCCTGGGTGACTACCAGGTTACAAAACAGTCAATTTAAAATGGCTTCTGAGAATTGTTTTTTGCAAGGGTGCGAATGGGAGATGCATTGTTCTCTAGTGCTCCCCTCTGGCCAACATAAGCAATGACTGTCTGCAGCTCTTCTCTGCCAGGGGCTTTTGTACTAGTTATGCTCAAGGGAGTAGAAAGGGAGATGTATAGAAAAGATTTCTAGGACCGTGATGAACTCCTAGAAAGTCTTGTAAGCAAAGTGAAGCCTTTCTGTAAAGAGTCCAACCCAACAAACCCTAGATCTTCAATTTACAGTTCACAGTTACGAAGATAAATTAGATACATTTCAATCCTTTGCTTCATACAGAAACTTCATGGAACCCTACCACATAACACACTCCTTGTTTTCATCTAAACCAGGGGTGTCAAACACATCTAGCCCCAAGGGTCTCTGGGCTGGTCTGCAGGCTGGATCTAGACATGCCAGAGCCAGTGGGCAGGGCTGGACTGGTGGTTGCCATGTGCAGCATGCACCCTGTGCTGTCCCCACTCCGGGATTCATGCTGCAGGGGTTGCATGGGCTAGACCCAGTGCCTTGAGCACTGTCCATGGCTTGGGGGTCTAGTATGGGGTGTGTACTACATGTGTGCTGGCTCCAGGGCGGTCAGGATTGGACCCCAGGCTGTCCATGCAAACTACAGCCAATGCACAGGGCTGTCTGGCAGCACACTGCATGGAGCATGCATCCTGTGCCGATCCCCTGAGCTATGGCACCAGGTAATGATCATGCACGGCAGGCAACAAAAGCCCCAGAGTAGGGCTGGCACATGGTCGAAGTGCTGGACCCAGTGCAGCTCACACCACAAGAGACTGCCATTGGTGCACACTGCACACAATACCCTCCTGAATCAGGTGGCCTGATCGAGACCAGCCCCAGAGCCAGTGTGCAAGGTTGGTCCAATGCAGGCACCATGTGCAGCTCACATCCCAGACCAACCCCCTGTGCTGCAAGCAACACCTGCACTGCAGGGTCCAGCAAGCATGCCAGACCAGCTCTGCATGCCACATGTGGGTTGGTCTAAAACCCATCCAGCCCATAAACCATATATTTGACACACTCAATCTAATGCAAATTATATTATCTTAAGCTACTCAACCTGCAAGATGCTCAAAGGCTTGGCCCGTAGTTCATTAGAAGCAAAGGTCAGCAACAGGTTGCAACGTATTCAGTCTAAAAATAAATGGGAATCTCACAAGTAGGATTGCTGCAACTTCTCTCTCATGAGTCATGACAACTGGGAACTGCTTGCTTGAGTTAATCAATAGCCATCCTGACCTCTGCAGACAGATAGCCCCCATACCCTGCAGGCACAGGGAAAGAGAGTCAGGGGCAATGCTACAGAATTAAGTGACAAATGCCATGTCTCTTGACCAAATGCACTAAAAATTATAGGCACTACCTAGGGTGGTTGGCCACAATTTCCACTCATCTGTTTCACAGCCTGATGTGCATGAACTGGAAGGCTGTGTCCTCCATGTTGTATTAAACAAAGTTGAGAGTGAATAGTACACGTGAAGGGAGCAAAAAGGTAAGTTGTAGCTAAGAGGAGGCATCTGGGGAGATGGGGGTGCACTGGTACCCTCCTTTGATTCCTGCTCTACCCAAAGTTTAAAGCCCGGCAATGGCACCAGCATTTTAAGTCAAGCAGTGCTGAGGGAGTCAATTGACTCTGAGCCATGATCCCTTTAAAACTCTTCATTTCCCAGGTGTTAATGACCCCCCCCCCTTTTTTTTTAACCTTCTTGATCATCCACCATCAGTCAAGCTGGCCTTTGTTCTGCAATTCTGCTGCCTTGTTAACTGCTCCAGGTAAGGAAGCTCCTACTTCACAGTTCTGCAAATATTTTTAAATTCATTTCAATGAAGTTATATTTGCTTTTGCTTCAATCTTAAATTAAATAATATGGCCCTGGGCCCCTAGCATATTAGTAAAGCTTCTAGTTTATTAACTGGAGAAAAAATGTGTGTTGTTTTCTATGTGATGGCGCACCTCTCCATCTGCACCCTGTTTTCAAAATTCCACATCTTCCCATGGATGTAGCATCTTGGGGCTCATTTATGCAGTAATGCCAACTGTCGTAAAACCATCACGAGACTCGGGATTTCTAAGTCAAAATAACTCAGACTCACGATCTCCTGATTGAACCCTCAGATCTGTGGATTTTCCCAGCTGGTAAGCCTGTGGAAGGAAGTGGGGGGGAGGAAATCAAGGCCCCCACAGTGAGGGAGGGAGTTGGGGCAGGAGCAAGGGTAAATGAAGCCTCAGGTCCGAGGCAAGTTGTCCAGAGGCGTGGGGTGGGGGCATGACTTCCCACAACTGCGCACACCCCCCGGGGGAGGCATGGGGGACACGTATGTTTCCATGCCCCGCCCCCCCAAGCAGAGCATCCTGCTGCCTTTGCCGAGCTGTCAGGGAATGCAGAGCGCACTGGCTGCACAGCGCATCCCCTGCCCACCCACAAGCAGGAAGCACACTGGTGTCACATGGCTGACCTCCTGGGGCAAAAATCAGCAGGGGACAGAGCCCCTGCCCGCAGCAGGCAGCTCGCCTCTGCCCTGCGGGAGGCACATGCCCCCCATGCCTCCCTCCAGGGAGTGCGGTGCTGTGGAGAGCCACACCTCTCCCCGCACCTCTGGGTGACCCGCCCCAGCCCCAGGGCCCCATTCACCCCAACCCCTGTTCCTGCCCCACTCCCTCCCTCACTGTGGGGGCCTCAATCTGCACCCCCACACCCTTCCCTCTCCCCCCGCCCCTTCCATTCTGCTTACCAGCTGTCTGCATCTCCTCTCCTCACTCCAAAGCCATAGCCCCCCAGCCCAGCTGCTGCCTCTCACTCCTGACTCTCAGCACCCTGCATCCTGCCAGGGTGTGTGGGGACCCTCCTTCACCAGGCTCCAAACCCTACACACACATCTACAGCCCTCCACACCTTCACAAATAACACCCCCCCTTTCAAAAGTAGCATCTCATGATTTACATGCCAATATCTTGATTTAAGAGTTCATCTCATGATTTTTGGTATGGTAGGGTTGGTAATATCGTTTATACAGCATTGTCCTGCCATAGCTACTGTGGTTTAGAAACTAGTCTAGAAACTTATGCTGGTGTAAAAATTCCAGAAAGTAAGTATGCTATCCCAGGCAGAATGGAAAATGCATTGCTTTAAACTTCTACAAGACAGCTGTACAAGAACTGCACTTAGACCTGGTCTAGGTAAATTTTTAAAACAAGAAAAAGTGAAGCCAACAAATTAATGGCCAGGAAAGACATGATCAGGTATAACCAGGGAAAAACCCTGGCAATGGTGTTTTCAGTGCTATCTCCCAACCCCAACAATCTGCTACCATTTCCAAACAGCAACAACTTGGCTAACATCTCTGTCAACCATATAGTTGGCCCAATTAAGGTAGCACCAAAATAAACCTGTCCTCTCACAATATCAGGGTATTCAGCCATTAACAATGTTACAACAAACCTAGAGACTAAAGATTCTCAAGTTTTCAACGTGTGTTGTAGTTTCAGCTGAAAGTACCAGAAGGGTTAATTAAAAAAAAAAAAAGGTTAGATTTGCAAAACCAATTGAGGACTGTAAATGAAAATGTAAATAGGTACCATTTATCTTAAAACTATATTCTAAATATATTAACATTCTAAAATAAATGACCAAAAATGTATTTGCACTCACCGATATATATTCCAGGTTGCTACAGGGAAATTAAGGAGGAAGATGAACCAGTGCAAAGAAATAAGCATTAATACTGTTACAACAGTATGGCCAATCAATTCTGGGATCACCCACTGTGAAAGAAAAGAATATTGCAGAAGATTAAACACATTTCCAGAGGCAGTGAACCCTTAGGACCCACTGCCCAATCTCATCATATCAAGTCCTATATGGGCATAGAAAAAGAATGGAAAAGTATTTCCCCACTTTATTATAGAGCAGTTACTTTCATCCATACACCAGGGTGATAAGGCAGAAAAACCCTGTGCATTTTATAGTGACTAGATACACAAGAGTTTAAGCAAGTAAAAAATATGTATTCAGATGGAACTGCTGCAGGAAAAGTGAGTTTTAAATAGAAGGTAATTAATGAAGCCTGCCTACCCAAGGCATTGGAGAAGCAACAGATCCAGGAAGCTACAAAATGTTGTTTCATAAAAGTTTGCTGCTCTGACCATACAGTATCATATTTACACCAATCCAGGATGACTTTGAATATGATACCCGCCCCCACAATAATTAGATTCTATACATGGAAAATTATACATGTGTTATAATTTTTCATGTATAGAATCTAATTAGTGGAAGGGCGTCTTAAATTCATCCCCCCCAGTTCTGTGACAGAGAAAACAGTGGTGTACAGGAAGAACCAGACCCCTCCCTATACCCCTCTGCCCATGACTGCCCCTCTCCTGCCACATGCCCCCTCTGACCTGTCTCCCCATACCTATAGCTGCCCCTCCATTCTCCCCTGCAGCCTGCCCCCACCCTTACCTTCTGCTGCAGCTCTGCTCCTCTGGGGAAGTCAGCAGCAGTAGTGGCCCTGGCCAGGCCTCAGCCCAGTTCAAGAGAAGTGGCAGCAGCTCCCAGATGAGCTGAAGGGACCAGAGCCAGAGCAGAAGGTAAAGCAGGAGGGCAGAAGGGGGGCAGGAGGCAGCAGGCTGCAGGTTTCCCCCGCATAATATGGTTCAGAGAACTCTGCTGGTCAAAGGTGGCTAGGAATGACAGCCAAATAGTTTTTAAAAGATCCCAAAGCAGAGACCCACAGTCCACCACATGCAAAGGGAGAGGAAGAGAACTCTGGAGATCTCCAGTAAAGACCCACCATACAGTCTGCTGCAAGTGCTCCTGAGAGGAGGAATGCCTTATGACGGTAAGCCAGCAATTGATCAAAAAAGGGACATGGGTGGAAGGGAGAGAAAATACACAGAAGTATATAGGACATCAAACGTGCAGTATCTTGAGAGACATCCTACTGTTTCTGATGAAAGGACATAAGGTCCATTGAGTTTTATCAAATTAAATGTAAAAGAAAACTCTTTACTTTATTCAGCTTTGAGCAGCAAGATCTAGCATTAATGTAGTCACATTCCAAATCCGATAGTGTAATTATCTGAAGTCCAAGATAAGGAATATTTTCATGCAGAAATTCAACTCATAATTCAAAACTCTATTTTAAGCCTCATACAGTATTTAGGCAAATGTATACAAGAAAACAGGAAACTTAAGGCTTGATCACTGCAATCTGTTCTAGGCCTTTTCTACCGTTAGGAAATTATGTCAGAATTGCACCAAAGTTAAATGAGAATTTACTGTCCTATTTTATTCCTTCTACATGTAGGGTAAAGTTGGGCAACACACGGGTATCAGCACAAAAGTTATTTTATAGTATTTTTCCTAACAATGAGTCATGACCATATGCTGAAGTTGAATTCAACGAACTGAAAACAGATTATGGACATCCAGAGGCTGGCACATTTAATATCAGACCTGAAAAGAGAATCCATGAGGGAAGAAAAGGATTACATTTTTTGTTCTTTACAACAAAGGAGATAAGGATTTTTTTTTTTTTAATATTAGTTCTGTGCGTTTTGCATTAGCAGCAATACCAGGTTGCTCTATATTCTGCTACAGCTGAGTGGAAAAACATCACGAGAAATTGAATGTAATTAAATAAAAGATTTTTTGTTAGGACATTCCTCTTTGGAAGAGACAGAAGTTGGGTTGCACAGGTTTTAAGTGCAAAGTTCACACTCCAAGTCTCCAGCACAAGCCAAGACAAATACTCAGCATTCCTGAAGCCCCAAAAGTAAAATTAAAGGCGAAAATCTTTACGAACCATCCCATCTTTCTATAGCAGGACAAAACAAGAATTTCTTGTCCTTCTGAAATGCTGCAGGGTTTGCTTTCCACCCTCATGCTAAATGATCTACCTATGCTCTGAAATAATTCCAGGGCTTATAAGAATCTGAAATCTTGGGTTCTCTTCTGATTGAGAAATCAGTAACTTTTGTATCCTAATAATGCCATAAACCAATAGAAAAAAGATTAAAGAGGTACGCATAAAAAGACTTACGAAGGCATAGTTCAACCAGGAACTAACATTATGAACTGTCTGAAATACACTCTGGGGGTTAACAGGTGTTCCACATACTCCTGGCTTGTAACAGACTCTCGCACTTCCCAAAGTTTTCAAGATTAAAGGAAAACAACAACTCCCCCAAACACCCATACTTTCCCATCTTCCTTCCTCTACAACAAGAGTATAAAACTTGTTCAGCAACCAGGACTCCTTGTAGGCCGGACTGGGGTTTACATAGCTGTTGCTCCCTCAGCCACTGTTAAAACATGTCCCTGCTGAGCCCCAGACCCCAATTTGATGGCATGCCCTGTCCCCTCCCTCATTCCTGAATCCCCAGAAGTTCACACTCTGGTGGCAGGGTTTGACACTCCTCCCCTCCCCTGCAAAGTGCCAAGCTATCCAGAAGAATCGCTGTGTACGTTTCCCTACACGTTTCTGCAAATGAGCATGAGCAGGCGGGAATCCTTGGAACACTGGTGTTTGGGAATGGGAAGGGGCATGCTCAGCAGCAGGGGTGAACCAGGCGGCTGCCCGCGTCCTGGACAGAAAGGGGGCCCGAAAATGGAAATTCTAAAATTATTATCATCGTTATCTTTGACATAGAAGGGGGGGGGGGAATACTAAAAGTTTGCCCTAGGGCTGCCAGGACAGTGCTGCTCCACTAAGCCCTGCTTTCCTGCTTTTGTTTTTTCGTAACAGTCTCCTCCTTTCCTGCCCCCTTAAAAGAGCCCAGAAATATTTGCCCTTTAAAATAAAAATAAAAAAAAAATCACCCACCCTTCTTCAAAAGAAGAAACTCCCAGCCTAGCCAGATCTCCCCAGGCCTCTTAAAGCCAGCGACCTGGGGTCTGCCAGCAGCGCTAAACTACTGAGCTCTCTGCAGAGCCGTGGTGGGAGCGGGGCAGACACTGCAGCAGCTGCATCAGTCCCACTGCCACCGGGAGGAGCTGCCAGTGGTGCCCAGTGTCAAGGCAAGGCCAGCCCCGCTGTCGCCCGGGATCACTCGGCCGTGGAGCCGCGGGGCAAGGGAGGCCAGCTCGGACGGGTGGACGAGGTGGCCGGGGCACTCCCTGCGCAGCCCCTCGCACTGCGCGCGCAGGCTCGGGCAAAGTGCGCGCGCACAACTGCGCTTCAGCGCGGCGCGACTTCGGGCGGCAGCGATGGCCCCCAACAGCTGTTCTCCCCGCTCCCCCCGACCCCCGGGCGGATACGAAGTAGACGGAGAGGAAGATGAGGGCGCAGCAATCAATGAGCGAGAAGATGAAGACGACGGACTCCATCCTCCTCTCCCTTCCCGGCAGCCGTCCGCGCCCCTTCCGCTGCCCCTCCCCGGAAACCCTACCGCGCCCCGCAGCCTGTTGGAAAATGTAGTTCTTCTTCCTGCCTGGCGGGGCTCTGCGCTGCCTAACAAAGAGCCGGGGAGGGAGAGGAGCCCTAAGGCAAACCCCGCCCCCAGACACTGCACTAGGGAGGTTAATAAAGTTGGCCGCTTTCAACATGCCTTAAGGGCCTGGGGTGGTTTAGGTGTCCTTAGTGCTGCCTGTGCAGAAGGGGCTCAGCCGCCGTCTGCTTGTGTGCGGCTCTGTTGCAGGCGGTGCAGCAGCCAGCTACCCCTGACCCAGGGCCCTGCGGCTGGACCGGGTGCAGCAGGGCCATGCGGGGCCGCGCGGCGGGTTCCGTGGACTCTAGGCTGAAGGAGCGGATTAGACAGGTACTGCGGGCCGGGCAGCACCAGCCCCTGCCCGGTGTGGCGGCCCTTCGGGCGCCGTTGGCGCGGGCGGGCGTTGGGCTGCACCGCTCCGTGCTGTTACAAGGGGGAGGGACCCAGCCTTTCGGGCTGCCTTTCCCCGGGCAACACGGGAGGGGACGCGGCCCGGGCGGTGACGCGGTGCCTGGCAGCCAGTTGCGGCCCAGAGATTCGGCGTTTCCCAGGCAACGGAAAGCGAAGTCTCGCGCTGGCCGTTGGCGACGGTTGAACGTGCGCTACAGGGGGGTGGCGCCCTCCCCAAGAGCGGGGCTCTGTGCCCCGCCCCCAGCGGGTGCAGGGGGAGGGGCTGTGTACAGACAGGCTCCCTCAGTTTGCCTGGCCCTAGGGCAGCCCTGATTGGTTGCTCCAGACTGGGCAGTCAGCCTGGGGCTCCCTGCAGGGGAATGTGGGGATGAGAGGGGCATGTTCTTGTAGGCACCAGAGCTGTGGATTGCAGCCTGGCACAGGCTTGTCTCCCTTAAGGACCCTGTTCTCTCCTGAGAGCAAATACCTGGACAAGCTGGGGCGCTATCTCAGGAGAAATGCTCCTGGGAGTGATTTAATCCTCGTGGTTTCCAGGGCATTTTTCTCCTGGAGCAGCCGTTCTTACTCTTGGAGACAAAGCCTGACCATTCGTATGCTTGCGTTCTTCTGGGAGAGCAGTGGCTGTCCCAGGAGAAACTGAATAGGTGCAGGCACTACGGCTTGAGAATTACTGATCTGAGGGACTTGGACCAATGTTCCCTTTCTCCAGGTAGCATCTCTGATCCCTCAGGAGAAACCACAAGTATACAGAAGTTTGTAATTTTTCTCCCAGAGTAAAAGTGGTTGTTTGGGGAGAAAAATAAATGGGAAACAACCCAAGTGAAGCAGCTCCCTGTAGAATATCTTTTGGAGGATCTCCCCCACCCAGTGCTTTTGGCTGACCCAGCACTGAAGTACTTGGGGGACATGTTCTACTCTGGGCTTGTTCCCTGCCTGAATCACTGCAGCACTTGGGAAGGTACCGCCATAGTCCGTGCCCAGCCACAGCTGGGCTGAAACAGTGCACAAAAAGGGGAAGGTTGGAGGGCACAGCACAGACCCTGCCTCTCCCTTCCCTAACTCTGCCTACATTCACTTAAATAAAAACAAACACTGTAAAGCTTTTCTGCACTGTGTGCTTTAGGCACCCTTGGTAGCTCAGCATCTGCACTGCAGGCTCTTTGCTTCTCTGTTTGAATGGTACAGGTCAGTTTTTCTCTCAAGAAAACGAACCTGGGAGAGTTGTATTGGAAGATTTGAGTCTGCATCCAAGGAAACTTGAGATGCCTAGGGAGTTAGTGAATTGGAGAGCTAATTCCCAGGATTTTGATGGTCATGTATGATCCCAGGGAGATATGGTTTAATGCCATTAAACTTTACACACCTTTCTGTGGAACTCTCCCTAGCACTTTCAGTGGTAAATGCATTGTTGCAATGTAGAGATCAAGTATCACACTGCCATCTGTGGTTTTGGGTGAGGAAGGTAGGTAGAGGGAGACAGTGGCTATAGACAGATGTTCATATCTGGCACAAACAATTTCTGCAAAATTCTTAGTGCTGGAAAAATAGGTTGGGGTGTTCCAGCCTCCTCCGATAAACCTAGCCAGTATCAAAGGCTATTAGTTTCCCTCTTGCATGTAACAAGGGAGGTACACCTTTTGACCCAATCAGTTAACCAGAGTTCAGGGTCCCATGGATTTTCCATTAGGAGGACAAACTAATGATACATGTGTTCCAGCCTCCTCCGCAGAAGGCTGTGCAGATGCTCTAAATGTGAGCTCTCCAACTAAGGGCACTAGAAGGCTGATTCTGGTTTTCTCTCCTACCCCTGGAGGAGTCATGTTTGACAGTTTGTCCTCTCCCCTGCTAGGGAAATGGGCAGGCTGTCAATAAGCAGCAAGCCCCTGCTGAAAAGCAGCAGCTTCTAAAGACGGGTAAAAAGGGTGAGGAAAGCAGTTCTCCCCATCCTTCGTGCCCCCCACTCCTTGCACAGGCTTGTCTGTGCAAGGGGTGGGGGAGTACTTCCCTGAGGTTCGGTCTGCCCTGGTCTGGGCAGGGAGGATAAAAATCGACAATTAAAAAACAAAACCAAACAACAGATTTTTTTTAATTTAAATCCGATTTTTAATTTTTTTTTTGTTAAGATGCATTTTTTGAAAAAAATAAACTTATAGAAAGATAGTTTTAATTTAAGATAGGTTAAAGCTCAAGATATCATCATGGAATAGGTATTATAACTTGTAATTGTATATTATTTGAGACCATATTTTCGTGTAATATATTTTTTTAAAGTTTTATAAATAGGTTACAATAGACTATGGACTATATTAGGGGCCCAATCTTATGGGGTTCCCAGAGCTCCTATATAGTTTCTTAAAGATTAAAGAAAACCACTTAACCCAGTGGGACTCAGTGCTCAGTCTAGAAGATCCCATTAAACATCTCTGTGATGCTTAGTTTCAGTTCTCAAACTGGATTTGTCTCCAGAGATAACATGTTAACAGCAGTATATGGAGATGAGAGATAACAGACCTGGTTACCTAACCATCCGCTCTCTTGTCTCTCTGCAAGTTTTTGCACACAGAGTCAAGCCCTTACCTCTCTCTAAAAGTGCAAAGTTTCAAGAAGTTAAATGAATAAAGGATATCGAACAACAAGAATGCACTTTTTGTAGCAAACAGTGATTATATCGAGACTTCCTGACTAGTGATTTAAATCAAGATTTAAATCATGATTTAAGTCGACTTGATTTAAATCAAATCCACCCTGGCAGGAGCAATGGTTTGTGGGGTGGGAATCAGCACCATCACTTGAACAGCGTGGGCACCATTCAGACAGCTGCAGCAGGGTCCCCCCAGGGCTCCCTGACAGCTTGCCACTGGGCAAGCTGTTGGAGGCCAGTGCTTTCCCTCCCTCCTTGGGGAGGAGGCAGGGGTGAGAGAGACCAGAAGACTGGGATTGTGGTGGGGGTACTCTCTCTACACCCTGAAAGAAGCTTACAGCTAGGTGTTCAAGCTGATAGAAAGCTTCTCAGGAAAACTTCCTGGTCAGAAGAGTTCCCATGTGTTTTGTGGACGAGTCATTATTTTTTCCCCTAAGTAAAACCCATTGACTGAGTGCCTGCAGGATAGCTCTGTTCCAGGGGAAAGGTGTTCTCTTGGCACAAATGTAAGGCTTGTCCATAGTGAGTCACTTGTTAGAGATTTCACGGGAAGTCTAGTAGAACCAATGATTTTAACTTCTCAGTGCAGTGCCTTGGCTGCAAGACACAGTGAGTTGAGGTCACTGCTATTTAATCAGCTAATGGTAACAGTCAGTCTACAGGAAAAATGGAGCAAGCTATATTTTTTAAAGGCAGCTGGGTGACAGTCAGTAGTTTTCCATCTAATTCTTATCGGTACAAACTACCTGATGATTTCTTGTGAAACAAGTTAATGTAGCTTCTCCTTTCTTAGCTTGCTTTCTCTGATTTTTGGGGGATAACTTGTAAAAGTCATTTGCTTCAGTGGAAAGGCTATAAAGTTTTGCTGATTTTTTTTTTTTTTTTTTTTCAATTTTTCATTTCAGTATTTAATTAGTAATACATGTGGCCAGTACGTGGACATTGGTGTGCTAGCAGCTGATTTGCAGAAAACTTATAGGTAAGCAAAAAGTTTAATCCTTACTTTGTTTTTTATAAAGTATATAAATAATATTTTTTTATTCATAACTTGCACTGTAAAAAATTTACATGGAATATTTCCCTTGGATGGATGGCCTCTTGCATTATTAGAAAATGAAACTAAAAGTTAATTAAATGTCACTAGTGGAGAGGAAAAATACAGATAGATAAATCATTTGCACTGTTAAGTTCTCTCTGGCTGATGTGCCTATTTCTGATTTGTGCAGGTAGTGCTATACATGTGCATCAAGGCTGTTCCAATGTGCTTTAATTGTAGTGTGTAATAACCATGCTCCAGCATCATGTGTATCAGCATCCCTGCACTGAGAAACAACACCAGGGGCACTTTAGAACTCGTCAAACAAGCTTTAGTTAAAGCACCCCTGCCGCCCTTTTTCAGTGCGGGGATGCTGATACAATTGATCTTCTTGCAGCCACTCTAATTAAATCACCCTTCCTCACCCGCCGCCTCCTGGAGCATGTGAATAAATGTCCCATGAGTCCCAGTCATTGCCTATGATTGTGGGACCAAGCACCTTGCAAACCCATAATAGAAAAATGGTCCCCACACTGAAAAGCATGAAAAAGAGAGAACAGGTAGATAAAGGCAGACAAGGGAGCACAAAACAACTGTAAGAATACTATTGGTCAGTGCAATAGGGAAGAGTTTGTGCGCAAGTCACCCAACCATTTTCAATATTTGTTGGTTTGAGCCCCATCATAGAGTTAAGGAAGAATTCAAAGAGGCAAAGCAGCAGCTTTTGCATATGGTTACAGGATTCTTTGTGGAGAGATGTTTAACTTGTGCTTTTAGGCATGCCTAGCCTGACAGGCTTGATTTTTTTAAGGTTGTCTATCTACTCTGTAAACCACGAGTGTCAAACATGGCCTACAGAGCCATGTCTTCTGTCCCACAGATCTTCTGGAGGGGCTGGGAATTTGGAGTGGGAAAAGTGGGGCAGGGCCTGCTGAAATCCAGGGTATGGAGCTCTTTTGGGGAAGGAAGCTCCATGATCCAGATCTGGGTTGGAGTAGGGCAGATAGGACGTTAAACTCATCTGTAAATCCCTTAGCTCAAACCCAGTGGCAGTTTAGCCTGACCTTGAAAGCTCTGCTGACCTTCCAAGTATGAGGTTAACCTTGCCCTTTGCCCCTTCCTTTCTACACCGGGTCTAGAACTTACCTAGATGCTTCAGACCTAAGGACTGAGAATCTGCCAGCACTAATTCCCTGCTACTGTGTTCTGGTCCTTCTGTGCTTCTTTCCTCTCTATCTGATACAGAGAAGAGATGTTGGCAAAGTAGTTTGTATTTTGGGAGGGGGGTTTTTTGAGATGCATATAACAGAGGAACCTGGGTTACATCTGTCTCGGTGTTGTCCTCAAGAAATAAGCATGATGTTGCCAGCACAATTATGAAGGCAAGGCAAGATGTAGGTGGGGGGGTGTCACAGGGCTCTGGCTAGATAAGAAGGACCTCAAAGTCCACCCTCAGTATCAGTGTCACATGCTGTTAGTTGAAGGAAATCTGACCCCCTAGACATGAATTTGGGAGATCATGTTTATTGCAAAGGATGAAAGAGACTGAATTTTTTTTCAGTACCATTCCAACAAAAAAAATTCAGCGCGTGAACTTGGTGCTTGTGAAAGTACAGGACAGGTCATCATCGTTTTCTAGATTGAGGTACTATGTTGTACACGATTTCCCATCCTGGTCTTTTATTATGCCTTGGTCTTGACTAATGGACTTTTCTTTCCAGTCTCTAATCATTTGTATTATACCTATGTGGAGTTTAAAACAAACAAAGCCAGGTGTGTATTGTGGATAATGGTCTGTTTTACTGGCTCTCTGCATTCAGCTGAGTAGGCTGTTGATCTTCTGTATTTGAATGTTCCTCTAGAGGTCGGTAGCTAGAAGCCACTGTGATTTCAGCTTTCACTTTTCATTCCAAAAACTGAGCATATTATGTTGCCATTTAAGCTGCATCAATCACTTGTTTTCATAAGCTGCGAATAGCTCATACTAAAGTTATGTTTTGCATAATTTATTCCCTTGAGCACTCGCATGAAAGGTTCTGTCGACTTGAAAACAATGCTAAGAATGATGATATATGAGAGAAGCCCTTAATGGGAGCCTAATCTATGTAATTGTTTTGCAGTGCAGAGTATGGACGAAGGAAAAGAAATGCCTTTAGAATACAGGTTGAGAAAGGTACGTCTGCCAGTATTGGCTCTGAAGGACCAAGGATTTGTTAAAAAAAAAAAAAAAAAAAAGAAACACCCTCCCCCCCAAAAAAAAAACAAAAACAACTTGCTGTGCAGCTGTTAAGAATAAGACAAAAGCAAGTTCATAGATTTCATAGATTTTTAGGGTTGGAAGGGACCTCAGTAGATCACCCAATCCGACATCCTGCTCTATGCAGGAAAGAGTGCTGGGGTCAGATAACCCCAGCCAGGTATTTGTCATTGAAAGTATTCTCTTGTCAAAAAGGAAAATTTTTATGAAACAAATGTTTTGGGGGATTTACAATATAAGTTTGGAAAAAAATTAATGAAAATGAAAGGGGGTTTTCTATGGCAAAAAATTCCATTTTCTAGAACAGAAGTTTTTAATGAAAAGAAAAGCCTCAAAACATTTTGACAGAAAGCGCTCTTCTGGGCCTGATAGAGGTGGAGGAGTAACCTCTATGAACATTAAGCTGGGAAGGTGCATAAAATGTATTTTAAAGGAACTGTTAAAGAGTACTTTAAAGGGATGTCTTTGTCTAAAGAGCTTGTAATTAAAATATAGTTATTGCTGGAATAATCAATTAATAGGGGACATGCATCACAAACACAACAGAAGTTTCATTACATTGAATACTGTTGAGGTTAGGATTACATGTTTGCTATGTCAATACATTTTTCTATACATTTCAGCAAAATATTTAAAAGATTGTATCCTTTACTGTTCAGCCAGTAAACATGGAGTTTAGTTTTAGGGCATCTGGATCAGATAGTAAAGTTTGAACAGACATGGGGAGAGTGGCTACAGTAGTGTTAGGTTGACTTACAAGTTCTTATGTTCTTGTATTTTTTTTTCCTTCAGTGTTTGAGATAATCTGTAGTGAGAATGAATCTGAGACTTTATCAGCTTTAGAAGATGAACATGTAGCAAAAAGAGCAAGACACAGACGAGAAGAGAATGAGTAAGTAAGAGATTAGTTATCATAAGGGTACTTAATATTGATCCTAATAGATAGCATTCATCTGGTATTTTGGATATTCAGATCACTATAAATCCTTCAGGCTGAAAGGAATTGATGGTTCTTGCACCCTTGCAGGTCATGTTTTTATTAGGATTTAACTTAAGAGCACATTTTTTTGCAGTAAAGACAAAGCGGTTATAGTTTTCACGTACATTAGCAGATCAAGTGGCAGTGCAGTAGGGGAACTGAAGCAGTAAGAGGTTGTTACTTGCTTAGGGTCACATAAGAAACCTGCAGCAGAGCAGAGAATTAAACCCAAGTCTCCCAAGCTTTGAGCTAATGCCATTAAAGACATGGTTTGCAGGCCACATCTGGCCCATAGAGCCCTATTGTCTGGCCTGCAGTTCTGCCTGTATGTGTTCAACCAGCATATCACATGCAGCATGTGCTGGCCCTGGCCCAGTGCGTGGAGCCCCTCTAGCACTTGCTGTATATGGCACCTGTGCACTGCATCTGAGGCTGGTTTGGTGTGGCCTGCCCATGATGCAATGAATGCTCCACACTGGCCCTGTATGTGGTGCCTATGTGCTGGATCCAGGGCCAGTAAATTAGCCCTACAGGCCAGATCCAGTGTGCAGAGCCAGTCTGGCATGGGTGCTACAGGCAGCACGTGCCACAGACTGGTGCCATGTGCTGTGCACAGCAGGGCCATGTAGGAAAGCTGCTTGCCTCTGCAAGCACCATGCTGGCCTAACCACTCTTCCCTTGCAGGTGGGAGCAGCATCAAGCAAACCTGTGCTGTTGCCCCTGTGCACACGGGAAGTGTGGCTGGGGCAGCGTGGAGCTTGCAGAGGCAAGCAGCTTTCCTGTGTGGCCCTCCTGTGTCCTGCCATACCGGGTCACGCCCTCTGTGCTGCAGAGGCCCTGGGGGAGGGCAACAGGGTGGCGAGCACACACCTGCAGCACACACCTGCTGTGCCCCCACCCGCTGCATGGATCTGGGGGGTGTGGGTACCCCCTGTTCCCCAGGAGTGTGCGCTGCAGCCAGGAGTCCCTGCTCAAGTTGGGGAGCTGGCTCTGTGTTCCTTCTGCTGCAGCAGCCACTGCCTTCTGTTGGGGACAGGGAGCTGCAGACCTGGCTCCAGCTCTACCCTGCAGCTACAGCCTGCCCCCACCATGCAGATCTGGGGGCACAGGCCCCTCCCCTCCCCACCCAGTCCTCCAGGGGTGCACCAAAAAGCCCTGCTGAAGCACCCAGTCTATACAGACACTGCAGAGTTGGGTCCAAGTAACACACTGCTCCTTCTGGTAAAGTGCATTTTTGGCGGAGGGGAGGGGGGGGTGTTCATGTCTGTTAGCAGCCAAACTTAGCATTTCTGTCTCCTCTCCTTTCTCATAAAGGAATACAGAAAGCTCCATGGATGAGTTGGACGATGATTATCCAGAACATCCAGTACGTCATATTTTCTCCATATTATATAATACAAATTAACACACCCTTGTAGCTCTGCAAATCTCAATTTGTTTTACCTAAAACATCCAAGAATATTAAGATCTAACTGTGAATAAATGGATACTCTTTAGATGAAGAGGCTCAAACAGTGGCTTAGAGTTCATACAATTCTTGGTGAGAGACGCATTTTGAAATAGGTATTTCCCTGCTGCCACCTGGTGTTTGTTTTTTAAGTGGGTATATTAGGAATCGTACTTCCCACAGTGCTCCCCACTGGCCATACCACTACCCTTCTGCTTGGTTGTGCCTCTCTCCAGTTGTTGTCCTTCCTAGTGGCTTTCTGATTCATTGCAAGTAGCTCATCAGAATGGACACGGTATCCAGCAATCTCCAGGTAATATGTCGAGGCTACAGCAGAAGGACTGGAAGTGGTAGATGCCAGCATTTAAACCTATAAGTTTCTAACTTCTCTCTTGTTAATGTGACTGGGAGGGAGGAGTTTGAATAGCAACTGAAGGGCTATGAGAATGGGGCCTCTCCTATTTCAGTTCTTGGTGATATGCTGGCTCTGAAAATATTGGGTGACAACCTATCAGTTTTACTGGCGGAGAAGTAGTATAGACCAAGTTTGAGGCATTACTGAGGATGGGAAGGAGAGCATAGCTAAGGGCAGGGCATTGCCCTTTAAGTGGAGCAGGCCCAGCCTCTCATGACTCATCAGCTGCTTTTCATCTGAGAATAAACAGTTGATCATGAAAGCCATTAAGTTGGGGAAGTGCTACAGGTAGCAGTGTGCCCATGGTAGGCCTGGTAGCAGCATGGAGAGAGGCTGTTGGGCTCCTGCAGCCTGTTTTGGGAAAAGGAGCCACTTAGTGTGTGCCAGTTTGAGTTTTGAGTTGGAAGAATAAAACTGTGGCCTGAAGGAAAGGCCTGAACAGACCTTGGGAGGGACAATTAACACCGCATCCAAGTAGGGAAGATAGGCTAGAACTCCATAGAGGGAGGTAATTGGGGCTGGGGTGTGGACAGGAGTACAACCAGAACTAGCAATTTGCAGGTGGTTTCCCAGCTGAGGGCATGAAGGGAAGTTATTTTTCTGAGAAGACTATGGCAGGACTATGGTTTGGGGCTATTTCTGAGGGAGGCAAACTTCTGGAGGGCAGGGGCAAAAGGGAGAGAGGAAACTTGACCAATAAGCTCTGAAAGTTTTGCTGACTGAGAGAAGTATCCATTCTGATAGTTATCATCAGTTAATGGTGCAGAGCTGATAGGTGCATCTACAGTAGTGTGCAGCTGATAAAAACTTAGCTTCCAGTGCAAGTTGCAAAGATTTTTGTCTCCCCCTGGGCAAATGCAACACTTCTGTACTTACATAGTCAACTGAGGAGTGGGAGACGCTGTCAATTGAGTTCTTTCTAGTGTAAGCAAGACTTTTAAGGGCCAAATGGTGTGTGTTGAATTATTCCCGTGTGCAACTTTTCTAATAAATGCTGCCCTGAATGTGAGAAATTAAAGTTCTATCTCTGCATCCTACTAATTTGTTTGTTTTTGTTTGTTTGTTTTTTTAACTTGAATTCCTCAGTCTCAGAATCACATGAACAGCTCCTTGTTGACCTTATACCGGAAAGAAAATCATGATTCTGTCCCAGGAACTCCAAAGAATGAGCTGATAGAAACTAGCACCCCTGTTCAAGTGACAGCACCCCAACCAAGTGTCCTTACCTCTGGAAAGCCACTTGAGACCAGAATCTCTGAAGGTGGCTGGTTTATTGATAAAAACCCAAGTAGAAAAGATGTGGACTTTTTCACTGACCTTTGTGAGGAAGGAAATGAAGAAAAACTGATTTCTGAGGTATTGTGTCTTACAGACCTGATGACATTTAACAAGGTTGCATGTACACATTTCCTACCTTATGTGAGAGTCATTTGAAGGTCAACATGTAGAACAAAACTGTCATCTACACCCTGCCCCAGAGGAAAGTTTGTACATTTTAAAAAGCATGAGCCTTTAGTGTGAAATACAAACTTGTTTTTATTTATACAGCTAGTCTATTTAACCCTGGAGGTAACTGCATTTCAGTGGTAAATGGAACAATGTGAGGTTTTTTGATAACTTTTTAATCAGTAAAAAGCAATAGCTTGTATTACGCCTTTGTTCTTGGATCACTTGTCTGGTTTGGTAATATTTATACAGACCTTTGTTGAAAAAAGATTAAAATTATTGTCACTGGTTTTTAATAAAAAAACAAAGCAATAACAAAATTAGCATGCAAGAAGGGATTTACCCCAACCTTGCCTTCTAGATTGATTGCTGCATTCTGTTTTCTTGTGATCTAGAAATCAAAAGATTTCTCTCTTTTGGAGAGTGAAAGAAGGAAGACAAAGGGTAAGCGAGAGAGACGAAGGAAAGAAGAGTCACAAGATGCAGATGGTGAAATAGAATCTGCACTGCGTAAGCAGAAAGGTGAGAGCTGTTGTTTTTCGAGTGGCTTTCCAGACATGCACCTGCCAGGTAGCTGTGGTACTTGAGTCTGAAAAAATTCAGTAAGGAATTTAGCCCTTGTGGAATATTTCAGTACTTTGATTTATTAGATAAATATGCAATTTGATCTGTATAATCTAAGTGTTAATGCTGGTGTCTTTTATTTGGGGTTAAAAGCCAACATTACTGTTAGTATGTCCACATTTTCAGTAATTCAGTTCTTTCTTTCCTTCTTTTTTTCTTTCTTTAGCTAAATCTAAAGGACCAGAGTTGCTTCACCCTTCAGTGAAATTTGAAGATGTGGGAGGCAATGATGAAACACTGAAGGTTAGTCTTAATTTTTATTAAAACCTATTTAGGGTGTTTGTGGAATAGAGAATAAAGTGGGGAGAATCTTTGATATGTTTAATGAGCAAACAATACTGATTTTGCTTGGAAATATCAACAGTTCTCTCACATAGAGCAATATGGCTTGTCATAGACCTTCACCTTGGTTCACCTCTCTCATGACCACTGAAGTAAGACAGTGACACAGAATTTAGTTTCTGTGATCAGCATCGTCATGTGTAACTTAATTTTCTTTTATCAGAATGGGAGTTTTTTATTCCTTTCAGGAAGTCTGTAAAATGCTGATACATGTACGTCACCCTGAAGTCTACAACCACTTAGGTGTGGTCCCGCCTCGGGGATTTCTTTTACATGGACCACCAGGATGTGGAAAGACGCTACTAGCACAGGCGATTGCTGGGGTGAGATGGCTTTTTCTAATGTATGCCTTTAATCGTAATTGGGTCAGGGAAAGGGGAAAGAATCCAGCTTTGTTATAGACTTGATTAGGGGTATGAAACACATGGGCCTGTGGGCTGTATCTGGCTCAAAGCCACTCCATTTCACCCTGCTGGGTTACTGGTGGGCCACAGAATTCAGGGGCCTGGCTAGTAGTTGGCAAGGTCTGCTGCAGAATCTGGGGCCCTGGTGGACAGGGCTGTCAAGCAGTGAGTGAGGGCCTGGTAATGCAGCCCTGTCGCCTGCAGCTGCCTGACCCCAGCTACATGTCCATTTCCACCATGGCAAGTGCCCTTCTGGTCCATGGCCACTTAACTTGCTGGTGCCACAGTGGCTGTCACAGCTACCCTGTAACTCTGGGCTGGATTCAGCGTGTGAACAACCCTGCAGTCTGGGTGCAGCCTCATGCACAAGGTGAGTGTGACACCCCTAGACTAGATAAAAATCAAGAGAAGAATGATTTATCTTGTCTCCTTCCTGAATAGCACATGTTCATTCAAAGTTAAGTAACAGCAATGCAGTCTGAATCTAAGAGATGGATTTCATTTTTTGAAAGTGCTTCCAAGGAAGTAAGATAAGGAATAGACTTCAAGCAGGCCACATATTGGATTAGTTTGATTATTCAAAACTCTTCTCCAACAGTTTTAAGCCTGACCTTAAAACAGAAACACTTGTAGGATGTTGTGACAAGTCTGACTCCTGAGGGTAGTAGCTCCTCTAGTCCAAGCTTGGAATTTACCCTTTGGTGACCACTTAGCTTTTACCAAATAAGATGCTGGTCTTTATTCTTATCAAAAAGCTCTCACTGCAAATTACATTTATGTATTTATGTATGTGCTAGTATTGATGTGATATTGTTGCTGTGATGATCCAAGACATGCAAGAGGCAGTTATTCTCATGGGTGATATCTTTGTTTGGATCAACTGCTTAGTCAATAAAAAGAGATCACCCACAAGGATTCCTCCCTTGTATCCTTTTTTCAACTGTTAACAATGGTCTTTGATGCTTTCTGTTATGTTGAAGCAGCCGTTTCCCCTGTGGAGGACACCTGCAAATCAGAGTAGAGAGAGCTTGGTGGCACAGTGTGGCATTTGTAGTGTTCCTACCTTTTCTCCTCTTTTGAATATAAATGGAGGCTCCCTATTATTAGGGCTTTCTTTTTCAATTTTAATATTTTAGTGAAATGGCCACAGGTTATAATTTTTTAGGTTTAAACATTATATATAAATTATTAACAGGGCACAGCATTTTTTCTTCAAAAGCTTCAGAAAGGTTCAGAACCTCTCAAACTTTTATTGGAACAAGTTGACTATCCCCTTTTCAGATTTAAAATGTGAATACTTAGGCTTGGATATACGTGAAAGAGAGAGATCTAAGTGTGTGTGTGTGTCTGTGTGTGTGTGTGGATGTAATCTCTGTATGTATGCATAGTTCATGTATAATATCTCTGCCAAAATATTCACATTTTAAATTTAAATATAAAAACTATCCTAATATAGTAGCTGTAGACGACTTGGATTAGTTTAATACCATAATATTTATTTGTGTTGGAGGTTTACCAGATCAAAAGAGTTTTAGTTTTCTTCGGGTGAGATTGAATTTAAAACAGATTTACTCTCTAACATTGACATCAGGATTCTTCTTAGGGATCAGGCATCAGTATGCCAACTCTTTCCTGACCAGCAGCAATACTATTTAGCACTTAAAATGGGAGGCTAGAGATTCAATATTCTTTAATGCAGTACTACTCAGATTTTCTGGAAATGGGGAAAATACCACATTGGGTCCTTTACACAGATTCCATAAACAAGACACAATCTTAAATACCTGGTCTAGTTTAAACTTTTTAAAGGAAATTGTTTTGCTTGGTTGTAGGGGGTGGTGATATTTCTACATTCTGGAGCTTTCACAACAGGTTTTGTTTTTTGTTTTCTTGCCTGTTTTTAGGAGCTTGAACTACCAATCCTCAAAGTAGCAGCTACTGAGATGGTGTCGGGAGTGTCAGGGGAATCTGAACAGAAGCTGAGAGAATTGTTTGAACATGCTGTGGTATGGCAAGCTGGCAGTGTTCTCATCATGAAATTGTTTGTGCCTTTGTTCCTTAACATTTTAAATCTACATGTTTCATTGCTGCGGTTTGAATTTGAACGTGTTGGTATTTATTAGTAGCGTTCTAGAGCCTAGAGGTACCTGTAGTAGTGGATATGGACCCTGCTGTGCTTGAACCTTTACAAAATGCAACCAACAATGCACTTTCCCTTTTTAAAAGATGACAAAACTAATATTAATGTATAGGCTGCTGTGCATGGCAATTCATTGCTTAAAATACTTGGCATTTATTTGCGGTGTGGCAGTATATTGTGCTTTATGAAGTTGATGTCTCTTAGAACTGATTTGGACACAATGATTTTTTTAGTATGAAAGAAGAGACTGCAGGCAGAATTGTTATGAATCCAAGGAGAAAAAAGTTAAGATCAAAATTTTCCCATGTGTGAGTTGCCTTAAACACAACAGTATTTCCAGATTACAAGCTGGGTTGATTATGATCAAACACTGATGTGCGAGGAGTTTCATGTAAGCCACCTTGTTCTTGATGAAAAGAAAAGTAGGAGTAGTTAGGGTGCTTTCACATAGTGATTTTTAACATGTAAATAAAATCTCTGGTATCCTGTTATCTGGGGAAGTCTTCCATAAGGTATATGAAGAAAATATTCTGTTTTCCGATCCCATTCCATCGCCACTAAGCTGGGGACATATATTATACCATTGTTCTTCAGGGGGATGCTGGGAGAGCAGCAATACCAAGGTGTCACATTTGCCTTCTACCTTAATCTGAAGCCAAGGTGTAATATTTTATTGTAAAACTCCATTAATGCAAACAATAAGTAAATAACTAAACTATGGAATAAAATTGTCAGTAAAAGTTTTTAAATATCCTTTGAGTTTACATGGTCTTGCCTTAACTCTCAGCAATATAATTTTAATATGAATATATATATATTTTAAGGATACTTACTGTGTGAAACCATGTTTTGACTTTTTTTTTTTAAAGTTCTCTCTTTTTTTTTTTTTTTTTTTTTTTTTTTAAGCCATTCATACTTGTTTTTTTTAAGCTGGTTTTTCAGAGATTACCTTTTGTTCTGTGATATCCTCTTAGCAAAATTAATGTTCATGCTATACCAGTTTTTCTGAGGAACTCAGAGAAATAATATTGCATTGGCCTGATGGCTGTGGAGCTCTGCTTTTAAATTCTTCCCTGCTGGATAGAGAGGCATTTATGGACTTGAACAGACAAGCTTTCAGAGTTGGCCTTCAATACACTTTTTTAGCTTTAGAGTTTGTTAAGCATATAGGTTATTCAGAGAGTCCTGCAAGTGCTGCTTTTGATTAACAGTGACCTTTTAAGAACAGTGAATTCGGGAACAAAAGGTTTATAAAACCTTATTATGATTTATATGCTTCCTGCTTTAGCCTCTTGACTGTAATCTGAGATTAGAAGATAACTCAGAGCTGGCAAGTAAGTTTTCCATTGATCTTTTGCCATTCCTTCTTATTCGATAGCACAGCTAGTACTGGTAGTATTCCAGAAACCACAGTATCAGTGGTAAGAAGTTGGCTTGTTCAGATATTCTTGAACTTGAGCATCATATTTACTCTCATACTACATGCACCTTTTTTCCAAAAAATCAGCCCTGCAAAATAAGTTGTTTTTTTTTTTTTTTAAGTGTGAAAGCTAATTTTCTGCACAGTAATCAAAGCATGTAATGGTTTCCTTTTAATGGTTAACATGGGCTCCCAGCCCAGGAGGGAGAATCGAAGTGCTTCAGGGTTACAGGTAGTTTTAACCATTTTACAGCCACTGAGCAGTAGAACTGTAGTTCTGATGGTGAGTGATGCTGAGGAGAGAGCTCTTCCTCTCTGTCCTGGGGCCAGCATTCAGCCATGCTTTTTGTTCTTTGTTCATAAAGCTATGTAGGGCATGTGATATGCAGCTAAATATGACTTCTTCAGATGAAAAAGTGATTGCCAGAGTGCAGGATCTATAAACTATAATTATATATTTTAAAGAAAAATGTCATGCCTTATGCACGATTCCATTCTATATTTGGTTGCTCCAGTGATGGAAAATAAAAATAGATAAGGATTATGGATATTTTGGCACAGGGCTGTTGTTCAGAGTAAATGGCAGCACATGCAGTAATATTTTCCTAACTTTTAAACTGAAAACCCCTTTTCTTAAATTTGTCGCAATGTTTGTAATATGCTGTGTGTGTTTATAGTGATTATGGTGATGTTCTTGTTCCTAGTCCAATGCACCATGCATCCTTTTCATAGATGAGATTGATGCTATCACCCCAAAGAGGGAAGTTGCATCGAAAGACATGGAGCGAAGAATTGTGGCCCAGTTACTAACCTGCATGGATGGTCAGTTTCAAGAATATATATATATATATATATTTTTTTTTTTTAAACCTAGCCTTTCTTCTGAAATCCAGTTCTGTCTTTATTTTAATTTCTCTGATTTTAGCTAGCTGTGATGATTGAAAATCCTGTGGCATTCATATAGGAACAAGGGTTGTTAACTCTGGTGCCCCAGCCAAAACCCCTTTCATGTAATTTTTTGTTACCTTAAAGGGCTCTTGCAAATCCCAGTATAAGAGTCTTAGTTTCTGGGGATGTAGTGGTATTAACTTCCTGTTCTGGGTTGCATGTTCTAGAAATATATGTGGTATTGTACCCTTAGGGTATATTTTTTTCAATATGAGGGGGAATTACTCCTGTATATTGTTTGGGGAAAGCTGAAATCTATGCTGGAATTGAAGAATGGAAATGCTGAAATTAGCTGCATTTGGCGCTGTAGTGGCTGCAGCTCTCCAGCTTCAGAGAGAGAGAGGGGCAGAGCATACTCTGCAGTGTCGGTTAGTCTTGCCTTTTCTCAGCTGCTGCTGAATTGGCAGTAGCTTTGGCTGAGCAGCAAAAAGCTGCCGTCAATTTGGCAGTGAATGAGTTAAAACTAGCTTTGCCAGCAGCAGCCAGTGAGCTGGCTGAGAGCAAGCAAGCTATTTCAGGCAGTTAGCTTAGACCATGACTCTGGAAAAATCTTTTTCTTTAATTTGCTTTCCCAAAAACAAGATGCATGTGGTATGCAAGAAAATAAAGTATGTCATAAAATACTTTCCCATACAAATATCTGCCTGTGATAGTGCAGTGCACAAACTCATTAGTGAAAATAAAGGGAAATGGTTAAAAGGTGGGGTGGGGAATGGATTGCTGGCAGTTCAGCATAGCTGAAAGTAATATTTGCTGCTATCAGGAGTAACTTCCTGTAGCATGCATTTTTAACTAGACTAGAATAAACCGTGATAATGTGAAGATACAATACCATTAATGCTTATTTGTTTTCTTCCTCCCTTCCTTCCTCAGATCTGAACAATTTGCCTGCTTCTGCTCAGGTGCTAGTCATTGGAGCAACTAACAGGCCAGACTCACTGGATCCAGCACTGCGGCGAGCTGGAAGATTTGATCGAGAAATTTGTCTAGGGATTCCTGATGAAGCAGCTAGAGAAAAGTATGTTTCAGTAGGTCTTGGCTTCTTCAGTAGAACTGTTAAAAAAAGTAAACAAATTTTAAAGGCTTCTGAACTTTTTTTTAATGTTCTTTACCCAATTTGAGGTAGTCTTCTTAAAAACTAAATGCCTCTTTCTTAAACTCTATCTAGGTAAGGCTGGCCCTTACACTAGACCTCATTTTTGTTCTGTAAACCAAAATAGGGTGCTCCTTCAGGATGAAATAGATGGAAGACATCATGTGCAGGAATGCAAGTAAAGTCAAAATCTTAGTGGGTACCTTAGCTGAGACCATTGTTTATTTATTTATTTCTTTAAGCTCTGTTATTTTTTTTTTCCTAAAAATATAATAAAGCTGTCATTTTATTATAGTACAGGGGTTGTCAACCAGGGGTATGCGTACCCCTAGGGTACTTCAAAAGGTCCTAGGGGGGTATGCACAGGTGGGCAGGGACAGAGCACTGCCACCACCTCCCAGGAGCAGGACCGGGGGGGAGCAAGGGCACTACTGCCCCCCTGTGGGCTGCATAGGCGCCACCTGGCCAGCTGGATATGGGGGTGGGGAAGGGCAGGGGCTTACATGGCGGCTACCAACGGCATCCACCACCCCATACCACCACCCACCACTTTCCCACGGCCAGTTGCACATGTGGCTCCGTGGGCTGCTGACAACTGGCTGGGTGTGAGCAGAGGCAGGGGGAGGTGCTGTGCTTGGGAGGAGGCCCTGGCTGGTGCTTGTGCTGTTGATGCTGGTGGCTCCTGCCTTCAACTTTGAGTGCCTGGGACCCTGGCAGGGGAGGGGAAGGGCCCAGGCCACCACCCCACGGGAAGAGCCTACAGCTCAGGGCTGGCCTGGGCTGGGTGTTTGTGGGGCCAGGCCCTGAGGGGCCCTGAGGACCCCTGTGTGTGGGGCCAGGCCCCACAGGCCACCCGCCACTCTGCATCCAGCCACCAGGGTACACTTCTTAAAAAAGGTTGAGAACCCCTGTTATAGTATACTCAACTGAACTGATTCTTAAACTTTAAATGAGCGTGCATGGCTGAGATTTTATTTTATCTGGAGAATATGTGACTTGTGATTCTCAGCCTTGAGTAACTCTAAATTGAGTTAAAGCTGAATTATTATGCTATTGCACTGCTATGATCCAGTCAAAAAGACTAACTGAATAATTATATTTTTCAGATGGGAGGGAAAATTGCTGCAAGGATTGTTTGTATGGTGTATTTTTCTTTTTCTTTTGAACAGAATTCTACAGACATTGTGTCGAAAACTTAAGCTCCCTGAATCTTTTGATTTTCATCACTTAGCTCATGTGACTCCAGGCTATGTAGGTGCAGATTTGATGGCACTTTGTCGTGAGGCAGCCATGTGCACAGTGAACAGGGTCCTGATAAATTCAGAAGGGCAAAAATGGAAGGAGACAGAGGCTGGAAAAGCAGTGAGTGACCAAAGCTTTGAAAATGGAGAAGTACCAGTCAAAAGGCAGCCAGAGCTTATAAAGGTACTTGATCCTTTGACACTCTCCTTTCTTAAAAATAAACTACTTCAGGGTTGTAAGATTCTGTGCTCAATCTGTAGTAAACACATTTTAATCACAGCAATATTTGTTTGCATGTTATATATTTATGTAGCATTTTTATCCTTCCAGTTAATAAAATACTTCCTAATTAATTGTAGAAACTATGTGAACATTTTGAGGCAGTTGCACCACTATAGGAAACTTTGAGACTAGTTTAATGCTTTGACAGCTGGGTTGGTTTTTTTTTTTTTTTTTTTAGGTGCTTGCTTGAAAACTGCTAGGCCTTTTATGAGGGATGGTGATACAGCTACTGGTGCAGATTTGAGGTTACTTGAACAAATAGTTCCAAAGACATGGACCAATACAGATCAAATTATGTTAACAACATGTGTTAGGTCTTAATTTTTTTTTGCACGTGCTTAGGCTTAGATTGTGGCTCTAGTCCTCTCCAAATTGATTTCACCAGCTCAGGATGATCTCATCTGGTGACTGATATTCAACAATTTATTTAGGAAAGCAACATTTTAAAAATTATTCAAGGTTGGATCTGTGACAGCATGAGTTAGAGAAAGTGGTTGGTTGGTTGTTTGCAGCAGCCAGAGACATAACAGGGACTCTGTTACAAGTAAGAACCTTTGCAGATAACTTGGTGGTGAAATAATGGGGTAGCTTGAGGTGATGTGTTGGCCCCTGGCAGACATCAAGTCACACAGTTGGGACCTGGCAGATTCCCTGATCCCAAAACTAGAAGGTCCTGCCATCGGGGTTCAGTTTAAACAGATTGTAAGAATGTAAGTGCTAGCATTCTGTAGTATGGGGTTCCAGTCCCTAATGCCAAGCTTCCTTTGACCCACGATATTTAAAATGTTTGCCTACAGCTGAATGCATAAGCATGGGATGTAGGCAGCTAACAACTGGGGAACTCCATACTACACGTTCAAATTTAACTGTGATACAAACCTGCCACAAAAATGTAAAACACCCATTTGCCCTTTTTTTTTCTATGATAAATTGGTTGACCATGTGGCATGTTGCATCTTACTGTGCGATTTAACATATTAATTGAACGATAAATGTTTTATCTGCCAGGGGCTGTTGTGATCATTAGATCTGAATGGAGCCTATGCCCTGTGGATTCTAAATCCTTCCATTAGAAATTTTCTAGGAATGCGCTGTGCACATTTTAAGTTGCTCTGTTCCTGCACTATGCAAAGGCTTCTGGAAGTCCTTGCCTTTTGGTTTAACAGCTAACATTTTAAAATGTTCTAAAATTCACATGTATACTTTGTTCCACTTCTTGAGGTAGTGTCAAAAAGTAAGCAGCTTCACTGCTTGCTTAAAAAAATGTTTTTATATTTGTGAGTGGGGGAGGAAACAAAACAGCTTCACTGGAGTAAATTAATTGTGCTATATGCCTGTCATGCATCTCCTGAATGGGACTGAGTTTAAAGCAAACAGCTGTGACTCGCATCATCATGATCAAAGGGGTTTTCTGTTTTTCAGAAAACTAATCACAACAACCAACCCAATTCTAACAACTGCCATGAGGTCAACATCAACTAATTCAGTTTTAAAAATTATTTTGCCAATTTTAGGAGTTACTTCAAAACAGCAACTTATGTTCATTGCAGAAAACAACTTATGTAATATTTGATCCCATTTACACAAACCAAGCGTTCACACCTAGTTGATTCACATCTGGAAGTGCTGTGCTTTTCTTTGAAAAATGGGAGATGCTGGAAAAACTTTTAGTTCAGTGACCATCCTTTTAAAACACTCTTAACAAACATCAAATAACATTTTCTTCTACAAGCTTCTCTTGAGAACCCAAGTAACCAAAATCTATGTTTTTGTAGGCTTTTTTCACTTTGAAATGGAAATCCTAGTACAACCGTATTTATCGCAGCACAACGTTTCTTAGGGCATGACTGGCAAACCACATTTTGGTCAGCCTGGGAATAAACAAGAGACTGCAAATTGTATATAGCAATTGCATTTCATTATTGCTGAACCTGAAGATACACTCAGCAATGTGCTGACATGTTGTGAAAGTTTTTAGAAATAAGAACTGATTTTTAAGGACTGTGTATGAAATACATGAGTGGGACTCACTGTGCTTCTATATAGAACTAGTTAGAACTGCAGAGCAAATCATAACAGCAAGTACCTTGATAAAAGTAAATCTTAGCAGAGATTTTTTTTTTTGGCAGCTTCCCCAGAAGTGGCCAAGCACTGCATAGCACTACAGAGACAGCCCTCCTCACTGGGGCAGTATAGAGTAAGCTTGCCCTGGTACAAGTACTACTGTTACAAGTACTGTTGTACTGGTGTGGTGCTGGTGTGGGAGGGTAAATGGAAAGTGGGATTTAAAACCAAGACTGCAGAGTTGTCTAGCACCTCTTCCAATATTCGACTGGAATGTTATCTTAATGAACATGCTTTTACTCCAGGGAAACCTTGAAAAATTGTGTGGTGGTAAAATTTTGTCTACTGTCATCTTTTTTTCCCTTTCCCTTTCTTTCAGGATGAATTGCAGAAACTGCTGGAATTGCTTAAAGAACAGGACCCCTTGGTAGAAGAGCAGCTGCAAAAGCTCTGCATTGAAATGAATGATTTCATTGTTGCACTGTCCTCAGTGCAGCCCTCTGCCAAGAGAGAAGGCTTTGTCACAGTTCCTGATGTGACATGGGCAGATATTGGAGCTCTGGAGGACATTCGGGAGGAGCTTACCATGATTATACTGGTAGGCATGAATGCCATTTTGAGTCCTGCTAGGAAACATGATATCTAGCCAGAGGCAAAATCATGTTTCAGAAATCTGAACTTGGTGTTCTGTTCTGAAGTTTTACTTCAAATTGTCTGAAATCTTGTTCGGTTGATCTTTTTGCTGTATCTTATTTAAAAAACCTTGTATTTTTGTGAATAAAGGTAGACAGCTAATTTTTTTTCTTTGATTTATGTCTTCCTTTTCAATGACAAGATGTATTTAATGAGAGAGCTTATTTCATAGATTTCATAGACATCAGGGCTGGAAGGGACCTCCGGAGATCGAGTCCAGCCCCTTGCCCAAAGGGCAGGAAGTCAGCTGGGGTTATAGGATCCCAGCAAGATAAGCATCCAATTTATTCTTGAAGGTGTTCAATGTAGGTGCTTGAACCACCTCCGATGGCAGACTATTCCAGACCTTGGGGGCTTGGAAAGTAAAGAAATTCTTCCTTATGTCCAGCCTGAAACGGTCTTGCAGGAGTTTATGGCTGTTCGACCTAGTCATCCCTTGGGGCGCTCTGGTGAACAAACGTTCCCCCAGATCCTGGTGGTCACCCCTGATAAACTTATAGGTGGCCATCAGATCACCCCTGTGCCTATGCTCTTCCAGGCTAAAGAGTCCCATGTTTCTCAGCCTATCATCGTAAGATCTTATATCAATGCTGCCCTTAGAAATGTCTTTTGATCTGTGTTTAATCAAAGACCTATCCTCATTTTTTTTTTCTGACAATTTCCTAATTTAAAGAAAGTACATGCCTGTGTTTTAGTGTACTTTCCTCTTCCTCAACAACCTTCATGTAAGCTCACCATAGACACTCAGTTTAGGGAAAGAGTTTTTAATTACAAGGCTCTACTGTCATTTTCTTCAGTTAAGCTGTATGTGAAAGCCATTTGCTACCACAAACAAGAAAGGGCCCATCTAGTTGTTTGATATGAATATATGCTGGTTCAGCTCAGGTGGAAAGTTCTTTGTACCTTTTGTTTTGGCTTCCGCTTTAGTTGCACCTTGTTGAAACTTTAAGATCAGTGCTTCAGTCACTGTTATTTGTTTGGGTTTTTATCATAGGCACCTGTTCGGAATCCAGAGCAGTTCAGGGCTCTTGGCCTGACTGCTCCAGCTGGTGTACTACTTGCAGGGCCTCCTGGATGTGGAAAAACGTTACTCGCCAAGGTAGGAATTGCCTACTGTGTATGCTTCATGTGGATACTGGGACGTAGTAGAGTACCCTAGGGAAGAAGTCAGATTTCTTTCAAAAGAATGACTTGGTGACATCGAATGGTAGATTTGCTTCATTGGGTGATGGCAATAGGAGTTGAGACCTCACACTGCTTTCAGCAGGAGCTTGAGTTAAACATTTAAATTTTAAAAAGTCTTTTGAAGTTAATTGATTTCCCAGTAAAATAGTTCCGTTTCACTTGAGTGAGAAGAAAGGTAAAGGCAGAAAGAATGCAATAGGTTTTAATATAATAAAGTGGTGAAAAGGAAATGGCTCCTTTCTACAGATCTGTCACTTTGACATTGTCTACTGTAATTAAAAGCTGTGGTTGTCCACTAAAGACCAGGTCCATTGTACCACTTATTCTCAATGCTAATGCTTCTGCTGGAACAATGCTTTCCTCCTTAACTTGCATATTTCCTTGAATTTCTAGACCAACTCTTGTGTTTGGTCTTTAAGGACTGTTCATGTGACGACATTTCTCTGTAATGTGCACTAGTCACTTAGAGTTGCTTTTAAAAGCATTTCTGAAACAGGACCTCAGTTTAAAAAAAAAAAAGCTGTGGAAAGCAGTGTGTGTGTGTGTGTGGACTGTGTTGAATGAATGACTTAGTGTCTGGCCATGGGTCTGGGCTCCTAAAGAGCCTCATATTTTGAGAGAGGTTTGATAAATAATCTTTTCTTTTGAGTTCTTCATAAATCAATGAATAGAAGAGAAAATGACCTTTTTCATATTGCATCTGGAATCTTGCCAGAGGTTTCAAGAAAAGAGAATAGATAATACTTTTAAAATGATGCTTCAGGAAGTATGGTGAATGGAAGCCTAATATTATCAGTGTGTGTGATGGTGGGTTTTTTTTTTTAAATTTTCTGGATAGGCTGTGGCAAATGAGTCTGGGCTGAACTTCATCTCTGTGAAAGGTCCAGAACTGTTAAATATGGTAAGTGTTGATTATTATCCCTTGACCTTTACTATTTTGACTGAGTTCTTTGCTGCAGCTTGAGACAATTGAGTCCTGATGATCACTAAGCTGGTGTTTTGTGCAACAAGAATATATCATGTAATGTCATCTTAATTTTAATAGCTCTTATAGCAGCCAGGTTGCTCTCAAGGGATGCATTTAGGTGGCATAGATCTTACCCAGTTCGAGCTGCCTCTTATGGTGCATCCTCTCTTAAGGTGGTCATCCTCTCTTAAGGATTAGAGACTGTGGGACTTACTTGTTTTGCATAGTAAGACTTTTTGAAGTAACTAGTTGTTTGCCTCATTGTTGGTGTGTGCTGTGAGGACAAAGGGCAACATTTTCAAGTCAAATTTTAAAATTTTCAAATAGTGATGGCTTCAGGACTTGGCATCTCTGAAAATCAAACGAAGTACCTAAAACAACTCTGCAAATTAACTTTAGTTTAATTTAAGTTTGGGGTTAGATTTTGCCAAAGTTTTCCATCTACTTTATATCAGAGTCTAAACCTCAGAAAAGATGCTACTCTTCAGAATGTTTAAAAGTAATTTATTGTGATCAATCTTAAACATAAGTGTTATGATTTAAGGCAAGTCCTTGACTTAAAAATATCATTTTTATTACACTTTGATATTTTCCCACACCTTTTTACAGTTTAAGAAATATGCAAGGTGATCAAAATGATTGTACTTCATGCTGCTCAGATACAGATTGGAGTACATCACTTACCTGTTTTAGTAAATGGGTGAAACTGAAGCCAGAAGAAGTGGATTTGATCCATTTTTTTAGTTAGTGCAGATCCCTGCCTCCTTAAGTTCAAAGGGAACTGATTTATGATTTCTGGACTCTGAGAATGGAGAGATGAAGCACATCAATGGTGAATGAATGCTGTCTGTGGGGTAACAAAATGTTCCATTTGCAAATCAAGTGAGGCTTTTGCCTTTGTGTAATGACTTTGAGGGAAGAAACTCTTTATTTCAATTCTTTCTAGAAAGTTCTATTTATGAGCTTCAGCAGATGTGAATTTATGGATGCCTCAGATATTTAAAAAGATTCATTGAGAGGAATATAACTGTTAACTCTCTCTGTCAGTATGGTGGCAGATATTCATTCCCACAAAAGGCAGTTCCTTACCAGTTCGGCACTGACACTGCTGCATGTAACAACTTAAGTTGTGAACTGGGTAGTGACAAATGCATACAAATTTGCCCTTTTTCCACGTCAAAAAAATAATAATTGTGGGTTTAAATTCATTATAAACGTGGCAGAATTAAATGGAGTAAATAAAAGTATGTGATCCTTTGGCCTCGGCAGGCACTACCAATCATGGGTTAAATTGGATTATGAAGCAAAAGTTTGATATTTTGGATTGTTCCACCGTGTTTCTATATTATTTCAGTATGTCGGTGAAAGTGAGCGTGCTGTACGTCAGGTATTTCAGAGGGCCAGGAATTCTGCTCCTTGCGTTATATTTTTTGATGAAGTGGATGCATTGTGTCCCCGGAGGTCAGACCGTGAGGTAAGCCTGAAATCATATCCCACAAGTTTCTTTAATCAGATCTTTCTTTTGTGACCTGCTACTGTAAGTACAGACTTTCTGGTATCGGGCACATAATGTGGCCTGGATTGTAGCCTTGGTAAGGACTTCTATGGTCTACTCTTCTAGAAGCTGGAAGACTAACACATGTTCCAAGGTCACTGCAGTCGCATGAATTAGGGCTGTTAAAGTAACATCACTCCCAGATGTTGTCTTTTGACCACCTGACTTTTGTTCAGAGACAGTTGAAATATGTCTGTGGTGATCAAGTCTGTTCTGCACCTGTGGTGATGTTTCTTCATTTTGATATCCTCTTTGAGCAAGTTGTTGTGCACATCACACTTCTTCTTTATTCAGATATGGGTTTTAAGTATGCTTGCATTTAAACTTCTAAATATTTTCTCTTCCCATTGGCCCCTTACTCACAGGTGCCATGTAAATCTTCCATCTCCTCAAAAAAAAAAAAATAGTTTTAGTGCAAAATTGTCACAAACTTGAACCAAAAGATAGTACTAGTACTGTTTGTAATTGGGTGTGATTTTGGCCTCTACAAATGTCTGTGCTCATGTGTACAATCAAAAGGACCCCTGGGTATGGAAAACTCCTCTACATGAACTGTGTGTATGGTGGGCATAACAGTTCTTGTCAATGTAAAGCCATAATAAAATTGGGTGCAATTCAGTGCAATTATTAACATTGTATGATAATCTAGCCCAGTAGTGCCCAAACTATTGGCTGTGGGCTGGATCCAGCCTGCAAAGTAAGGTAATCCAGTCATCTGACCCATGGGGCTTTCTGTGGGTTTGGAAACTTGGTGGCAGGAGAGAGGTGGCAGCATTGATTCTGCAGCTCCTGGAGCTGCAAAGACCAGAAAGGTCAAGCACCATTGATCTAGACCACACAGTTCAAACACTATTCCAGCATTTATAATCAGATTTAAATGTGATTTTAAGTTCAAGGTGCCAAATTACTTTTTGTTCTCTAAGCTGAATTGACACACAAATTAGGACTAAAAGTTATCCAAATTATCTTTTCTTTGTGGTTAGAAATCTAGAAGCTCAACAAATGACCCAAAATGTACATTATTTTATGAGAGATTAAATGAGTTAGTTCTTCCCTTAAAAAATGAAATAAAGACCTACCATATTTATCTGAATCCAAGATGACTTCAAATTGAAGACAACCCCCCCCAAATTAGATTCTGTACATAGAAAAATATAAATATGTTGTAATTCTCCATGTGTAGAATATAATTATTGGATGTTCATCTCAATCTCATTTGTCCGTCTGCCCCTCCCACCGCTGCAGCTGGTAAAGCAGTGGCAAGCGGGAGGCAGCCTGTCCCTGGTCCTTTGTCCCATCCCCCCTCAACTCTTGCACCTACCCTTTCCCCAGTGCCTGCCTCCTGTCATTGGGTCCCATTGTGCCCTGGGTCCCTTGCCACCCTGTACCACTGCCTTGCACTGGGTCCTGCATTGCCCCGCACCTCACAGAGTAGATTCCTGCTGCTGCTTCTACACTTACTGCATTTTTACTTGACTCTTGATTCTAAGACTAAGCTTTGGGGTGTTCAGACCTGTCACCTTTTTAAAAAAAAAATCTGTACCACTGCCAAGGATTCTTCATACACCCTCTTGTTAGGCATGCTTTCACATTATTTGTAAACTGCAAGTAGGGGCCTTTGGGGGCAGTTGCAGTATCTGCAATAAGACAGTAGGGGTTTGAATAACTGTGTCTGAAGCACAACCCTACCACCTTCACAATATGCAGAAATCTCTACTTCTGTGAAGTCCACCCTGGTTAATGAGCTCTGTACCCTGTGAATGTTGCATGTGGCCCACAAAGAATTAGTTTACAGCCCCTAAGCTCCCAGTTTGATCACCAGCCCCCTTCATTACTTTGCTGCTGTTGCTGCAAGGGACTCCAGGCTTCTCCCACCTCCTCCAGCTTCCAGGGGTGGGACAGGGCAGTGCAGTTGGCAGGACCCAGGGAACTTGGGGCGGGGGACCCATGTGATATGGTGTAGTGCAGCCACGTGTGTACCCACTGCACATCCCAGTGGAGGAGTGGCAAGGGAGGCGGGGGGCATTGCTATATGATCCAGGGGCCATGCAGCCTCTGGAAGCTCAGAAGTTGGATAGCCCTGCCGCAGAACAAGAATTTGGGACTGGTAATCCAATTGTAAAAGTGAAGCTATGACTAATCATCTGATTACTCCAATTTTTACAGTGGTATAGAGTCACTGATGCTGGTTAAGTTGCACAGGCATAAAACTGGAGTTAATGTAGTGATGAAGCTGACTTTACTGCTGCACTGTTACCTCAGTATCACAATAAAAACAGCTTGTCCTATAAATATTTCACTGAATTGCCAGCATATCAAAGTTATGATCCTTGTGGTGCAGTTGGGATTCATGTGATCTAGTCACTTTTACAGTAACATATGTACATCTCCACTATTTGATCTGATTAGCAGTTGAATCTGAAGAGGTTGTTGAATTATTTATATTTAATTGCAGAATAAAATTATAACTTTTAACAAAGCAATAAAGGCATGTGCTAAACTGTCAAGCAGTCTCTCATTTGTAATTGTGTTCTTGCCAGCTCATTTCTTTGTCAAGATTTGCCTAATCCAACAGCACATCTTTATGGGCTGGCAACCTGACTCTTTCAAGCCACAAATTTGAGTAGGATTTCACTCTTTAAAATGTTAAACAAGGCTGATGTGTGCTCTCCAGAATCTCTGACACGCAGATCTCGGAACTAAAAAGCCTATGATAAGTGGATACCTTTACAGTGGAGTTCAGAACAATCCAGTTGCTTACCTTTTGTAGGATGTATCTGTATTGGGATTGTTAAAATACAAGTATAAATTCCTGCTCAGTGGATAAGGCCAGAGAATGGGATTTTATTCAGTTTGAATGTTTAAATGACTGGTCAGGGTCCTTAAAGCTTGGGTGAGTTTCTTTAATTTATTTATGAATTAAAAGGTAATAAGTAGGCAAGCCAAGCACAGGATTGCAAATGGTTCAAGTAGCTGGAATGTTTCCCAGAAATGAGTCTCTGAACTTGTCACAGACTATTAAGAAAGCTGTGCCAGTATAAATATGGCCTTACTACATGAAGTTGGGGTTAGTGAACAAGAAACCAATGGCAGTGGTCAAAATTAAGTTTGATCAGGGTGCTGAGAGAGGAAGGTGATCTTTGAGTATTGATCAAGGGGGACAATAAATGTTGGGTGGGGGGGTGGAATTCATACCCGAATGATTGACATTTTTTTCTCAATTTAGCTGAGAATGCATTACTATTTTAAAGGCAGGTGCTAGTGTTCGTGTGGTGAACCAGTTATTAACAGAGATGGATGGTCTGGAAAATCGTCAACAGGTTTTCATTATGGCTGCCACCAACAGGCCAGGTAAGAACCCAAAAACCAGTGAAATTTTCCTTTACTTAGACTCATGCTTAGGACTGTATTTTAAAAACAACCATCTATGCTTTGTGTTACTAAGGAATCTCAGTATAACTGAGAGATCTTTTAAAATCCAGCTCTTCATTCATGTTTACGTGACCTTTTATTTTTCTCTCATCTTGGACAATGGAACAGTTCTAGCATAATAATACAGTGTTTGCAAATACTGTAGGGAATGTTTAAATTCAAATAAACTGTTTCGTAAAGAAGACAAAATGTCTTTTCTCTGGCAAGGCTACTTAAAAGTTACTTTACATGACTTGGTTTGATGGTTAAACTATTTAACTACAACTTGTTAAGCAAATATGATGTGTTGTTTCTGTTCTTTTGCTTCTTCAGTATTCAAGTAAGTCCAGTTGGGCAAAATTTCTGTATATTCAAAGTATATAGTTACTTCAGAGTAGGGCTCTGGCATGTAAAGTGTATTCCAGTTTCTCATAATTGACAGGGTGTGAAGTGAAGTAACTTGAGATCAGCTGGGAGCTGATCCACATAAGTCCATGAAAAGATTCTGTTGACTTCACTAGGTTTGGATTAAACCCTTGGAATTTCAAAATAAAGCTAAAAGTGAGGTGTTGCGTGTTCATTTTTAGTTGCTTTGCTTGCTGTTCATCGATGTACTTTTAGCTGCTAGATCATTAGCAAAAAAGTTAATGATTTGTATTGGACTTCTCATACTCCTTTCTCTAACACTTCTCTGGTTCTGTTGAACCCCAGACACATTTTGCTCTTCCAGTGCCTGCTTGTCTTGTCAAACCTTGTGCCTGACTCATGTTTCAGCCTGCTAGATTCCTACATTCTTGGGGTTCTTTCACAAATGCATCACACCAGTTCTTAGGTAGTACACATGGTACTGAGTCCTTTCTGAAAACATCATGCACCTTGCAACCCCATAGGTTCCTCCATTGTTTGTCATTTGTAGAGTTATTTTCATTGTAGAATTCTGGGCCCTCATAGCAGGTGCTATACCCAGAGTAAAAGGCAGTCCTTGTCCTGGGAAACTTGTGCTCTAGAATCTTATAGACAAGAATAGGAGTAAGGGGTTGTAAAACAAAAGCAGAGAGGGAACAGGGTAAAGGTCTGCAAATGTCACATTAGTTGCATGTATTTGGGGGGGGTTAGTTTTTTGGGAGTGAGTGAAATGATTTTGGTGTGGTTCATTGGGAATATTCAGAGGAATAGAAACAAAGGAAGGGAAAAAGAGATATTGAAGGGACAGGTTAAGTTAGGTAGGAGAAGGGGATCAGGAGGGGCAAGTTGAGTGAGAGGATAATGCGGGTGGGAAATGGTGTGACCAACCAGTCAATACAAAGAAAAGAATGTCCAAATTAAAACCTGAAAAAATAGCCCGACTTCAGCATCCAAAAGCCCCTACTGTACTTGCTTGCCTCTGCTCCTACTTGACAGGGTTCCAGCAGCCCCTTTCCTGAGCTTATGTGGCTGGTGAGGAGGAATGGGAGTATACAAGTAAACAGAGTTCACAGGTAAACAGGGTGGGGTTTTTCCATGGATGATCATGAGTTTGGGGGTACTTGAGGGAAAGATGATTTCAGTGGCAATTAGCTACTCCTACTACCTTTTTTGTAGGGCTGTACAATTACAGCTCTAAACCTAATTTTCATCTTTTTATGCTGTTCTACCAGGTTTGGAATGGGAGCATTTTAGGCAGCAAAACAAGCAAATATTTGCCCTGCCCCACCACATACTCCTACCAACTTAAATGTGGAACTTGGTGCAACTTTCAAAGTACACTTCAATTTAATTTTTAATAGAAGGCTTTCAAGTAATCGGGTAAATTGGGAATATCATCTGAAACTTGACTGGCTCATCACTTGTCCTATACATACAGCATCTGCCCTTAGGATTGTGTTTCCTTCTTGTATTACACCACGTTTGACCATTCTGTTGCATATGCTTGTGCTCATTTATTGTACTTTGTGAGGTCTTTCATTGTACATGTGGCTTCAAGCAGCAGGCACTGCAGCAAGTGTTGCATAGTCTGAAGCTCTGGACTGCCGTTGCAGGCAGTTGAACCAATGGCATAGGCCCACTTAGGATTGTTCCCAGGAGGCAGCATGCTGCTTGGCATAGGTTCAGGACAGTACCACATACGCTTAACAGGGCATAAATAGTATTGGGAATCCAATTTGAAATAAAGTGTATAATTTGGATCCAATGGGCTTCCCCTTTTGCTATGATGAGTCTTCTGCCAAATGCTTTTGAGGTTGTTAAGGGGTATAAGTGCTTCTGCTTGAGAGAGCACTGTTTTATTGCGTATCTGCTCTACTTTGATGCCTTGGCACCAGATTGTATTTAGGTTCCCGAGTGCTTTTTGCTTCCTTCATTGTTCTTTTGCGAAATAGGAGTGATAGAACAGTTTTTTATGTCTGCTTGTAACTTGTCCACTAGCTGTGGAGCACTGTTCTGTATTTGAAACTCTATGAAAATAAGCCAGTTTGCACATTCCATGAAGCAGTCTTCAAATAAACATCATATGCTTCACACTAAGAATTTTGTCTTAGTTTTAGAATGTACTTCTGTTTGCAGCTGTAACTTAAATGTATTGGGGAACACAGGAATGTTGCATTAATTTCTGATCTCATGGAGACTTTTAAAAATGCATAGAGAAGGAGTGTCAAAGATAAGGTCCATAGGCTGTATTTGACCCATGAAGTACCAACATACAACCCCCAGTGCTTCATTGTGTACAGGTGAGAGTCCCAGACCAGCCTGAGCGACCACTCCACACACTGTGTGTTCCTGGACCAGCCTCACATGGGCACCATGTATGGTGCTGTCCCAAATCGGTTGCATAAGTGCAGTGGATACAGCGGGAAGAAAAGTGAGTCCACAGACCCAGTCCAACCCGGGGGGCTGGCAATATGCCATCCATTCGGCTCTTTGGGGCCAGATGGTTTTGACACTCCTGGCATAGAGGCCCACAGAAGGTCTTGAATATGTACTGAAGACTATTGGAGTTCTTCAACATTGATCCCTTATTCCTTTTTTAATCCATATGTAGAAAATCCAGTATAAACTCTGAGAACTTAATTTCATATATGAAGGTAATTAAACATGAGTGATCATAATATAATTAAATATATGACTTGATCGTAAAGGACATCTGCGTGTGGGTACTGATAAACATGTGCACAAGGGTGTCCAGAGACTTTAGTAAGAGACATCTTTCTAAGTGTAACAGACAGAATGGGGAAGAGGGGCAGTCAGAGAGAGAGGATATCTTGGCAATGTTTACAGATGCGTATCAATGTAGGTGCAGTATACTGGAATGGACTTAAGTGTCCATTTTTCTGGACACTAACTTACTAATGAATTCCTGGAAAAGCTGAGCTCAAGTTTCATGGCTCACTAAAGCAAGAATAAGCAGGGGGGGAGGGGGTGAATCAAGGGAAGAGGCTTTGGAGGTGGGGAGGGAAATAGTCAAGGCGGGGTGGGGAACCATGGCTGCAGGGCAGGAATTTGGCAGGGGGAGAAAGGGCAAGGCCCCAAGGCTATGGGGGGGGTAGGTGGGAGGCACAAGGAGGGGGCCAGTGTGGGGATGGGACAGAGAGCAAGCTGCCTGCCACCCCCCACTGCCTGCAGTGGTAGGGGGCATACATTTTTAATACAATCATCCAATAATTAGATTGTATATGTAGAAAATTATAACAAATTTATAACCTATCCATGGACAGAATCTAATTATTGTGGGGTCACCTTAAATTCAGAGTCATCTTGGATTTGTGTTGTATTCTGGCATCCATGCTTTCCCAATTAAGGGTGACAGATGGGAGGTGAGGAGGAATTTGCTGCTTTAACCAATAAGGTTTTACGTGGTAAAAGCACCTGGTATAGCTAAATATTTAGGATTTGGGAATGTCCATATTTTATAAATGTTTAATCATGTAATGTTAATTGCTAGTTAACATAAAATGAAAAAAGGCTAGTCAAAATCCCAAGGTATGTAAATGAGAATAATGATCAAACTGAGGGTTTGGTAACTGTTCTGAGGACTTGACTTGATACGGTTGAAAATGGAAAAAATGGGTATTTTTGTCAAGTTCAGATAAACCATAAGAGGAACCTAAGGTTTACCTTGGCCACTTACTGTATTTACCCAAGTCCAAGACAACTTGGAATCTGATCTCTACCACGTAAGATACTCCATCACATAATTAGATTCTATACATGGAAAATTATTCATTTATTATGGTTGTTATATTTATTATAACTTTCCTTATATAGAGTCTAATTATTGGAGGGTCATCTTAAGTTAGTTCCCCTTCCTCCACTAACACTATGACAGGGAAAGCAGACCCCTGAACTCCTTACCCCACCAATCCATCTGCCAACTCCAGTTGCTCCCATGGACCTGCCCTCTAGCCAGGGCCATGGAGTGCATCATGGATCAAGCCTGGCCAGACACCAGCAGTGGAAGTGGGGCAGGTGGCAGCTGTGGCTTCTCTGTTGCTGTGTAGTCTTCCTTGCAGTTCCCCTGCCACACACCTCCTGCCTGCACTCCCCCTGAACCATGCACTGGTCAATCTCCCCTGTGTTCCCCCTGCTCCACAAGCCACCCCAGGCTGCAGCCACCACCTGTCCCTGGGCCATACTGGAATTTAAGACCAGGAGGTTTATTTTCCTATGTTGAAAGGAGGAAAAAAATCCTCATCTTTGATCCAAGCAGGTATAGTAAAAAATGTTTTGATAAATGTGTACGACTACCTTGTCTCGTCTACAAAGGAATATGCAACTTCAAGTGTATTTTTTTTCCCCTCCTATTGTACTCTGGGCCTGAAAGGTTAGCCACGTGGGGTGGTGTAACTCAGAAGCATTGGTTTATTTCTAAGTTACTTAACTCCCATATTATTGATCTGTTTCCACCATTTTAGCAGTATTTATTGGGTAGGGAGGATGTGCTCACTTTCAGCTAAGTGCAACAGCCCCATCAGTGAATGGATATTGTGTCCACAGAATTTAAGAAGACTTAAGGAAAGTGATCTTTTGCTTGACAAGAGTTTCAAAGTACTGCAGGAAGGACTAAGCTAAAAAAAGAAAGCTGTGTTTTTCCCTGGCAGTGTGTCATCCATCACTGTGTAGGAAAGCACATACATTTTACTTAAACACACATACAATACTACACTTGAACTGAGCATTCAAGAGGCTGAGAAGTAACACACACATGTATATTAAATGCATACATTTTCCAGCACAGCAAACATTTATGAAGCATGCTGGAAAAGCAGGTGCCAGGTCTTCTGGCAGGGGAGGGGGAGGGGCTAGAGAGGGTAGGGGAAGAGCTGCAAGTGTCCCACCCTCCCCCAAACAGACACACTCTCTTTCCTGGTAGTGATAAGTCTTCTGCTGCCACTGGGAGAAGGGAGGTGGGAGCAGTACCTGTCCCTGCACCACCTCTACTAACATCAGAAATGGCCACCAGCATGATGGTCTCTTCCACCCCCCTTTCATCTCGTCTCCCAGCATTAGCCTCCCAGTGCCAGAGGAGAAACTGGATCTGGAAGCGGGAGAGCAGAGTGCCATAGCCAGGGAAATTCTGGGGATGGGGGGAGTCCGAGTTTGTGTTCCACACCTCTCAAAATTCCTCTAGAGGCAGGTCTCCTTCTCCGGAAGGCACCTCAGAAGAGGTTTGTGGGGGAAAGTGGCTCAGCTTCCCCTGTTGTTGTACTGCTTCCTGCTGAGGAGGGGGATAAGGCGGGATCCCCAGCCTCAACCCAGAAGCAGGGTGTGTGGAATGTGGGATCATTCTGTGGTGGCAGATGATCCCAGGTATGCTACCTGCTAGCACTACCAAAGGCAGATCAGGAGGGCAACAGGGTAAAATACTTCACTACCAAAGCGATGTTGCTGCATCTCCGGAGGCAGCACCCCCTTGCCCTTGTTCCTCCTCAGCCTGGCACTGGTGGGAGCATGCCCCCAAAAAAAGTTCCCGTCCCCACAAAGCAGAGGCAGGCCACCCTGGAGCGGTGGGGGAAAGCCACAGACAAAGTGGGGGGGGGGTGTTGCAAGGATGAGCGGGGCCACCCAGAGCATGGGGGACATGCTTGCTCTGGATGGCCAGCCCTGCTCCTTTTGTTGAGTGGCCAGGGTTCAGGTGGCTCATGGCACTCGGGGCCCCATCCTACCAAGTGTCCGTACACACTACCTTTAGCAGGATGGTAGTGCCCTCCCTGTATGAGGCATGCAGGGAGTACTTGAGGGAGGAGCTGCAGAAGGCAGGGCCACAGGTAGCTTTACACTTCACCTTGGACAGCTGGAGCAGTCGTGGTGGAGATCATTCCTCCACAGGGCATGATCATCTCCCTCACAGGGCACTGGTGCAATCAGTCAGGGTGTTGGTGGGCTCTGCTTCAAGCAGAGGTGATGGATGAGTTCCACATGGCAAGACAGATCATGGTGGCCATGAACTGCCTGGTGCGGGGTGGCTCATTGGGCAGGGCAAGCTCATCCACAGATTCATGATCAACAGCGGGGCTCATATAGTCCGGATAGTCTATGATGTCAACTTTGTTGGCAGCTGCTATGTGGCACGCAAGTTCCCCCTCATAGTCAGGGATGCCTTGGCTTTAAGTAATGCACATTAAATTTAGTACCTCCATTGTAAGGTACTAAGAAAAAGCAAATTAGTCAATTTTAATGCGCATTAGCTAGCATGGGTTTCTTGTGATGCTTTAATGCTCCTTGAAGTGCATGTGTAGATGTGCCCTGTGACTACCAAAGTTCCCAAGTGCAGCTTCTAGTGTCAAAATAAGATTTATGCTGACATAATTCATAAAATCAGAAAATTACAATTGGAACAGACCTCAGGAAGTCATCTAGTCCAACCCCCTGCTCAAAGCAGAACCAGCCCCGACTGGTTCCCAGCCAAGGCTTTGTCTGCCTGGATCTTAAAAACCAGCAAGGATAGAGATTCCACAACCTCTTTGGGTAGCTTGTTCCAATGCTTTACTTTCTTCTTCCAGTGCTTTACTAATTAAACCACTTCCCTGAATAAAACAGACTGTACTAGGAAGAAAAATAATTTTGCTGGTGTGAGTTGTATTTCTCAACGGAAGACTCTTGCTGGCATGGCTGCAGTGGATTGGAGTGTTTGTTTTTTTTCATCACGGCCCTAATGCATGTAATTATGCCAGCCAGCCTTTTTGGTATAGACTTGACTTGACTTAAGACTGTGGAAGGAGACACCAGCATAGAGACCTGGGGAGACCTGAAATTTCACTTGACAGCAAATGAGATGTCATAGATGGCTTATAATATGCTTCTTTGAAGCATGGAAGCACAGGTACGTGGACAGTCATTGGTATTTGCATCCTTAATATTGCCAGTGCTGCCAGTAATCCATAAAAGAACTTGAGCTGTTTCCAAATTTCCAGTTGACAATGTGTCAAAAACTATCTTGATAACTGCAAACTTTGTTAGTGAGTGAAACAGGCTGCAGCAATATCGGAGAATATCCCCAAGAGGATAATAAATTAAATAAAAAGAAGAGTGGAATTTCTGGTTATCTTGCACAGCTAATTGTTAATGACTGGACTACAAGTCAAATGCTGAACTCCTTTTATGAAGACTTGGAAATATAAAGCACTTGCAAGTTGCCCAATTCTCAACATTCTCTGGAAGAGAAGGGACCAGGCACTGTCATTGCTCCTTCACCTTTATTGTGAAATCTACAGTGGCTGTGGCTTTGTTGTAGAAGTTCCAAAACAGGCTTTAGCTTGTCCACAAAAATAGGATGTTTGAGGACTTGTTGCAGAAATCCAGACCTTTATGGACTCTGGCTAAATTATTTTCATAATAGCAAGAATACAGAACCCCAACCCCATTTTGGTTCCGCACATAAAGGGTAAGAGATTTAATTCAAGTCAAACATCTAATTTATCTAAATGGGATTTAGCTTTTAGATACCCCAGTCTTACAAAAAAAAAATTGGAAAGGGAAGCATAAATCCTATAAATGTTAGAGCTGAGATATTCTGTGACTTTACTCAACTGCAGCTTCCCTTCCCCCTCCCCCCCAGTCTTGGTGTATATTAATGCCAAGAATCTTGGGTATTGGGGTTTCTAATATTCCTGGATTCTGCAAAATGCATTGTAGAGTTTGGTGCTGTATGGTGTTCCTGTCATTTTCACTCCCCTCTGAACCCAGAAATCTCTCACACAGAAACTTTAGAAAGGCAATAATGAATGGTAGTATGTTGTTCACCAACTGCTTTTAAGAAATCCACACAGTTGTGCTTCACATTTTGATAGGAACTTTCTGTGGAGAAAATAAACTAAAATTTGGATAGAGCACTACACACTTGTGTCACAGTACAAGCTTCACTTAACATCAAATTGATTTCAACTCTTCTTTTGCACTTATTGTCATTGCTGTTCCTCCAATAAAATTTGAAAGGAAAACTTGCAAAATAATTTAGCTCAAGTCATCTTGGTCGTGGTTCTGATGATTTTTGTTCCTTTTAGCTAGCATATACACATGACCTGCTTGTTTATTTGATAAATCTGTTTGCTTTAAGTACATTTGTATCCAAAGGAAAAAAAACTACTCTGATCTCTGATAAACCACTAAACAACAAAAATCTTGCTCCAAGGGAAAAAGGGACGGGTAGTAGGCTGTTTCTTGTGATTAGAATTTTGTGGGTGGTGCACGTATGTGTGCACACCTGTGCAGTGGGAACAAAATGGGTTTTAGTTTGTGATGGTCCTGAATTCTCATGGAAGTGCTTTAAACCAATCCTTGAATATTCTGTATACTGCACAGAAAAGCTTTTAAAGCTTTTTACACAGAAAAGCTGGAGCTTTTAGCTGTGGTTTAGATATCTAAGCCCAAGCCATGGGAAGCCTTGAAGATAAGAGCCAATACCAAGCCTTGATTTGCAAATCTATGGGAAGCTGTTGTAGAAAGCAGGGGATAGGTTTGCTCTGCCTGTGTTGCAGTGTTGCAAACTTACTAGAGTTTTTTTGCAAGCGACGGGCTTTATGGCCAGGTATATTGCACTATATCATACAGTCTCCTTCATTGTGGTATAAAGTGCTGGACTTTATGGCCAGGTATATTGCATTGCTGCAATCCTGTTTAGAAGTGACCAAAATGTGAATAACCAAAGTCTGATCACTATCTGCAAGGAGTGGTTAGAATCTAGTCAGCTGAAAATGATAGTATGATCTTTGGACACGGCTATATAAGAGTTTAGCTACAAGTGATGGTAAGTAGGGCTGTGTGAAAGGTCACCAGCTGTTTTGTTTTGATGCTGTCTTGACTCATTTTGAAATCGAAACAAAGGGCTTCGAAACGGCCTTAAAATGAAATGAGGGCAGTCAAAACATTTTGAAATTTCTGAAATGTTTTGAGGTTGAAGCTGGGCTTGCCTGCAAGGAAACAAAGGAGAGGGAGGGGGAAGAGGGGTGGAAGGACTTCATAGACTGTGATTGTTTGGCTGCCTGGAATGCTGCTGGTGCTACTGTGGTGCTCACTCAGTTATGACCTGTTATTTGAAGTGGTGGACCAAGATGAGGCTGTAGGGGAGGAGGAGACCTCATTGGGGCACACTACTATGTTGTGTAGAGGCCCCAGCCGCAGTGAGGGCACATCTTAACACACGCAAAGTCACATGTGCATTTTGCTTGTCAGCAGCTTGAGATGCAGTTTCCCATAAATCCCTGCACCTGTCATAGATTCATAGACATTTGGGCTGGAAGGTACCTCGGCGGACCATCAAGTCCAGCCCCCTGCCCCAGGGGCAGGAAGTCAGCAGGGATCATAGGATCCTAGCAAGATACACATCCAAATTTCTCTTGAAGGTGTTCAAAGTAAGTGCTTGAACCACCTCTGGCAGCAGACTGTTCCAGACCTTGGGGGCTCAGACAGTAAAGAAGTCTTCCTTATGCCCAGCCTGAAACGGTCCTGAAAGAATTTGTGACCGTTTGACCTTGTCATCCTCTGGGGCGCTCTGGTGAACAGACGTTCCCCCAGATCCTGGTGAGCACCCCTGATAAACTTATAGGTGGCCACCAGATCACCCCTTAGCCTGCGCTTTTCCAGGCTGAAGAGTCCTATAGCTCTCAGCCTCTCATCGTAAGCTCTGTTTTCCTGGCCTCTGATCATGTGTGTGGCTCTCCTCTGCACTCTCTCAAGCTTTTCTACATCCGTTTTGAATTGTGGAGCCCAAAACTGGATGCAGTGCTCCTTAAAAACTGGCAGACTTTGTGGTCTCAACAGGGCCTACCATGCCTGTTGTTTTCATCAAAATGTGCCAAAAATGTCAAAGTTATAGGCTGTTTCATGCTTCCCCATTATAGCCTATGGGCAAAATAGCGAAACAGTTTCAACTAAACAAAATGGAACAATGCTTTTGAAACTAATCTCAATACCAAACACGGTCCTGTCCAAATGGCGAAACAGAATTGAAGCGAAACAGTATTGTTTCCCACAGCCCTAATGATAAGCATGTATATATCAGTATCTGCAACAAAGTAGGACACAGAGACGAAAGACCTTGTGCTCCTGGGGGAGAACTAACAAAATCAGAAATGAAACCAGTTTCTACAGAGTTTCTGTCCCAAATCCTTAAAAACGCCCAACTGGGTAGACAGATGCCCTCAAGAATCTTCTTCACATCTCGCAAATAATTCCTTATAAGATATCACAGTAGTGTTAACCATGTCAGAGAACAAAGAAAGTAAACAATTTCCAAATTCCTCCCTCAGAAGCTTTAGGTGCTTGCCTTTGGGAGAATTAATTAGCGGACGGGTCTCGTGCATCATTTGGTTCTCACGCATCGTGAGATATAACAACAGGCTCTGAAAGATGCTTCTGTGATAATGAGTAATTTCTCAGTTTCATTTTAATGTGTGTTAAATTTTAATCTACAGCCTTTTTTGAAATTTCACATCAGCTACTTGTGTAAATGCTGAGCTGTTGTGCTTGCTGCTGTGCAAGTGCCACTGTAGTCTAGATGGAGTGGGATGGTTTGTATTTCCTTCTGGGAAGGTGTAACATCCCAAAGTAATGGAAGAAATACTGAGCAACAACAGCTCTGGGAGTGTTTGAGCGTTTTTAATTTTTCCCCACCCCCTATTTCAGTGCTATAATCATTTATGTTCTTGGGACTGTTTCAAAGCCAGTAGTTGAAAAAGGGGTAACCAGCAGCACAGTCTAAAAGGTAGGGTACACAAATATAAAACTCAAATTGAACTCCTAAGGTGCATCCAGACAAGCACACATGTGCCTCTTGCAGCATCTCAAACCCCTTTGAGATGCTACAAGACACGTGCGAAAACAAAAAAAACATTCTCAGTGCTGCATATTTGCAGCAAGGGGGCAAAATTTGATCCCTGGACATCCAGGTATCAAAAAATACCCCAGGAGAAAAAAGCCTGACAGGGCACAGTCCTGGACCATACCCTGAGGCAACTGGAGCTCAGGTCCTCCACAGAGACGCTCTCTGGTAGCCAGCCAGAGCATCTCTATGGCTGGCCCTTGCCCTGATGCTGAAGCATGCTGCCTGCCTGTGCGGAGCAAGCAGCGGTGCAGGCTGCAGGGACCTGGACCTGGGCTCCTGATGGGTAAGTATGGGGGGGGGGGACCATGGGTGGGACCCCTGCTCATTTCCCCAGCTCCTGATAGCTTTCCCACCTGGCCCCACCCTCCCCCTATACAGCCCACACTCACTGGCTCCAGCAGCAGCCGTCAGGGCCACTTGGGACCTTGTAGCACAGCCCCTTCCCCACGCGGCACAAGGCAGCAGGGCTCAGCCCTGCCTGCCTGGCATCTGCACTGCTGTATCGCACGAGTGCAGGGTGCTGCGCGCTGCCTGGCAGCTCAGAGATGCTCTGGCTGTCACCTGAGTCTGTCACTGCTCAGCCCAAGCAGCCCGACAGTGTGCGGTGCTGCAGAGCACCCTGCTGAGCCAGGCCACACCCATGCAATGTGGCACCATGGTTACCAGGCAGCTGAGGCTGATCCCCACTGCCTCGTGCCGCATGGGGGAGGGAGGGTCTGCCATGAGGCCCCAGTGGCCAAGATGACCTCTGCTAAAGCCAGTGAGTGTGGGGGATGCTGGGGTCAGGAGGGGGAGCAGTTTGGGGGCTGAACCGGATGGGGGGATGATCATGGGGTCTAGGGCTGGGTGAGGGGCTGTGGCCCTCTGGGGGGGCTGTGGCCCTGGGGGGAGAGGAGGGAAGGGGGCAGACCTTGAGCTGTGGAACACCGGAACTCCTGCTAGTGAGGCAAGTGGCAGGACCCAGGCAGAGGAACCTGCTCAGAGCCCACACCTGGGACCCAGATGGAGGTGGTTGATCTCCTGGCCACTTGGGGCCAGGAGGACATGCTTTGACAGTTCAAAGCAGGCCACCACACTGAGAATATCTTCTGGGCAATAGCTGCCTAGATGGCTGGGTGGTGGCACACATGGCAATAGTGCCACATAAAGGCCAACTCTGCAGCCACAGCCCACTGGCAGCTAGCCTAGAGGTGCAGATGCCTCTAATGGCCATGCAGTCCCCATCTGGGTCTGGCAGGCATGCAGCCTTGGGGCCACATGCTGTCGCAGGTCACAGCCAGGCAGCAGCTCCCCTGCCAGACTCCTGCAGTGGGTAAAGGGTGCAGGGAACTCTCAGGGCTGCTTCACCAAGTCCAGCTGGCACAAGGGGTAGTGTCCCCAGGTACCAATTGGCCAGGCCCCAGGAGCTCCTGTGAGTAGCCCTGAGCTACTTGCCAAGGCAGGTTTTTATACTGCTGGGGCCAGCACAAATGCTGCCCCCAGCCTCTAGCTCCCCCTGGCTGCAGATCCGAGAGAAGCCAGGCAGGGTTATTTTGCCCCAAGTGGCCCAATTTGCCCCACACCAAAGTACATGTCTGGGCATGTGTGCTAAGGCAAAAAGCCCCAGCTCAAATTTGTACTGCTTCTATTTGAGCTGCTGCAAGTGCACATGCCTACATATGTGGACATGCCCCTAGAGTTTGTCATTAACTTAGTGGCTATCTATGAAAAGGTCACTCACCTTGTGCCTCTGTCTCCTGCCTATTAAATTGAAAGAACTTTTTCTGTGTAAGAAAAATGTTACATTTCATCTAATTGCAAAACACTTTTACAATTTCATGTAGATATCTATATGATACAATTATCATATCTTTCATTAAGAAGGAAGATGCAGTGACTAGTCTCACTTGTTATGTACATTTTATGGTACCTGGTACACTGAAACCAGATCTGATTTTTATAGGAAGGACTTATTGTCATTTGGTGAATGTTTATTAGTTACAGGGAAAAATATTACATAAGTGCATATGTTGTAACTGTGAAGTGTGTTTGTGCCAGAAAAAAGATAAATGCTGATGTATAGCACTATGTCTAGAACAAGAACAACAATTAGTGACACTAGTCCTATAAGTTAACTCTTAATTTCCCTGATCAAGAGGGAAGTTAATACATCAATCTGAAATCTATCCCTCCATGATTTTGGTCAAAGTCAAGAACTACAACAGGAAAACATGCTTCCTTGAGTCCAGTACAGGCACTATATCATACAATCTCCTTAGAACGTGATAAGTTTATGATCTTAAAAGTAGAGGCATGGGGGTAAAAAGCCTAACTGACTGGAAGACTTAAAATCATAAAGGTTAGGGTTGGAAGGGACCTCAGGAGGTCATCTAGTCCAACCCCTGCTCAAAGCAGGACCTGCCCTAATTAGATCATCCCAGCCAAAGCTATCTAGCTGGGTATTGAAAACATCCAAGGATGGAGCTTCCACCACCTCTCTCGGTAACCTGTTCCAGTGTTAAAATTTCCTCACAGCCACCCCCCAGATGAGCCTGTGCTCACACCCAGCCTCAATCTCACACCCTTTGTGCTCAGAACACAGTATGCAAACCTGCAAGCCAAACAAGACTGGTTTTAGCTCCAGAACCTCACAGCTTTATAGGAATATTTTTTTAATTTCCAAACTAAATACTAAGTCTTACCTTGATCCTGGGGAAGCTTTTTGAGAGAATTATCCTGGTGCACGTCCAAGAGGGGCTGGTGGGGAAGGTTATGGATAGGGGCAACCAACACAGGTTCATCAGAGGCAGGTCCTGTCAGACCAACCTGGTGGCCTTCTACAGCCAGGTCACAAAATCTTTAGAAGCAGGGGTAGCAGTGGACATAGTCTTCCTGGACCTTTGGAAGGCCGTCGACACTGTCTCTCACCCCGTTCTCATTAAAAAAACTGGGGGACTGTAGTGTTGACACCTGCTCAGTCAAATGGGTCGCCAACTAGCTGGAGGGCCGCACCCAGAGAGTGGCGGTGGATGGGTCACTTTCAGCCTGGAGGGATGTGGGCAGTGGGGTCCCCCAGGGCTTGGTCTTCGGGCCTGCACTGTTCAACATCTTCATTAGTGACATGGATGAGGGAGTAAAAAGCACCCTGTTCAAATTTGCTGACAACATGAAGATGTGGGGGGATGTGGGCATGCTAGAAGGAAGGAATAGGCTACAATCAGACCTAGACAGGTTACAGGGGTGGGCGGGTGAGAATAGGATGAGACTCAACGCAGACAAGTGCAACGTGATGCACCTGGGGAGAAAGAACCAGCAGCATACCTACAGGCTGGGGAAATCCCTTCTCATCAGTGCAGAGGCAGAAAAGGATCTTGGAATCACTATTGATGCCAAGATGAACATGGGCCAGCAGTGTGAGGATGCAGTCAGGAAGGCCAACTGCACCTTGTCATGCATCCACAGATCCATCTCGAGCAGGTCCAGGGAGGTGATCCTCTCTATGCGACACTGGTCAGGCCACAGCTGGAGTACTGCATCCAGTTCTGGGCACTGCACTTCAAGACGGATGTGGACAACATGGAGAGGGTCCAGAGGAGGGCCATCCTCATGATTGGGGGCAGCAGGGCAGGCCCTACAAGGAGAGGCTACAGGACCTGAACCTGTTCAGCCTTCACAAGAGAAGGCTAAGGGGGGATCTAGTGGCCTATTACAAACTAGTCAGGGGGGACCAGTAGGCATTGGGGGAGTCCCTGTTTCCCCCCAAGCACTACCATGAGTGACCAGGAATAATGGTCACAAGCTGGCAGAGGGTAGATTCATACTAGACATCAGGAGGCGCTACTTCACAGTCAGGACAGCTAGGATCTGGAACCAACTTCCAAGCGAAGTGGTGCTGGCTCCTACCTTGGGGATCTTTAAGAGGAGGCTGGACGAACACTTTGCCGGGGTCGTTTGACCCCAGTACTCTTTCCTGCCATGGCAGGGGGTCAGACTTGATGATCTGCTCAGGTCCCTTCCGACCCTACCAACTATGTAACAAGTTTGACAACAAGATCGGTTTTAGCTCTAGAACCTCGCAGGTCTATAAGAATATTTTTAAATTTCCAGACTAAATACAAGTTTGTATCCATTTTGTTCTTATGCCAATACTGTTCTTTAGCTTAATTGACACCAGCTGCCACAGGCAGCCCAGAGAATGCCCTCTACACCACCCTGCTCCCCACCCCACACACTAATCAGCTGATTGGCAGAAGAGCCTTGCTGTCAGAATGTGGCAGAAGAATGGCCAGAGGGGGGGCATTCTCTCGCTGGGGGAACTACTTCTTAGAGGTTTTCCATTGCAGGTGAATCCCCTTCTGCCACCAATCAGCTGACTGATGGGGGGGGGGGATAATTTTTTTATGGAAGGGCCCCCCATAGGGCTCCCTGACAGCTTGCCTCTGGGCAGGCTATCAGTGAGCCAGTGCTTTCCTTCCCTCCCCCTCTAGAAGGGAGTGAGAGCAAAGGACTTTGGGATAGTAGGTGTCCTCTTTACCTGAGAGAAGTGTATATAGACCTTCAGTTTGGATTGGGAAGAGAGAAATTTTCTTTTGAGTTACCCAATCTAATTTATTGTGAAAGAGCCAGTAATCTGCAAGAAATCCCTTGAATGCTTGTTTGTGCTGGGAGACAGGGTTTGCTCTTTCTCTTGGGACAAATGGAATATCTGTATGTGGCCAAAGACATGAACTGAAATATGTTTGTGTCTTAAGAAAAGTGGGAGAACTATTTATTGAGTAGTGGAGATAGTTTTCCTGAACTTTCGACCAATAACAATGGCTAGTAGGAATTGTTTCTGCCTCCTCAATTTAAAAACAGCACAGCTACTATATCTCAGAGGAGGACCTGATTTGTTGTTGGCACTTCTAAAAGAAAAAGAAGAATACAGCAGGTTTTTTTTTTAAATTTTTGTTTCTCTGTCTTCTTCCGGTAAGAAGTGAATGGTATATGTTTGCAGAGGACCAAGCATTTATTTTTCAAACTTATGGATATACAATTTTCTCTGCCATGGGACAAGGACACATGGATATACTACTGTGAAATAAAATGGAGTGGAGACTTAGAATATGACCACTTGTCTGCAGTAACTGCCCATGTGTACACTTCTGCTCCACAGCTAATTAACACTCTGAAAAAAGTTTGTATGTTCATGTTTTAACGGAGAGAATTATCAAGAAGGAAGGCTACGCTACTACAGTTAATTCAGTGAAAATTAAACTTCTTATAAAAAAAAAAAACAACCTTTTTTATGTAGATAGCTACACTTCACTCGGGTGCATCTTTTATATAGATTTTTTAGACATTGTCACAACACTTGATTTAGAGAGAACTCTCCTGCCTGCCACCTCCTCCCCTTCCCCAGTAGAGCAAATTAAAATATTCTTCATGCTGTGAATTTGCATGGAATTTCTTGCTCAGCCATAGTAAGTATGATAGATGAATGTTCATTGAATACTTGCTGTTAAGAAAGATTTGTCTGCATCTATCAGCTGGCAGTTCAGGGCGAGTCTTGTGTCATACCAGGCTTGTGAGTGAACCAGGCAGTGAGGAGATCTATCTGACGGAAACAAAAATTATTTAGTAACTGTTCTTAGCTCTCAGAGCTTCAAATGTTGGCTAATACTGCATCTAATACATAAACTGTTTTTTCTTTCTCCTGTCAGATATAATTGATCCAGCAATCTTGCGACCTGGCAGACTGGATAAAACACTCTATGTGGGTTTGCCACCTCCTGCAGATCGATTTGCCATTTTGAAGACTATCACTAAAGTAAGTAATTGGAAAAAAACGCTTATCTTGAAGTTGAGTGGGATGGTGCAATACAAACTAAAGCCAGAGAAGAATTGCAGGCCCATATACAGTGAAGCGTGATAAAATAACTAAGTTTGGTTGAATCAATAAAATTCAGCCAAACAATTGTTTACAGGGTTGTAAGGGCTGACAGAAATCAGCTGTTATGAGTGACAATAGGAACTTCTCTACACAAGCATTATAACAGAAAATGGTCAAAATTTGGACAAGTATAATAAGATAAGTCATAGCTCGATGGGAAACATGCAGAGAAGACTTTCTTATATCTACTGGGCCTGACAAAATGTTTGAATGTAGAATTTTGAATCTTGATGCACAAATCCCAAATACATGTGTTGTCCAGCAGTATTTCTGTACAAATTCCCATTAAGATTGATGAGTCATGTGGGTGTGGGTTGCAGAATCAAGTAATTAAGGAGAAAATTAATTTATTTTTTTCACTGTGAATCTCATCTGTGGCACTCTTTTCCTTGTATGAGCTCTGGATTCTATTGCTTCCTACTGTTAAGACTCTGAGGCCCCGAGTATAGGCTCTGGAAAAGCGTCCCATGGCATTTTCTTAAGCTGTGAAAAAGGCAACTATTTTAGGTCCAGAGGAGGGATTGAGATTCTCAGGACCGAATAATGTGTAAGAAACTCTTAAAGACCACTCCAATGGAAATTTGCTTTAAACCAGGCTTGTCCAACACGGTGGAGCAGTGGCGAGGCAAGGCGGGCAGGGCTGGCCTGCGGGCCCCAGCTGGCAGTGAGGGGAGGGGAGGGGAGCTGCTCAGCAGAGCTGAGCTCATCATGTGAGCCGGGTCCCTCCACCACTCCCCGAGGGCTGCACAGCACAGGGCTGCCCCAGCCGCACCTGACTGGACAAGCTGGGGACAGCACCTGCAACTTCTCCTCTGGCTCCACCCCTTGCTCCTGGCACATGGCCGGGGGAGCTGCAGCATGGCCCGTGCCCTGCCCACATGCATGGTGGATGGAGGCACCAGGTAAGTTCCCACACGGAGCTGGGGGTGCGTCAGGGACGGGCTGGGGCTGCAGGGCACACCGTTGCTGGAGCTGGGTTAGGCGGGAGGCAGGAGGAGCCCAGCCCAGAGGCGCTCTACATCCAGCCGCCTCCTTGGCAGTTCAGATCCTGCTAATGTAGCTTGCATAACTGAGGATGGGGGTCTGCATGCCGCTGGAGCAGCCCATGTAATGAGGGGGTCCTAGGGGCCCACCCGTGCAGTCTGTGCAACACATGCTGGTGTCATCTGGGGGCCACAGCCTCACCAGATCTGAACAGCCCTAGACTAGTTTATCCTTGAGATCTCTTCCACCTCTCTGCAGTATATGCCTACAATTTCTAGTTAATTAACCACAATGACCATGATCAAGTTAGTAAAGGACACTTGTACACACTTTATGTTGGCAGAAATGGATAGCACAAACTTCCCCTTATGGCTCCAGCTGCATTCATCCTTGAAAAAAAGGATGTTTTGCTAAATCAAGGACGTCCCTTGGTGTTATAAGCAGGTATTTAACTTTACTGTGATCTTAATTTTAGAAGAAAACAGTTAATCAGTAACAGGAGGTAACATGGTCATTGTGGTTAATTAAATAGAAATTGTACACTCACAGTTCTACTCACAGCACAGGCTGCTCCAGCAGCATGCAGACCCCCATTCTCAGCCATGCAGGCTACATTAGCAGGACATGGATCACTCCTCCCCCCACTCAGGCCTTTCTCCCTTGCACAGCAGTGGGAGAGGTGGCTGCCCAGGCCCATGCCCTATATATTAACTGCTGCAGACCCCATGTAGACTGTGGGTGACATCTTGGCCCTTTGTGAGCCACATGTGGCCTGCAGGTAGTCAGCTGGGCATCCCTAATCTAGTCCAACCCCCTGCACAGAAAAATGATGTCCTAAGCTATACCAAACATACATACTTTCTGAAAACCACAATTTCCCTAGGCACATTTCCAGACCCATTTCATTGTCACTTCCTGCAACTTCATTGGTGTCAAAGGTCATGTGACATCACTTCCTGATATGATACCACTTCCTGTGAGGTCTTTGAATATGGCTTGCTGGCCCACTGGGTGATAAAAATTTTGTGATCTGGCCCCACATTCAAAAAGGTTGGACACTCCTGCTTTAAACTGTATAAAGGATAATAAATAAAATTTAAAAATGTTTTGTTAATAATAGAATTTTGATAAGACCCTATTAATAGTCAGACACAATACAGAGATACATTAAGTTATGCAAGGACTTGGGATGCCTGATTTGCCTTGAACAAATTTCACATTACAGCATCATGGAAATAACATTGAGCATGTGAGTTTGTTACTACTGGTGGAGGAATTTGCCATTTTAAAGATTAAAAGGCTATCTCTAATAATCTCCAAAAGCCAATAATTAACGATGAAAAAGCTTGGAGGTTTTTGTAACACATAATGTTTGTCAGTCTTTTGGGAGGACTGATTATGGACTGAAATTACGATTATAAAAGGTTCTTTTGAAGATTACCTGCAAAGTGTCTTTTAAAAATGGGTTGGTTTTTTTCCTTTTTTGATACCGATAAAGACGACCTGAAAGTTCTTAGGCAAAAGTTGGACGTTGTGTAACATGAGCTGAAGTTGGACAAAATAGCATCTGTGTCACCTCTTTGCAGTAGGTGGTATTACGTACTGTAGAACTCCTGGGTGTTTCTTCTTTAAGCCTTCAGTTGCTGGTTACATTACATCAGGCTTGTTCAACATACTGCCTGCGGGCCTCTCTGAGGCCCCTCGCTTGGGACAGGCAGGTGGGGGAGGGGAGGGGAGCTGCTCACCCCCGCGGGGTCAGGTTTGCATGACCTCCCACATCACATGAGCAGGGTCCTGCCACTGCCCCGAGGGCTGTGCGGCATGGGGCTGCCCTGGCCACACCTGATGGGACAAGCTGGGAACAGCGCCCACTTTTACTTGTTTCCGGTTCAGCCCCTTGCCCCCAGCGTCCCGCCTGCCTCCTGGGACCTGCCGGGCTCAGCAGTCGCGGGACGGGAACAGGGCATGGTGCCCAGTGCAGGCAGTCGCAGGGCAGCCCCGGGGGGGCCTCGGCCTCCTGTCATGACCTCTCTGGGGCAAGGTGGCAGGAGCTGGTGTCCGCCAGGTCCCATGCTCCGGGCTCGCAGCACCATGGTGAATGGGGTCCATGCAACCAAGCAGGCGAGGGGCTGCAGTGCAGCAGCTGCCTTGCTCTGGCCACCCTTGGGCAGCGCCAGCTCATGGGGCTGCACTGCTCGGGGGCAGCCTGGAGGGAGATGGGGGATTGTTGCTCCCTGTGGCTGGGCCGGGTGCTGCTCTCCTGCCATGGCGGCTGCCTGTGCTCTCCCGGGGGCTGATTGCCTTCGCCACAGGGAAGCGCAGAGGAGCAGAGCAGCCCGTGTTCCCCTGAGGCCTTCCCCTGCCAGGAGCTGCCCTGGGCAGACCAGGCCTGAGACCCTTCTGGCTGGGAACCAGCTTTGCTCCCTCAGTTCCGCCGTCCCACGTCTCACGCGTTGGTTGGGCCCCAGCCGCATTTGCCCGAGCGCTACCAAGACTTCGGGCAGCAGTGTTGCTGGTGTGGGCAAGGCCTGGGGAAGCAGTGGCATAGGCGGCCCCTTGGCCTGCATGAGAGCACCGGCTACATCACTTTGGTCACATATTTTAACAGGGCTGTCAAATATCTCATGGGGTTGCCTTCAAATGGTGGTCGTAGTAGGCAGAAGGGGGTCCCCAGCTGTTGGGATGGCTGGTCCAGAACATCATTTGCAGTAGTTTGTCACTAGATGAGCACAGGTGGGGTTTTATGCCAGCTTTGCCTTATTTCAGGCTTGTCTAATGTATGGCCTGCTGGGTGATAAAATATGAATATGGCTCGCTGGCCCACTGCGTGATAAAAGGTTCATGATCCGGCTCCACATTAAAAAAGGTTGGACACCCCTGCATTACATGAAGATGAGCTTTCAGAGGCAGACTTTCCAGAAAACAATGGATTAAAGGCACATAGTGAACTGTCCTTGGAGCAGACTTGTCATATAAATTGTAGGGTTGCATAATTAGGGACATGCTGAATTCAGGGCGGCTGCCCCTCCTCATTTTCACGGGCAGAACATGGGGCCCAACAGTTGTTTTGTGGCTGGAGTACAGTGGGGGCTTAGAGAGTAAAAGCCATAGCACAAGTGGTATGTGTTAAGGGAGAAGACAGGGTTATTCACAGTAAAAGTGGGTGTTTACAAACTGGCATCTTTGTAAGAAAAAAGATCAGTGAGGAATTTAGGAGAGGAGCCCCTAAGAGTAAGAAAGGTAGGGGTAAGCAGAGTGCTATTTTGTAAGGCCTCAATTTCAATGAACCCATGCAAGTTGTAAAGCAACAGTACTAATGAAACCTAAAACTGCATGCCTGGTGCAGCCTCAGCACAGGTGGCAAACATCCTGCTTTGCATATGAAACAATAGGGAAAACCTTTATCATAATAACATAAAGCTGTGTCTGTCTGGCCTGCAAATGCTTAACTTGTCAGTGAGCAGAAAAATATTAAATTTAAAGTTATTTTGCTTTCCTCCTTTCTAGGTTAAAGCTTTTTCTGTCCTAAAGGCACTCCAAACTTGGGCCTTGTTCCTGTCTCTGCTTTTCCCCTGTCCCACCATCTGTTTCTTATGCTCTATATAGGATTCATTCCTGATCAGTCTTTGTCTCTTTCTAGTCACCTTTTGCATCCTGCCTTCCTCACCTCCATGCAACTTTATCTCACTTGCCGTATTTCAGCCAGAGATGGTCTCCCTCTTTCTACCAGAGATGAAGTTTTGATCAGTAGTTGACCATCTGCTAATTTTGTTGTACCTGCTCATGCCCTTAGATCCTGGGACCCATCTTGTCCTATTCCTTGGGCCAGATCTGAATTGTGGGGCAAGTGGTAGTAGTGAAGTCAGTGGCAAAGGCAGTCCAAGTAGTGGTGGCAGCTGTGCTATGTTGGGATAGCCCTTACTTGCCTGCCTGCTACCAACAGCCATGTCCAATGGGGTTTTAGAGCATCGTCTTCTACAGCAGCCCTTAGTTCCCTTAGCCATGACCCCAATTTCCCTAGTCCGCTAGTAACAAGCAGGCCAGATGAAGTGGTTACATAGGCCAGGTCTGGGCTGTATGTTTGAAACCCCTGCATTAGACCATGAGCTCATGACAAAGATTTGTTTGCAATGAAGTCCCTTGAAATATATTTGAAAAAATATGTCAGTACCATTGTGCTAAATGTCAGTACTAATGTGCTAAAACATATTAGTTTTGCATTGCTCTTAAAAAAAAAAAAAACACCCCAGAAAGTTAAAGTTGAACATTGCAAAATCAAAGTAGGATTCTTTGGTGTTCTCTCCACTGTGTCAACACCAAATGTTACTTTAAATGCAGTACATTCTGTTTGTCTGTTTTTGAGATGCACTAGTGTCCAGGCCTGCTCTTGTAGTTTCAGGATGTCTATTGCCTGAGCACAATGTTATTTGTAGTTGAATTAGTAATTTGGGGCTTTTTGTCTTTCTCTCTTCCCTTCTATCACTGCCAACTTCTTAGGATGGTACTCAGCCTCCATTGGACACTGATGTAAACCTTGAAATAATTGCTTATGATCAGCGCTGTGATTGTTACACGTGAGTGACTTCTTTTGTAACTCTAATTCCTGTATTAGCAAATGTCCTCTGGCTTATATTAAGGTGTGTTACCTCATTGTTAATAAAAAGAAGCTATCCAGGAATTCAGTAAGACTTTATCGATACAACAGACTTCCTTTTCTTACATAGGAATGTTCAGGTGCCTGACTTTTTATCAACTGCAAAAAACTGCTTAGCAAAGGCAGCTGTGCCATCTCTCTTCTTTCCTTTGTGACTCTTCCCATAAGGTTTACACCAAACTGCAGATATGACATATACAATACAAATTCTTAAGTATACAGTAGTTCTGAGGCAAATTCCATGAGATGGCAACCAGTTGTTGGTCACTTGCAAATTTCTAGATGTGTACAATTCCATAAAAGCATTAAACAATTAGATTGTCTGTTAGGGTTTTACTATCACTAATGGCAATAAGCTTCTTCCTTAGAAGACTATGTGCTCTTGACATTTCTTACTTGTGCAATAAAGCTGGTTTATATAGTAAAACAAGAAAGATGATTAGTAAGCAGCTATTTAAATCATAGTTTAAGAAATTTGCTAGACTCCTCCTAGCAAAAATAGTCTTTCAGCTGGTGTGCTGTGTGGTTGTAAAAAGAGAATGCTAGTGGTTGTTACAACTTGACCCAGGTTCCCCTATCTGGGCACACACCACTGTGTTGTAAATGCAACTCTGGCCTGAGTCCATATGCTTTTGGGCCCTCTTGGTCTGGGTAGTGACTGATGATGACTGTGTTGCAGCTCTGTGAAACTGCTGGGTTCCCAAATGCAGATACCTTGGGAAAGTACTTGATGTCCTGTTTTGGCAGTGGGAGCCTACAATGTGAACTCCAGTGCTCCAGCTGTTTACACGTGCCCTCTTAGCTAGGGTAGCTCTGACATCTATTAAAACCTTTTGGGTAGACCACGGCAGTCAAACAAGGAACATAGGCTCAGCACAGAAGTTTAACTACAGATACTTTCACTCTTGAAAGCACTAGAGCAGCACTATCAAACATGCCATGCAGGCCACATCCAGCCTTCAGAGGTGTGTCAACTGGCCCATGGTGCTTATCACCACAGTTGCCAGAGTCCCTGCTCCTCCCCCTCCTCTTCTCCCTCTGTTACCTACTGCTGAAATCAGCAGGGATCCAAGTTTTCTGTTTGCTGCAGGAAAAAATTGGCTTTTCCTCTTTAAAGGAGAAAAATCATGGGAAATTGCAAGTTTCCCCCTTACAGGCTAGCAGCCTTCCAGCCTTCAAGTATCTGCTTGGGGCTGGGAGGAGCAGAGGGAGGGTAACTGGCATCATGGGGTGCCGTGTGTGTGTGTGTGTGTGCGCACATGTATGTGGCCAGCATACAGCCAGGCAGGGTAGTAGTAGTAGTAGCTCTGGCAGCTGGATAAAGGTAAGTTGGGGGGGGGAAGGGGAATGGAGGGCCATGGCTTGGGGACTGTCCAGAGTGCTGGGGCCAGGACATGCAGGTAACAAAGGGGTGGGGAAGGTGTTCAGGCATCTCGGGGTTGAGAGGTCTAAGACAGTGCTAGGTGCTACCAGTGATCCTAGCTCTGTGCTGCTGCCAGTGGGGCCTGCCTGCAGGCAACTGTCCTTCCAGCAGGGGGAGGGGATGGAGGGGGTCCTTTGGGGGCTCCAAGTAGCTGCATGCCCAGGCCAGCGGTGCCAGAGTCGATGCCTGTGCTCTCAGGGGCGCAGCAGCCAACACATGCTGTGGGGATGGACGTAGGGGCGGTGCCAGGCCACCTGGCACAGTGCAGGAGCCTCAGCATGGTGTGGGGGTGCTGCAGGCGTCCTTTCCTGCTCCCTCCAGCCTGTGCTGAGGCTGGAATCGCTCCGTCACAGCTACTGCACTCCAGCCCAGACAGGACAGGGCCTGGAGCCTCTCATACTCCTCCGACTGCCCACAGAATGGCCTGGGCCAGAGCCACGCTCCACTTCACATCGCTGCTGTGGAGCACAGTGTTGGTCCTCTCCATTGCACTGCAGCCCCAGCCTCAGCTGGTGGCACAGGGCAGCATGTGGTGCCTCAGCCACTCCCTGTGCTTCTACATGAGGTGCTCTGCATGCACCTCATGCTGGAGGCTGTTTCCACTAGGTTCCCCCAGACCACCATCCTGTAGTCTGCACATGGCTGGACGGGGGCAGCTGGGAGCCCCCTTTGGCTGGCAGCAGGGGGCTGCAGGTCTGAAGTGAGGAACACCAGCAGAGCTGAGTGGGATAGAGGGCTGTGGGTTGGGAGTGAGGGGCACCAGCATGACGCAGGGGGGTGGGGGACTGTGGGTCAGGAGTGAGGGGCACCAGCAGGGAAGTGGGGCTGTGGGTTGAGAGTGAGGGACACCAGAGGGGTGGAGGCTGCAGCTTGGGAGTGAGGGGCACCCGGGGAGGGGAAAAGAGACTGCACTGGGAGCAAGGGGCACTGGAGGGGTGTGGTTTGGGAGTAAGGGGCAACAACATGGGCAGGGCATCAGCATATTAGGGCTGCTCAACACCACAAAGCAGCAGCGGGGAGGGCATGCTTAGTAAGTTGCACTACTTAAAAGCCTCCAAACATCACGTGTATCAGCATCACTGCTTGTCTCTGCACTGAAAAATGGCAGTAGGGTGCTTTGAACTAAAGCTCATCAGATGTTTTTTATTTCAAAGCATGCCACTGCCATTTTGTGAGCGTGGAGAAACATGACGACACTGATACACATGACACATGGGGTTGCCAGAGTGCATCAGTTGTCATGCTCCAGCAAACTCAATCAAGTCTGCTCCAACGCACTGGAAAAGCAGGCTCCATGCATGGGTGTTGGAGTCCCTTGTCTCTCTAATACATTTCTCCCCATCTAGCATGGCCACACAATGCCCAGAATAGACTGACCATGTCAGGATTGGACTACTTTCCAACCCTTCTTGCCTGTTTTAACTCAAAATAGAGGTTACGCTGCCCTGTAAAAGTCTCATTTACAGCTATAATCACAAAATTAAATTTGCAGAACATGAAGTTTGCACTGTCTGCCCCAGCTTCCACCTGCAAGATTGAAGGGCAGCACTCACGTTCACAGATGCTTTCTTTCCTGCCTCTGCTCAAATGAGAGGAGGATGCTAGTATTTCACATTAGGGTATAACGTTGTCTGAAGACTCTGCTTGGACAAGGTTAAGCAAAGAATGGGTTTCAATTTGGTGGCATATAACAATCTTTAGATTTGTGAAGAACTTGTTTTAAAACTTAAAAACAAAGTTGATGTTTGCTACTGTTGCTAGATTGGCCTGATCACTTAACTTGTGGGTAGCAGTGTGTTAAATGTAAAATCAGGATTTCTCAACCTGTGTGGGAGGCGGCATGACTAGATTTGCTCACTCTCAGTCAGTCTGTCAGGTCTCTCCCCTTTTTTATCCATGACAATAGGTAGCCCTGCAAAAAAATAACTTACTAGCTCTGAGGTAGGAAGAAATAATGCCTAGCAAGCAATGGCTTGATTTGTGATGGGTAGTCCCTGCCAAGCTGAACTGTAAAGAGGGTGAGAAGGCAGGAATGACATCTGGAAAGAGCAAACTGATGAGCAAAAATCCCTCAAAATAAACTGGTAGCAATGGGAAGAGTAAAAGGAGCTGGGGCCTGGGTAGTAGACAGAATAATATGGGAATAACTGTGTGGGCAGGGAATGTTTGCAGTGTAAATTTAAAGCCCCATTTAGCATCTGAAATGGCTAATCCAGATGCATTAAAGAGATCTTGTGGGTGCAGCATTTCAGTAAAGAGTCAATAAGCCATTTATTCCTTTCTCTTGTGTCTCTTACAACAGAAGCTTTACTCGGGATCAAATGCACTTCATTCACTCTATAATCTTTCACACGATATCATAACATCCTTTGAATGGATCTAATCCAACTGTTGTTTGAAAAGCATGTGTGACTTTTGTACCAAACTCTCTAACCATTCTCTGCTCCCCTATCCCAATTTGTATAAATTATTCTGAGAGCAGTAAATCTTTGTACTTGCTCTGATCATCAGTAATTCTTTTTTTTTTTTTTTTTAAGAAAGGACGTTCTCTCTCTCTTTGCAGATATAAATGCTGCTGACCAATTGTTCTATTATCATCCTGTCTTTTAATACTCTCCTGCCTTTTTGTATGTGTCATTGCACACAGACAGCTGGTTGACATCTGACCTAAACTAGCTCCTTCTTTCCATATCTACCTCTAGGGGGGCAGATCTTTCCGCTCTGGTGCGTGAAGCTTCTATTTGTGCCTTGAGGCAAGAAATGGCCTTGCAGAAGAGCAGAAGCAGGAAAGGTGAGATAATCTTTTTTTAAAAGTTGAAATGCAACCAAGGGAAGATGAGTAGGTTGGGAAAGTTTATAAAGTAGTTTAAGATAATTCTGAAGTTAGGCTGCTTAAACTATTGGAATTTACTAAGATGACAACAGTTGTCAGTGTGTGTTGACAATGTGTAAGACTGTTTGGTAGGCATCATCTCTAGGAGAGAGTGGTGAATACAACAGGTGCACTGGAATGGATTTAATTCTGCATGGATAGGACTAGGAAGTGTAAAAGTAATTATGCATTTCAGAGGTAACTCCTGTGCTGTTACCACAACATGTTAAGCAAATTATTGAATGTATATAATTTTGTATATTTGGATCAGGAAGTGTTAGGTTTGAACAAGCTGAGTGTCCTTTCTGGGATCAGGAAAATCCTGATAATTATATTTCTCTCAGGGGACAGATTTTTTTTTCCTGTGTGTATGTGGGGAGGAAGCATAGTGTTAAGATCCCCTGTGTGCAAAATCCAATCCCGTAATGTGCTCAGCAGTCATTAAGACCTTTGGTGATGAGGTGCAGGGTGACCATGAATCAGTCCCATGCAAATTCTACCCACTGAAATGTCTGATTTTTCAGAAATGCAAATGAAAAGCTGTCACTAAGGGATCCCACAAACTTGAAATCTATGTTTCATCAGCAAGTTGTCTGAAGTACTGCACCTGAAGTCCCTATACCGGGTCTTGTGGTTTTAAAGCCATACTTACCCATTTGAAGAACATAAGTGCCCTACTGGGTCAGATCAATAATCTGTCTAGCCCCATAGCCTGTCTTCAACAGTGGCAGGAGCAGATGTTTTAGAGGGATAGCATTGAAAAGGGTATATCTAGAGTGATTCATTCCCTATTTATTTCTCTTCCTGGCATCTACCATCATTGGTTTACAGCAGGTGTGTCAAACTATTTTCAAATGTATTCTTCACGCCCTTACCTAAGAGCCAACAAAAAATGAAATACCCACACACGCTTAACAAGAAAGGCAGAATAACATCCCACCTAACTCATGGCTTGTGAGAAGGAACGTGTGCTGTAGCTGTTCTACCATAAGTACTGAGGCTGCTGAATTTGTTCACTTATGCTACAATGGTGAGCCTTAAAAGTAAGATCCAGCCTTAGTTTGATTTCTTCTTATTTGAATAATGCAATTGTCCTGGTTAACTTAAAATGAACAAGAGGAGGAAGAGGGACATCAGACTTTGTATGTGTATGTGAATTTTGTAGAAAAGAACAAGGAAACACTTGGACGTTACAAAGCAAGGAGAGACTGCCACCTTTTTCCTCTTTCTGTTTTCTTTTTACAGTTTTTATTGATCTTTAGCACAGTTAGGCCCAAATCCTGATTAGTAGTGACAGATTTTTTTCCATCCTTTTGTCACAGAGAAATCCTGAATTGACTGCACTGATTTATTTAATGTGGGGTTTTTTGGATAGAGATACACAAGGCCTCTCTGTGTATATTTACTAAAGACAGTGGTGGGGAATTCTTGTGAAGCTGGACATATCTTGATGAAATGCAGTACTGAACAGGTACTGAAAAGTTCCATGAAGAAACATAACTGACTAATTCAGTATGTCCAATAAAACTGTACTGTACCTGTATCATGATAGTTATTGTACTAATTCTGTGTAGCAACTTGATTTTGGAGGATGTTAATTATATGTATATGACAAGACATTTTCATGAGAGTGCAAGACAATACCCACTTCTTTTAGAATGAAATTCTTGTGGTCAGCAGCAGGCTAACAAAAGCCTCTCAAAAGGTGGTGGCGGAGGGTCATTAAGACTGATTTATTAATGTAGAGTTTTTTTGGATAGAGATATAGGTAAAGGGCTGGCCTGATACGTCTACAGAGTATACAAGGTTGGATCGGTAATAATGGGGGCAACCAATCACCTGATCCCTTGAGCACCAGAAAGTGCTGATAAGATGCTGGTATAAGCCAGCCTGTGTAAAGGGTGCAGTCCCTTTATAGTAGAACAGCTTGTCTGTGCACAGTCTTGTTAAAGCACAAGCTTAGAAACCAGGAAGCCGTAATTGTGTCTAGTTTTGTCACAGAAAAACTTCTGTTTAATTTTAGTGAGTCATTTTAAGCCTTACTTTCAAGTGTTGATCACTCTAAATTCTAGTTGAATTCAGTGTATGCTACAGTTGGTCGAGGCCTTGGGTATCAATGCTATATCTAAAACAGTCCTATTAAAATATATGTATTGTCATCATTTAGATGCCCTATAACTGATGCAGAGAGGAACAAAGGAGTTGCTCAGGTTTATATAGCTTGCATTAGATACACTGTGGAAATTCAAAGTTCATGAAACCATTGGCTCACTGAGGATAATAGACTGTACAGTTAGTGAAATTCATTATCTTAATATTTTCATTAATGTTGTTCTGGAATTTATTTGAAAATGGTATTAGTCCATGTGTGTAGTGGTATTATATATGGGTAAATCCTAATCATTAAGTTATTGTACTGTGTGCTTTTTCTAAGGAGAGATCAAGATTGGACAAAAACACTTTGAAGAAGCTTTTAAGAAAGTGAAAGCATCTATATCAAAAAAGGTAAGAATATTCATTTTGAATGAATAAGTAATGTTTAACTTTGCATAAAGCAGACTGAAGATAAGAAGCATAGAATTTTATATTTGCCAGAAATTGCTGGAGAGAATTACAGTCAGAATGCAGCATTTGCCTGTATCCAGGTCAATTTGGGGAACCTAAGGATCAAACTTTTTGGCAGGCATGCCACAACATAAGCCCTGCACCCTCCCTGAGTACCAGTCTGGTCCCCTTCCTCTATATCAGGGGTTCTTAACCTTTTTTGTGCTATGGACCCGTTTAGCAGTCTGATGAAGCCTATGGACCCCTTCTCAGAATAATGAGCGTCTGTAGACAGGAAGACTGCAATCACGTGCGATCTAGCGGCAGGTCTAATAACTACTGTAATTTCAAAGTAGTGATGAGCATAAACGATATTTTGAGATATCTGCAACAACTGTAATATGAGATGAAAATATCTGTGATTTCTATTTGTGACAGTCACAGGTACTGCTAATACTACTGTGGTTTGTTGTCTACATTCATAATTGAAGGAAATGCTAAATTTCAGTTAGAGGGTAGTGAAAATAAAGATGTAATTTTTTTCCCATCCAAGTTCATGGACCCCCTGAAATCTATCCACAGACCCCTTAGGGGTCTGTGGACCCCAGGTTAAGAACCCCTGCTCTATATGAAATGCTTCTTTGCTTTCTGTTCCCTGCCCTGTGCTCCCTGCCAGACCTGCTGCTTTGGTTTCTGCTCCCTGCCCCTATCTGCCACAGTATTGCCTGCTTCCTCCCCTGTCTGCCATGTGTCACAGGCTCTCTGCGCCATTTGTGGGACACATGCTGCAGGCTGGCCACCCTTGTTCTGAAAGATCTTGTGGCACTTAAAATGACCTCAACCATTTAGGGTCTCTGTTTTAGAATTCATAAAAAACTGTGCTAACCTCTAGCAACATTCTTAGAGATGGTTTGGTCCTGTGTGGACCAGGTTAAGCTGGGCAAAGGATGGATTTTTACTGGCACAGTAAAACATTTTCCTAATAGAATTAATGTCATGGTATCACTGATGCTTTACGGAGATTTTCCATCCAAGTACTGAAAAAGTTCTGACCTATTAATATTAAACTGGAGACCTGAGATAGAATCAAAGGGGTGGAAAGAACCTCGAGGGTCACCTAATCCAATCTTCTGCACAGATGCACTTGTTCTAAAACTTCCCAGGTCAATGTGCTCTAGTGTCCTTTTGAAATCTCTTGAAGAAGATTTCAAACTTTGCTAGGCAGCTTTTTCCATTGTTTCTAAGTTTTTCCTGAGATTTGATCTAAATCTTCTTTGCTGTAGTTTAAAGCCTTTGCCTGTATTGTGCTGTCCACAGCAAAGGAGAAAAAATCTTACCCTTTTCTTTAGGTATCTTTTCAAATACTTGAAAATTATAATGCTTAATCTTCTTTTCTCTGACCATAAATGTACTTAGTTTTGCCAAGCTTTCCTCATAGTTTGCATATTAATTCTTATATCATTGAATTACTTGTCGCTGAATTCACTCCATTTTCTCTATAACTAGACTCTGGCTTCAGCAGGACCCTAACCAGTCTTGGCTAGAATGATGGCATGATCGAGTCTTGCATACCATGCTTATGTTAATGTGACCCAAATTCTTTTGCTTTGTTTTTACAAGAACATCATATTGTTGACTTAGGTTGAGTGAACAGCCAAGTTTCTGTCCAACCTGCTCTTGAAAATTTCCCTGGATAGAGATTCCACAACTTTTATAGGTAGCCTGTTCCAATGCTTGATCACCCTCATAGTCAGAAAGTACTTCCTTGTCTCCAGCCTAAATTTCACCTGCTGGAGCTTCAGGTCATTGCTCCTAGTCCTTTCCTCTATAGTCACAGAGAAAAGTCCATCTCCAGCCTCTCTAATTGCCCTTTGGGCATTTGAAAACTGTTATTAAACCCATTCTTCAGTCTTTTCTTCTCCAGGTTAGATAACCCTATTTCTTTTAGCCTTTTCTCATAAATCATGTTTTCAGGTCTCTAATCGATTTTGTTGCTCTCTGCTCGACTCTTTTCAATTTTCGCAGTTTCATAGTTGGTAGGGTAGGAAGGGACCTGAGCAGATCATCAAGTCCAACCCCCTGCCATGGCAGGAAAGACCCGTCAAATGACCCCGGCAAGGTGTTCATCTAGCCTTGTCTTAAAAACCCCCAGGGTAGGAGCCAGCACCACTTTGCTTGGAAGTTGGTTCCAGATCCTAGCCGCCCTGACTGTGAAGTAACGCCTCCTGATGTCTAGTCTGAACCTACCCTCTGCCAGCTTGTGACTGTTATTTCTAGTCACTCCTGGTAGTGCTCAGGGGAACAGGGACTTCCTGTTGGCCTTCCTGACCACATCCCCACACTGTCGGCCCATGTTCATTTTGGCATCAATAATGACTCCAAGATCCTTTTCTGTCTCTGCACTGACGAGAAGGGAGTTCCCCAGCCTGTAGGTACGCTGCTGGTTCTTCCTTCCCAGGTGCATCACTTTGCACTTGTCAGTGTTGAAACCCATCCACCCACCCCTGTAACCTGTCCAGATCTGATTGCAGCTTATTCCTCCCTTCTAGCGTGCCCACTTCTCCCCACATCTTAGTGTCATCTGCGAATTTGAACAGGGTGCTTTTTACCCCCTCGTCCAAGTTGCTGCTGCTGATGTTGAACAGTGTGCGTCCAAGGACCAAGCCCTACGGAACCCCACTGCCCACATCCCTCCAGGTCAAAAATGACCCATCCACCACCACTCTCTGGGTGCAGCCCTCCAGCCAATTAGTGACCCATCTGACTGTGTAGGTATCAACGCCACAGTCCCCTGGTTTTTTAATGAGAATGGGGTGAGAGACCGTGTCGAAGGCCTTCCGAAAGTCCAGAAAGACTACGTCCACTGCGACACTTGCAATTTTGTGACCTGGTCATAGAAGGCCGCCAGGTTGGTCTGACAGGACCTGCCCCTAATGAACCCGTGTTGGTTGCCCCCAAGCATAATCTCCTCTGTTGGCCCCTCGCGGACATGCGCCAGGATAATTCTCTCAAAAAGCTTTACCAGGACCAAGGTAAAACTAAGAGGCCTATACTTTCCTGGGGCCTCCTTCCTCCCTTTTTTGAAAATGGGAACCACATTTGCCCTTTTCCAGTCCTCTGGCACATCGCCAGAGCGCCGTGAGTGCTCGTAAAGCCATGCCAGGGGTCCTGCAATGACCTCTGCTAATTCCTTTAGCACTCTGGAGTGGAGATCTTCAGGAGCTGCTGATTTAAATACATCCAGTCCCCCCAGAGGTTCCTCGATGAGGTCCTCTCTGATCCTAGGCCTGGGTGTGCCTCCCCTGGGGCCTACCAGAGTCCCAGTGAGGGGGATAACCTAGTCCCTGCTCAGAAAAATGGAGGCAAAGAAAATAGGTTAGCTTTGCAGTCTGGTACCACAACCAGATTTCCTAGCGTGTAGAGGCTCCACGTTACCCGGTATCTTCTTTTTACCCTGTGTATTTAAAAAAAGGACTCGTTGTCCTTGATCCAGGTAGCTAGTCCCAGTTCCATCTCTGCCTTGGCCTTCCTGACTGCCCCCCTATAGTCCTGAGCAACAGAGGTATAGTCCTCCCTGGTGATGGCCTCTCCCTTCCAATGGGTGTATGCCTCCTTTTTAGCTAGGAGACATTCCCGGATGCTTTTGGTGAACCATGGGGGCTTTTGCGCCCTCTTGCCTCCTTTGATCCATGTTGGGATTACCTCCCTTTGGGCTTGGAGAACCATCTCCTTAAGGAACGACCACTCTTCTCAGACACCCAACTCCCCTCCCCTCTGGGACCTCAGCATCTCCCCGACTATTCTCCTTACCTCATTGAAATTGGCCTCCTGAAGCCAAGGGCTGCTGCCTTGCTGCAGGTCTTTGCCACCTTGCACTGGATGATGAATTCCAGCAGGCAATGATCACTGTTGCCCGTGGCCAGGACCAGATCCAACAAGGCATCTCTCCAGGCTGTGCACCTCCTGGGTTAGATGGAGGTCCTGTTATCTTGGCTAGGAACCTACATGAGCAGTCAGACCTGGCTGACTGCTCTTCCCAGCAGATGTCTGGAAAGTTTAGGTCACCCATGATGACCACGTCCTTTGACCTAACTGCCTTTGTGAGCTGACTTAAGAATTCCCCGTCTAGCTGTTCTCCCTGGTTGGGTGGTCTGTAGTAGACCCTCACCATTAAGTCCCTTTCCTCTCAACCTCCTTGTAGTCTAACCCAGAGCACTTCCGTGTGCCCCTCCTCTGACCCTGTGCTATTGTTGAGGATGTGTATTTCTCCTTGACGTAAAACACCACACCCCGACCTTTCCTCCCTGTCCTATCAAACTAGCAAACCTGTCCATCCTGCATTATCTACCATCCTCCTGTACATCACAGGAATAAGAGCAGCCCACGTCAGAAATGTAATCAGTTACCTCAGTTAAGCTGCTTTAAACCATTGCAAGCCCCTGTAGCATGGTCTCTCTGATTTGCAGTTTGATTTGGGGGTTTTTTTTTCTTCTGCTAATTGTGCTACCCCTGGCATTTTATCTCATCCCTTCCTGCAACTGTTTGAATCATAGAATCAGTGAGTTGGAAGGGACCTAGACAGATCATCGAGTCCAACCCCCCACCATGGGCAGGAATGAGTACTGGGGGTGGGAGGGTTTTGTTTTTTTTAAATTATGTTGTGCTTGGCTTGCTGTTGTCAGACATCAAGAGTATTGTCTTGCCTTTGAAAGCTTGTTTAACTCTATCCCAAGATATCACCCTAAGAAATCCTTGCCTCTCTGTTCAGTTTGGTAACAGATTTAAGATAAACTACACTAAATTGCTTTCAGACTGAAATAAGAGACCCATATGCAAAGGGCTTTGCAAAAGTTTAACTTAGATCTGAAGTTTAGCTTAAACTAGTACTTTTTTAATTTAACTGTGTCAGGGGAGAGTGTCTGACTAGCAAAACAGTGTGAAGGACAAGAACTCTGCCAACAGAGATTTCTGTTAATAATTACAGATCAGTGGTGACTTTTTTGTCCTAAAGGAATATTATAAATGAGACATATTTTGACTGTTTGATTTGCCTTTTGTAAATATTTCAGCCAAATACTAGCCAGCAGACACAAGGGTGTTGCTATTTAGTTTTCCTGGCAAAAAGTGGATAAGTCACCTTTTAAACATTGCATAGTTTCTTGATCTGGCTGCCAAAGTGTTTTTCAATTTTGTTTTTTCTCCCTCCTCCTTATTTGCTCTTATTAGGATCAGATAACATATGAAGAGCTACGTCAGTCACTGAGCAGGTGAAAGGGCTGGTTGGCTGTTGAAAGACAAAATAATTCTGCTGTGTTGAAGAAGCTCATAGCCACTGAGCCTGATCCAAGTTTATTGCCTCAAAGACAACTGGCAAGAAGCTGCACCTGGTTTCATTTGACTTCTTTAAGAAGTATTGCACCTGAAGAAACCTGCAAGGATCTAGATCCCATTTTATCAGAGTCCATACTTTAACCATTGTAAGAGTAAAACATCCAAGGGGATCCTTTTCTCCAGTTCTGCTTACTATCAATGAAGCTATAGCATACATTAAACTGAGCGAGCAGTTTATGTAGAATTTTATAGATGAAATTTGGAAAGCAACTATGTTTTCAAGAAGTTGAGCATTCCTTTTCCCAGCATTATTCTATAAGGAGAAATCCACAAAAGCAGTCTGGAAAAGTGTTATCCACATGCTCTTGCATCACTGAAGGCATTGACATTTGAGCCAGCATAAGTTTGAGAAGCCTCCTTATCATTTTATCAAAAGAAATACTCTTCAGAGGGCAAGTTATTTTAAAGTAACTTGTATGCAAAGAAGTAAAAAACATAAATTTGCAAACCCTTCGTAATGCTGGTGCAGGGAAGTTCTCTTTTAAGGAAGCACTGAATTTTACTGTTTTTAATGTATCTAGAAAGCTGAGCTCAAGTAACTGAAAAGAGAGAAGAAATTATGACTATCAGAAATACAAGCAAAAAGTGGAAGATGCTGTGTGCTATGGTACCAGTGCTATTACTGATTTGAGTTGCTCTTAATTTAGTATGTCCAGACAAGAATCTTCCAGGGGAGGAGAATCTTCCCATTGTTCTAGCATGGATTAGGTGAGGGCTCCCAGTTGACATTTTACCCCAATAACTTTCTAAAAAAAAATGTACTTTTAAACCACTTTTGTGTCACAACAGAAGTTTCAACCAGGCATCTAGGATTTTCAGTTTAGATGTCTAGTTGAAATTCCTGCAACTTGTTAAATATTTGTTTACAGCTTGTTGCCAAGAGGATCTTAGCTTATTAAAGTGATTTTTTTTTTTTTTTTAAATCCAGCTTGTTGGACTCTTGTTATATTTTCGTAGCTTCCTCAGTAGATCAGTGACCTGTTTCACTTTCGCTTGCGGTTATTTTTCAGTTCTTGACGCTTCAGTGTTTGCTTTTAAACACTGGAGAGAACTGAATACAGTTCATATCAGAGATTCTTTTCAGGGCTTAACTAAGCTATGTTGAGTGGTTTCTGCTGTGTTGGGCCATAATCTAGAATCAGGATCATGATTTCCCTGCCTGTCTGAACAAGCTGAAACTGCATTATAAGAAGAAAACACTGTAGTATCTTAAGGCTGACAAAGTAACTACTGAAAGGTATAAGCACAGTGATTTTTTTCACATGTGAAATCTGCTACTTTTCCTTCTGCACATCTTTCCTTCTGAAAAAAATGTTTTTTAAAAAGGGGCATGTTTTGCTAAGCAGAAGAAATACTTGAAGCAAACTTGACTCTAATTGTTACTCCTCATAAAAAAGCCTCTCCTTTCCTTTACTAGAGTTGTTGATGTCTTAGTCAAATGTGTAATAAGTAAAACACATGATTATGGTACACACAGTAACAGGAAAGCTTTTCTGCTGCTTGGTTACCTGCCAAACCACTGAATTCTAAAAATTGGAGATATTTCCAAATGACAAATTGTAACATTGTATTGATTTTTGTTAAACCTGTCTTGTAAGTGTTGGCCTTATTGAATCAATAGCCCTGTACTACAGGGCTTTTTTCTCAGGTTTTCTCAAGAAGGACTATGGCTACTGTATTCTACAGGTTGGAAGAGCTTGTATGGAAACACTAACTAAATATGGCAGGGCTACCATTTGATTGAAATATGTCTGTAAAGGAAGGACCATTCATTCATGCCAATGTAATCTTGAAGGAAATGGAGCTGCCCATTTTTGCTCTTCAGAAGCCTCTGGTCAAAGTATCAAAGGACAGAGCTCGCCTGCTTGAGACCAGGAGTTGCTGACCATTGTTAGCAGAGGAAACGCAGGCTAATGTTGGCTGTGAAGTTGTTTTATAAATAACACATTCTAGTTTTTGACTATAAAAAGAGAGAACCCAAAACAACCTTGACAATAACTTCCCTTTTTAGTTTGTTTTGCAGTAAACAATAATTGACTCATGTGCTACAATTCAGCTGAAAATGACCAGAACAATTTTATAAGTCTCTTCCTTTTCCAGGTATGTGTTGCTTGTGCTAAGGGTCAATTCAGTTGCTGATAATGCAGTTGACCATAGTTTGTTTTTTAATCCAATGTTGCTAAACCCCTGTAGAGTCGTGTCATCCGGCCCATGAGGCTCCCTGACCTGCAGGTCAGGAGAATTGATGGGAGGGGAGTGGTAGCAACATTAACTGCTTCTAGAACTGTGGCAATTAGCATTGCCATGGCTCTTCCACTGCCAAATTTTTGGACCTCTAGAAAGCCCTGTGGTTTGGGTAACATAGCCCTCCCGCATGCTCTGTGGCTGAATCTGGTGTGCAAGGTTGCACTGGCATGCTGGATCACATCTGTGGACTCACCCTGCCCCCTAACCCCACACTGGGTCCAACCTGTGGATGAGATCTCATGCATAGGATCTGGCCCGTGGATAAGTGCAGCATTCCTCATCCATAGTGCAGGGCTACAGAGGCTGAATACCACTGGTTTAATCTAAAAGAAATGCTGTTCTTTTTTGAAAGTGGCACTTAACACTTAAGGATATTTTATCCCACGTGTTAGTTACTAATCTTCAAAAACAGAAATTCTTTTGAACTACCAGTACAACCCTGGTGGCATAAAAGTGAGGTGCCTATCAAAGTCAGAAGAGGTACTTAGACAGCTGTGTGACTAATAGCCCATCCAACTGGCTTAGTTAAGGTATACCAGTTTCTGTATTCAGTGGCACACCAAGGTATCCATTTACAAACAAGACAGCTGGAAGAAATAGACACAAGTTTCACCTATTCTGCTAGCATGCACCAGCACCAGAGGTCTGTACTGACTGAAAGTTATTTTTTCCTAAATGTGAACTAGCCTATCAAGCTTATTATGGGTGCAACATAATCAAGAGTGAAAAATTATAGGGATTGCCATTAAGAATGGTCATTTGCAGTAAAAAAAATAAAATGCTTTTGTAGATATGGAAACTGGCGCTTAGCCTATTTGTAGACAAAGGCCACTGTTTGTGGTGGCAACTGTACTTATGCTGAGTTAAACCAGTGATAGCTGGGATTCTCTGTGTTTGGCATGAAATCTACGATGCTGTGTGTCTGGGTCATGGTCAACAGATCCCTTTATGAAGATAACAATTTCAGGTAAAAAAAACCCCAACCTAATCCAATACCTTGCTCAAGGTAAGATTGTCTCAGTCAAGTGTTTGTGTAACCTGCTCTTAAAAACAACAAAAGATGGAGATTCCACAACTTTTCTGGGCAACCTGTTCCAGTGCTTGGCCACTATCATAATGATACATTTTCCTAATATCCAACCTAAATTTCTACTGCTGCAACTTAAGATCACTGCTCCTAATCCTGCCTTCTGTGGCCAGAAGAGAGGCTATCTCCATTCTTTTTTAAATCATCCTTCAGGTATTTGAAGACTCTTCAAATTCTCCTTCGGTCCTCTCTTCGCCAGACTGAACAATCCCATTTCATCCATCCTTCATAAATAATATTTTCCAGGCCTCTAATCAATTTTGCTGTTCTTTGCTGGACAGCTTCCAATCTGTCAACATCTTTCTTTTGTTTTAGATTTGAAAGGAACACTTCTATTAATACAACCTAGCACAGGTTGGCTCATACTGTTTCTGGTCCCCTGTGATCCCTGCCCTCTCCTTCCTCTACACCTTAGTCCTCTTCTGCAGTACTGCCAATCTTTCCCCAGTCTGTACTTTTAATGCAGTTGTTTCATCCCAAGTACAGGATTCTGCACTCTTCTTGAATTTCATGAGATTGATTTTGGACCATTTGTTCAGTTTATCAAGACCATTCTGAATCCTAGCCCTGTGCTCCAGTGTCTGGAACTCTAGCCAAGGTGGTGCACTCAGTCCCATCCTCTGAAACATTACTGAAATGTTAAGCAATACTGGAATCAGGATAGAGCCCTGGGAATCCCCACTTCATACTTCCTTCCAGTTGGGCATTGAACTGTTGCTGACTACATCATACTTAACCATGATGATCCAAAACCAGTTTTGTATCTACCTTCCAGTACTTTCATCTAATCTGTTTTCTTAGTTTAGAAATGAGAACACAATGGAAGGTAGTGTCAAAAGCCTTGCTAAAATCAGGGTATAACACATCTATTGCTCTTCTTCCATGTACAGAGCCTGTCACAATATCATAAAAAGTAATCAAGTTGGTCAGGTGCAACTTGCTCTTGATAAATCTATGCTGGCTATTCCTGATCAATCAGCTTATTCTTGTCCAAGTACTTGGACTCCTTGATGACTTATCCCGGTATGGAGGTCAGTGACTGTTCTGTAATGCCATGCAGCCTCCTTTATTTTCCCCTTTTAACTTTATTAATTAATCCAACTTATCAAATCACAGACTTAGCATTTGAAGATGTATTCAATCCCCTAAAATATACATAAAGGCAGAGATTTATCTTTCATCAACAGTGCTCCCTTAACCTAAGTTAGTGTCTTGCAGCAGTGACAGCGTGGGCTGGAGCTAGGGCAGAGCAGGCAAGGGTGTGCAGGCAGTGGACTGTGGCTCTGTCCCAGCTCCAGACCATGCTGTCACTGCTGCAAGATCCCAGCCTCAGAGCAGCTCCACACCCTGCCAGCACTTCTGGGGCCAGTCTCCATGGAAGCCCTGGCCCTGCCATTGCTGGGGCCTCCGTAGAAACCAGCTGCAGTGACCTTAGCAGGGGGTGCCGGAAAAATGGAGTCCAGCTGCCAGCTGGATCTGCAATTTTGCCCACTCCTGCTTTAGACTGTTACCTCCTGATCCCCAGACATCAGTAAAAACATCAAGTTTGTATTAGCCTCAAGAGCTTTTCCTCCCTTTCTTCATGTTTATTTGCCTTCTGTGTTCGTATTTGGAGGTGGAAAGAAGGATAAGTACCAATAACTAAACTTTGCAGTTGCAACACCCAAACCTAAATAAAGTTTCTAATATCTAATGTGTTTCTCACATCTGTGCCTCATTTGGCACAGTACTGAAAGAAGAGGAAGGATGGAAACAGAAGAATAGTAGAGAATGACATGCCAGGTCAAACATTGTAAACCACCTCTAGTGTGATCACATCTTTCTGCTGCTTGGTTCTTTTCATGTGTCTTCTTGCTGCTCCACATTCCCAACAAGAGTCTGCTTATGGGACTTTTGCACGCTGTAGCTTGGCTCCAGATTTGAGTGTTAATGGATGTGGGAGAATGTTTCTGCAGCCAGTTATCTCCTTTTATAAGTGAGATTCACAGTTATGGTTCTCCATATCTCCAACAGTGCGAAGTACAAAAGTTCAGAAGATCAGAGTCCAGCCCCTCACCCAAAGGGCAGGAACTCAGCTGGGGTCATAGGATCTCAGCAAGATAAGCGTCCAATTTGCTCTTGAAGGTGTTCAATATAGGTGCTTCAACCACCTCCAATGGCAGGCTATTTCAGACCTTGGGGGCTCAGACAGTAAAGAAATTCTTCCTTATGTCCAGCCTGAAATGGTCCTGCAGGAGTTTATAACCATTCAAGCTCATGAACAAATATTCCCCTAGATCCTGGTGGTGGTCACCTCTGATAAACTTATAGGTGGCCATCAGATCACCCCCGCACCTGCATTTTTCCAGGCAAGTCCTATAGTTCTCATCCTGTCATCATAAAGTCTGTTTTCCTGGCCTCTGATCATGGACTCTACTGCTGTAATTAGGAACTATACTGAAAGCAAAGCACCTGCACTGCTGCTTGATGCTAGCTTAAGCTACTGTCCTCTTTGAGTCACTTAATCCACATTACTTGTATATGCATATTAAATAAGTGCATCACATTCTGGGCAGTCATCCCCAGTACAGTGATCTCCTGCTAGGCTCCTTGCATGGCAGTATTTTTCTTGTTGTGAGTTGTGGGATATTGTAATTTATGATTAAAATACATTTCCTGTCAGTCTGGGAGCTCTATCTCAGTGCTCATTTGGCTTTTGTGACCCAGCACTTTTACTTTTTCCAGACTGTGGTCCAGCAGCTTAGCAAAATTGCAGCAATTCTTCTATCATCACCAAGAACAGGTGTTGTGAGTCTTAGCAACAGAACAAAAAATCACCTTAATTCTCAGGTATGATCATGTCTCCTGGCTAATCTGTACCTTCAAGTCCAAATTGCTTTGAACTTGACACTGGAGTCCTGTAGCAATATAGGTGCAGGGAGAGCGGGAAACAGAGTTATTGCTGTATGAACTTTTCCTGGAATAGCCTCACAATGAGATGTTGTTTCTGGACTCTGCCAGCTGGCACTGACTCACGAGAGGCTAATTCTGCATGTCTGTAATGAACAGCAGTGGCAACAGAGCTTCAAGAGGCTAGAGGTCTCTTTCCTGGAGATCTAGGCAGACCTCAGTAAGAGCTCTGCTCAGCCCAGAGAAACACCTGTAGGTCACTGGTGCATGCAAACTTGGGGCTGCTGCTATTTGCTTTAGATCAATAGCTAACTAGCTGGGTGTTTGCAGGGTACCCACAAAGGTGCACACTGCTATGAAGCAGGTGGTACCCCTCAGGCCTGAGTTTGGCAATGAGCATGTTGATGACTTGATTTTTGAGGTCCCTGAATTGTTTTAGGCCACATATAGGTTTTGTTTACACCTTCCCCTCTCCCTGAGTTCAAGAAACTTCTTCATTCACCAAAATTAATCAGTCTTGAAAGGTCATGTTAGAATCTCTTACAAACACTGGCTTCTTTTCTGCAATGCAAAAAATGCCAGACATTAATGTAGTAATGTCTGTTTAAATAGCCTTCATGTTCCTTTTGTGATCCAGGGAAACGTAGGGCCTTGTTAAACCTTATGCTGGGAGCCACAGAACTTGATTCAGGTTAGCACTAGCTTGAGTTTGGAGCCACACTTTAGGCCACCAGGGGTTTAGTGGACTGACAGGTAAGAATCCTCCCCTCCAATTCCAGTCATCTCCCCTAAGACTCCTCTAGTTCCACCTCTACCCCCAAGCTCTTCTTCAAAAAGCTGGAAAAATATGAAGATCTACAGCCAATCAAAAGTTGTTAGGCAAAATTAAGGTAACTAGGACATTTATTGAACAAGTGGAATTGTAAGAGATTACTTAATGAGCCTCCCTACCCCAGGCATATTGCAAGTGAATACTTAAACTGTAGCACTTAAGAGTAGTAGAGTTAAAACATTATGACATCCAGCAAGAGCCATCTCTCCCATTGTTAAAAATACATTCCCTTACTTAAGATGCAAAATTAAAAATAGGTTTGGACCTTTAAATTCCACTAACAAGGAAGAAGTTTATTTAACCAGTCAAAGCTTTCACACCGAGCAGTATGCCAACTATTGGTCACAGGCCCACAGTAAAGTTAATTCTCCTGGTTAGTGAGCTTTTGTAGCAAGATTACAATCAATGGCAGGATTTTACACTTGTTAAGCACATCCACAGATAAAGGACCTATATTTTCAAAGTGACTGATTATGCTAGATACCAGAGATTAAGCTACACTAGCAACCCATCATGCTCCACTAGCAGAGCTTTTCCAGTGCCTCCAAGGGGTCCTGGAAGACTGAAAGAGTCACTAATCTTAAAAACAGAGGCTGAACTTGACTGATGTTAGCCAGGCTTACATAATGATAAATCACTCTACCAACACCACGAGGTTATCTTCAGTTGATATGAAGCAAGAGCTAGGACCTTTCAGAGTATTTTTAGGAACTTAAGTAGTACCTGAAATAGAGTAGGTGCCTAACTCCATTGCTTTTCAGGCTTGGCCCTTATATCATAAGGGTAGTTATTAGATAAACGAAAAGGTACAGTACTAATGCAAGAGATAAGCAAGCTGTTCTTCAGCATAATCCAATAAGGCATTTTTGCAGAGACAAAGAAATACCGGGGTTCTTAATTATTAGAAGCAGAAATGTAGGGTTAGAAAGATAGTGGCATGGCCCACTCTGGCAAGATGCCTAGTCCTTTCCATCCCTTCACACTTGAAGTTTCTCCACGTTTAAAAAGGCTACAGCAGTGGTCTCCAACCTTTGAAGTAGGGGAGATCATCTTTGGCATTTAAAAGCAACCCAAGTTCTATCATGCACCACCTCCCCACCACCCAGCAGGTAAGTCTGTGGGGAGGGAAGGGCAGAGAGAGAGAGGCAGAAAAGTTTATTTGGAGGCATGCCTCCCTGCAGGTAAGTCCCATCCAGCCAGGGCCCCACACTCAGCTTATCCCTGCTCCTGCCTCTGTGGCACTATCCTTCACTGCAGGGGCCTTGATCTGGCTCCCAACCCTTCTTTCCCCCATGAACTGACCTGCTGGGTTGGGGTGCAAGCATACAGGCACTCAGCCCCCCCCACCCCCACCCCACCTCAGCCTTGGATCTACTCCAAGATCTACCAGTGACTACTGGGCTACAGAAATTGCTGTGTGCCTACCCAACTTTGCATTAGACTGATGGCTGCTAACTTACCCCTCTTTTCAGGAGGATGCCCAGCCATCCATATGACTCAATGGATGGGATAGACAGTGCATACATGAATATTCAGTTACACAACATTCAACATTTAAAAATAAAACAAAAAGCCATGCACCAAAAAAAAAAAAGGAAGGAAAAAAACAACCACCAGAACAACAAAACCCCACCCCAACCAAACTGGGAGAACAAGTCAGCTACCTTAGGTTACCAACACTTTGTGCAGTAAGATATGGGGGGGGGGGTTGTTTCAAGAGTGCCATGCTAATCCGCTCTAAAGCTTCCCATTGGAAAAACTAATAAGATGACTTAAGTAGTCAAATAAACAACATTGTTACAACAAGTTGAGTCCATGGTACTCCAAAGGAGTGGAGTAGAACTTTAGCTACCTGATCTTCCTCTCCCCAAGGTTCACTCAGTGTGCGACCGGCACGCCATCAGGGAGCCTTACAGGGTCTCTGCTAGGACAGCTGCTTGAGCAGCTTCCCAAGAAAGTTTCCCAAGAAAACTAACTATCCAGATCAGTGGTGCTAGTAGCTACCCAAGATAACAAGTATTCTACTAGTATTTTAAAATCTCCACTCTGCTTAAGCTGTGATTTCAGTTACTCAGAAGTGCAGCAAAATATTCTTTTGCTTACAGTACTTTAGTGCAAGCAGCTAACTGTGTGGCAGAACATAACTAGGTGTGTGTGTCAGCTTGGCTATTAATTTAGACAAAAGCAAATCTCACTAGTTAATTCTATTTTAGATTAATGGCCTGAAGTATAACAATAATATTAAGTTCCACAATTAAAATAAAGTGTTGTTAGTTTTAAAATCAGCATGATTTACTATCAAATATAAGCTTGCAACATGACAAAGCAACTAAGCTGTGAACGTGAGTACACTCTCAATGACCATGCTAAAGCCAAAAGTGCATCTTGAGAATCTCAGGAAGGAAGAGTAAATTCACAAAAGACAGAAAGTTGTTTTTTTAGTACAAGATCTGCTAACACCTGCCAAAAAAGAAAATTCTGTAACAATGGTGAGTCTTATACACTTAAGAAAATAGTTAAACAAGATATAGATTATACAAATGAAGCTGAAGACTTATAGAAGTGTTACAGCTGGTGCCAGTCTACTCTAATTTGTCGTAGAGGTCTTTGTTTTAGGATATACTGATGTACTCTTGTAGATTGTTGTATACTGAATAATTCAAATATGCATCTTTAGCAGGAGATGCCTTGTACCACCTGCTTCAGAGCAACGTTCTTGACATATCCAGAGTTTTTGGTCACCAGAAGTTCACTCTTGTTTCACATCACCCTTTAAGTGCCTTTTCATACGCGAGTACGGACTGATTGTATCATCCATCACAAAATCATAGAGCACTTTTAGCCAAGAATTATATTGTGGCAGGTTGTCATAGTATTCAGCTGCTATTTGCTTCACCTAAGGCAAAAATAAAGAGAAACAAATGTAAATAAATAGGAAGTTTCCCCAAGACACATCTGCTAGTGCTTTTTGAAGCCAACCTGGATCCCCTTTCAGCAATCCAGAGTAAGAGATTCACTTTAAACTGACTGGAGAAAGTATTACCCCTAATTCTATACACTTCAAGCCTTGAAGAGCATTAGGAATTAACAACATACGCACTTTAATTATGTGATGTGCACCCCCCCCACACACACACACACACTCCAAACACAAGCAAGTGATGAGAAACATTCAGATTTTGCTAGTTCCCCAAATTTAAGCAAAGGCAATTTGTGGTGAGCAAGAATTTCACTGGACAGATTCAGGCTTCCATGCATACTGTGAGAAAGTGCCATTTAGGGGAACATAAATCAAACATGTTAACTTTAACATCCCTCCCAAGATCTGACAATTCTGTTGAGTTTTGTATGCCTGTTAATTGCTCTGCTATTCAACTAGGACATCATCCAGGTCCCAGTCCAAATAGCAAAGGTAGTTTTGCAATGCAATTTGAAGCATTTTTCCAAGGGGAAAGGTGGTCTTGCACCAGAAAGCCCCTTCTGCACTAAGCCAGCTATACTTCTGGTTCAGGAGACAATGGAAGTAGAGCAGGCATAGTGCATTTCACTGCCCACAGTACTGATCTGTGGAAGTACAGACATACCTTTGGAGCCCTAAACTAGGGATGGTTAAAACTAGACTCACTGAAGACAGACTAAAGTGTAGCAATCCATTAGGAATATGTATCAGTGCATCCTTCTGGAGTCTTTAAAGATGTTATCTTATTTCAGAAGCTAAAGAAATAGGAATTTCCCTTATGCACACTTAAGGAGGCTATTAAGAATCTCATGGGATCCTGTTATTGTGCAGGTTTTTTTTTCCATTTGCTGTTTTTCCTAACCTAAATGGGCTTAAGTTAAGAGTTACTCCAGTTAGTTAAGTAACATGGTCAAAAGCCCATTTATGGTAATAGTCTAAGAAATCTGCAAGGATATATTGTAGAACTGATCGCCACATTCTAGGCTTGTGAAACACCCACACTTCCACTTCAGGAAAAGGTGCTTTGACATAAAGATCTGTAAACCCTGCAAGTAATGCAACCGTCCATTACTTTCCACCGATGAAGCTGCAGCACATGCATTACGTCTTAAGCTTTCAGATGCAGCTCTATATAAATAGCACATCTCATGGGGCAGCATAGATAGCTAAACTAGCCATCATATTGATCATATTAAAAAGCTTTAGAGCAGGGGTTGGCAGCCCCTGAGCACATGTGCCAGAGCATGGCACACAAGGCTATTCCACTCAGCACACCACAGCTCGCTCCCAGCTCTGAGCAGCTGCTGCCAGCCATGAAACTGGGCTGCTTGCAGTGGGGAGGCTACAAGCAGCTTGGCTTCATGGCTGACTGCACTGGGCTCAAGCCACAGCCAGGCTCTGTGGTGGCCGCAACTGGACATGTGCCTCAGGGCACAGGACAGAAATGAAGCTGGGTCAGCTCAGCACACCCCCTCCAGGCATATATGCAGCCACCATCAACAAGGGGCCAGTCCCTTGTTAACACCCCCCACCCAAGGTCCATCTCTGGCATGCCAAATTGAGGCATGGGTCAGAGTTGGGGTGTTTTTGGCATTCTGGCCAAAAATGCTGCCAACCCCTGCTGTAGAGTTCCCTTGCAGGATGATTTAATCAAGAACTTGGAAACTCCCCACCTCACTGAGGAATAGACATGTTTAGTTGTGGCTTGTTAATAGGAAGCAACTAAATAGCCAATAAGCATCTCTAGTCTGAAGGGGCAGATGAAAGCTTCATATGGCAATTTTCATCCCAAGAAAGCTGGGTTGGCTCTGCTGGAAAACCTGCAGCTTACCTGCACTACAGAAAGGATAAGCATCAGCAGTGAAGTCGCACAGAAGTCTGTGGTAGCAAGAAGGTTGCCAAACCCTGTTCTGGAGAGTACTATACTGATCTTTATTGAAGAATCTGCAACCTACAGCATCTTATTTCGACCAGAGTTTAGGCAAGAATATTTATATTACCTTTAAGCTCAAACCACCCCCACCCCCCAAACACACACATGCCACACCCCTGTCCCCACCTCCACCCACACACACCCCTCCACTTACCAATGGAAGGCTCTTGCCAGGAATATTAGGAAAGTCATGGTGTTCATTGTGATAGCCAGCATTAAAAGTAAGCAAGTTGAGTGGCCCATAATAGGAATAAGTCTCATGCCCCTTTAGAAACATGTAGTGTTCAGCTATGAAGTGTCCTGAAATAGGGTGCAGTCCCAGTCCAAGCACTGAACCTGCCAGCATGTAACACAGTGACTTTATTCCCCAGAAGTAATATATCAAAACATCAAAACAGAGCTGGGCTAACACGTTGATGATTTCCAGTCGAGAAATAGGTTTGGGATTGATGCAGAGAGGTCGAATGGCATAGAAGAGGGGTTGAAAAACAATCCAGATGAACTTCCTAAAACGAGTACAGAAAAACCAGCCCTCAAAGTCAGTTGGAATATCCACGTCAATGCCATCCCCTCCCAGGTAGCGATGATGATCCATGTGGTATCTCTTGAAAGATATGGAGTATGGGAGGCCAAGAGGAAGATTGGCAAATATTCCAAACCATCGATTCCACATTGCTTTGCAGTTGCCAAAAGCACTGTTGTGGGAGATCTCGTGAATAGCTAGAGTCATTGAATGACTAATACAGCTCCCAAACACGTAAGCCCAGAATATAACCCATTTCCAGTCCACGTCTTTAACTAGATAAAATGCTATCAACTGTGCAAGAACCATCAGTACAACTATCCAGATCAAGTGCCGGTCTGGCTTCATCAAGGCTTTTATCTCCGGATGTTTTGCTGTTGTGGCCAAAAGAAAAAAAAAAAAAAGTTAAATACAAAAGAGGGAAAAAAGTTGCAACGAAAAAGCTTAGTGAAAAAACTAGAGACCTGCTCCAGTCATATTTCCAATTATTTGGATTCTATTAGGAATAAATATTCCACCAGAATATGGACAAAACAAGTCAAAGCAAGCAGGGACTTAACCAGTAAAGAGACAACATGTAGAAAGAACTACGTCTATCCCCGCAGTACATACAAGCTAAACTTAGGGCTGTTTCATGTAGGCCAAGTTGTTCCAGCTCACCGTTCACTTAATTTAGGGTAGTTGCAGGCACATTTATGCCAGTTGGGATTACTATTAGCTATTTCAGAGTCTGTCACAGTTAAGGCTGCTCAATTAATCGTTCGCAATTAGAACACTTGTATCAGAGAGTCAGGCAAACATGCTTGTAGTGGAGGAAGATGGAGAAATCCTTCAGTTGCACCTGCTGAAGGAGGCATTCAATCTAAAACACAAGTATTTCTTAGAAGTGCTTCACATGACTTGGGTCCAGAGGTCAAAGAACTCCATTAAGAGCAATGTGAAGAGAGGAGTGAGACAAGCACAAATGGTCACACAAGAGCATCTGTGACTCCTGAAGGAACTGTTTGGTGGAGCCAACAGACCCAAGCCAAGAGGGAAAACACCCCAGAAGTACTTTTTTCAAAACCAGCATGTCCTCAACTGGGAGCTAGACAAACTGCCCACACCCCGAGGGCCAGTACTGACCAACTGCTCTAGGTTCTGGCTCTGCACTAGGAGGGGGACAACCTTTTCAGCAGGCCTACCATAACCCTAGCCCCCCACTCCCTGGCCCTGGGCGCACAGGACCCAGGCACACGCGTGGCATAGTTGGACGCCACCCTTTAAGCCATGCAGCGAGGGAGCGGACCCAGCCGGGGCGAGGCGTTTGAGCGGCCAGAGCAGAGACCCCCCCCGATCTCCTGGCCCCGAGCAAGGAAGGACAACTCGCCGAGGAAGCGGGCAGGTCAGCGCCTCCCTCCCCAGACGCCGCCGGGAGAGAGCCAGAGTGGAGGCCGCCGCGCGGGGATGCCCCACCCCGGGACACCCACAGGCCGCCATCTTACGGCGCTGCCCGCAGCCGCGGCGCACGTCCCCGACCCAGCGCACGGCAGACCCAGGGCACTGCGGGCCCGAGGCCGCGGCGCTCACCCAGGATTTCCTTGCGGCGGTCGGCGTGAGGCTGGTCCGTGTACACCCACTCGAAATCCTCGCGCGCCACTGTGTTCCCCATAGTAACTGTGCCCAAACTGCCACACCTCTACCCGGAGCCCCCCACCACCAAGTCCCCCCTTTTCTACCACTGACGAGGGAAGGGGCAGGGCCCCTTACAGGCCCCGCCGCGCCCCTTGGCTCGTTGCTGATTGGCTGCTGCAAACCCGCAACGTTCGGGTCTTTCCCTTTTGCTTTAGTTGCTTCCGGACGCGTTCGTCCACCACTTCCTGACGGCACAGCTCGGGCAGCGCTGCACGGTTCTACGGTTCCCTTAGATTAGAAGCGACACGGGTTTGAAAAGGCGGATGACGTGGCTGTCTAACGGGAACCTGGTCAGGGCTTGTTGGGCGGCGTGTGCGAGGGCGGTGTCGTTTATGACGTTGTTGGACCAACTGCCTGTCCCCACCCCCTCCCCCCCAGCCCCTAATGGCCCCCGCCTGGCACGTTGCTAGGGGCGGGGTCAGCCTTCGCTCAGTTGGGCCCGTGTTTCGGAGCCCCGCCCAGTGCTGCTTCCCCTCCCCCACCCCGCCCACGTGGGCAGGTAGCCGTGGAGTAGGAAGGAGAGAAATCCCTCGAGCCGGGGGATGGGGAGAACGAGTAAAGGAGTAAACTGGTGCGGTTAGAGTCGCGAGACTCTTCCCCACAGACTGGCCGAGGGCTGCTCTCCACCTCAAGGCTCTCCTCTTAAAGTCAAGTCTCCCCTCCAACTCAAAGCTCTCTTGTGAGATTCAGGGCTTTCCCCCTTAGTCTCTCCCCTCCAACTCAAGGCTCCTGTCAGTAGGGTTGCCCCGGAGTCTCCAGGGATTAGACCTAAATCTCCAGGAGGCTGCTGAGAGTCACCGGGATATCAAGGATAGGGCCTTCATTCATATAAATGTTAACTGTTAAATTTGCTTTGTACAGTAGTCCAGTAGTTTGTTTAAATATAAGGTGCATTTTCCTTCCTCATTTAAAGTCTACACACCGAAATCCATACCTGATATACACAAGCACATGGGCATGTTTGTGTTGTGTGTTGTAGGCATGCTGACCTTCCAGAAAAACTCCCAGAATAGTTTCAGAGTTGGCAACCCTACCTGTCAGACCCAAGGCTCCACTCCTTATAGTCAAGGCTTTCCTCCAGTTACGGCGCCCTGCCTCAGAGTCAAGACTCCCCTCAAACTCAAGGCTTCCCACCTCAGACCCAAGGCTCCCCTCCTTAGATTTAATGCTTCCCTCCAATCAAGGCTCCCTGGTGCCCAGTCAAGGCTCCCCCCCAATTCAAGGCTCCTCTTCTTAGACTCAAGGCTCCCCACCCCAGACTAAAGGCTCCTCTCAGACTCCAGGCTCCCCTACGATTCAGGGCTCCCCGCCTCAGACTCAAGACTCCCTCAGGTAACACCATCTTAGTTTTCACACATTTTTTGACTACAGAAAAATCCTAGAGCAATTCATCTGTTATTACGAACTGAAAAAGCCCACAACAGGTAAGAATGGTTTGAACACTCTGGATTCCTGTCTGAAATCCCTGGGTTTATCTTGCAATTCATTTTTGCACGCTTTAGTGCTAACATTGTGTGGCACCCCACAGCACCCTGGAAAGGATCTTAAGGTGCCCAGAGTGCCACATTGCCCTACTTGAGAATCACTGTCTTATATTAAGAAGCATTAATATAGAAGATAGAAATCTTGTGGCATTATTGCAGAATCAAAAAGAGGTTTATATTGCTGGCAGGTGCTCACAGGCATCCCAAAAATCTTGTTCCGAGGCTTGTGTGGACTTGCCCTGGAGAGCGTGGGACACAATATTGCTCATATTACAATCGTCCTGTCTGTTTTCTTGTGATGGCTTGTGAGGATTTGTTTGGGGGAGAAGTTTACTGACAGCAGTTTAGATTAAGGATTGCTTCATGCAGTGATGAATACATACATGGTTGGGATTTGAGTTGTTTACAAGTCCACTCAAAATGAAGCTATTTTAAACCATGCTGCTAGGGTTAATTTATATGATGGCAGATCACCACCAGATGATATCTTGCCATTTATGCAAAGTTCTTAATACCCCTCCAGATTCAGAAGGAGCCAGTCAAAAGACTTTATTATGATTATTAAATATAGATTATGGCATTAACAATTAAATAATTTCATTATTAGTACAGCCCAAAGGCCCCAGTTGGGATTAGAGCCCTGCTTGGTAACGTACCAACATAGAAAAGAATCAATCCCTGCTTTGGAGGTTTTACAATGTAGATCTAAACCACTCTTTCTTAACTCTTTGAGGCTCAAGGTACCCCTTAGAAAATGCTAACTCATAGCTTTCAGTCATTTTTTGACAACAGAAAACATGACAGAGCAGTTCTTCTGTTACAGAGAACTCCAGAGGACCCCAGCTGGTCAGTATGGTTTTGACACTCTGGATTCCTATTTGAACCCTCTGGCTTTGTCTTGTGAATCATGTATAGGTGTTTGCACACCTAATAGTGCTAATATTATGCAGTCTCCTTCAAAGTTGCAGCCTGGTGGTAGTGAGTCACAGACCTAAATGGACAAAACAAGATGTGGAGATAACATACAAGAAAATTAATCTGGAGCATTACAGCCATTCTGTCAGAATGTGTCAGAGATGTGTCATTTTATTCAGGGTGTGGAGCATGGGAGGGAAGTGGAATCAAGCAAGAAAGTAGAAAAAGTAAAGATGAAGAAGAGGACTAGTCCCAGCTTGTCCCTGCCTTGCTACTGGGTTGGTTTTGTAGACACTCTGACAGAAGTCAGTCTTAAGGGAGGAATTAGTGGTATCACCTAGGAGCTGTTTGGATTTTATCAAGGTCTTTTGTTTGTTTGCTAATGACTTTGCTTCACAATGAGTTAGACTTTGTATGAACTAAGAAGCTGGCTCCAAAATACACAAAATTGCTTGGCTACTCTTCCTTTTTCCTAAAAGTTTCCCCCATTGCTCTAGTTCAGGGAGTAGCATTGGGCTGGCCACAAGCACTTTCACCACCATATGGTGTCAACTGGCTAAAAGAATTAGTATATTGAATAATATAAAAGCTAGAAATTGACCTACATTAGCATTGTAGGACAGTGAGCTATTATCCAAAAACATTTAGGGTAGACACATTGCAGCAACCATACCATAAACTTACAAAGCATCATGTAAACTAAAGCTGAATACAAATGGTCATAGAACCAAAATATTCAGACAGTGATGAAAGAATTTGTAGCCTGGAGGTCTTAGTGATTTGATTTGCCAGAGGCTAAGAAAAACTACATTGGCCTGAGCAGATGGCTATAGATAATCAGTGGCTTGGTTTGGGCAATTATGCTAACTAGTTGAGACTTTTTATTAGCTATTTCCCTGCAGACTTTTGACTAAAAGTATTAGCCCTAATGTACATGCAAATGATAATGATAATTCTCAATATAAAAATTCCATTTTAAAAATTAAATACAGTCTTGTTAGATAGAGAACCCAAAGAATACGCATACTCACAGGGATTGAACTCCAACTCTGTACATGTGTATAAATATATCTATTTTTCACAGTACAGTGCAGCCTCCACATTAGAGTTGCTATTTCTCCTTATAGTCTGGTGTAGTAACACTGTTTCTCACAGTCCTTATGAGAATGAGAGGTCCCAGATTTAAAATACAAGTAGATGTGTATAACAGAAACCATTCCCAGGTTAATGACTATATTTCCCTTTTTAAAGACCTGTTGGGAGTAATGCAGATCCCACATCTGCAGAATACAAGAAGTGTAGAGAGAGACCTTATTTGTTGCTACTCACACTACACATCTTTGCAAAATGATGTTGTGGAGCTGAAGTGTTACAGAGGACTTTCATTTGGCACACTCCAAGGGATTGTTTCATCATCCTTCCTGTATAGCTACAAGAAACATTATACCATCCTTTCTACTTTAAAATTTATTTAAAAACTCTGATAACATGTCCAAGTCTCATGCACAGAAAAGTTTACTGCTGCTGAATGCATTTTCTACAAAGGCTTGCTGAATGCATTTTTTACAAGGCTTGTTGTTGATACATGTTACAAATCATTGGACATTGCAGTGAGGAACCTAGTTATTTAAAAGTTCTTCATGACTGAGGTCTTCACCATTTGTGTTACTGAGTAGTAACTATGTAAAAGCTCCTGAGTTTCATTACACTGAATGCTAATATTTGTGCCTAATCTGTAATTCTCTCCCCCAACGTCAGAGAGACTCTTAGTGATCCAGGGTGTTGCTGACATGTTTTCACGTTTGGAAGGATCTCCAACAGGCTAAGGAAATTAAATTGAAAAAACTTTGGACATTGTTATTGTAAAATGGTATTCCATTTAAGGCCAGATAACTGATGCAGTTCTTTCTGAATATGGAAAGAGGAAATTATGGTGATGTCAGTAACAGCCTTGGAAAGAAACAGCCCCTCTGACTTGGTTAGTAGAATAAGTTTTGTACAGTTAACTTTCAATAACAAAAACATTTAAATAATAAAAGGTTAGGTAACATCTCATTTTGTGAATAAATCATTCTCATTATTGCTTCCCTCTGCTTCTGTTCCAGCATTATCTGGCAATCAATATACCATAATGAAAATGAATATTAGGGCTATGTTTATATAATAGGAGAACTGGAATTACATGCTTTCAGATGTTATACAATATTGTATCTTGTAACATCTTCACAGCACAACCACCACTATTATATCCAAATTGAGAATTTAAATTATATAATAATAATGTTATCCTTTAAGGGTCTTTATTCTTGTCATATCCTTCTCATTGTTTTCCACTTAACAAACAGTGTGGTCAGTTACTGTTATAACCTTGCTTCTTACTTTTCCTGTTATTTCACTCGAAGGAAATGAGTCATTAAAAACATACATATAACTTGATGTATGCATTTTCCTTGATAAGAAAATAGTCTGTTATGACATTAAAGCAGATACAAAAATCAGGAGACCAGGACAAATACAAAATTATAAAGAGAAACTTAATATTATTGAGGAAATATGAACAAGGCAATGTGTGTACCTGTCTTGAAATTAATAGCAAATAGAGGTGGGAGACATCTACAGTTTTCAAACTAACTTCACTTTATTCCATGGCATCCATGGTATAGCATTTAAGGTACAGTGTGCTTTAGTTCAGTTTCTTGCTTTGCTGTTTGGAAGAAAAAAGAAAGCTGACCCAAATGCAAAGAATATATACCTCATGTTGAAGTCAGCCATCAGGAGTTCAGTGAAAGTACTTTAGTGTCTTGTCAATGGTATTTCCATCAGTAATAGTATAGACAACTGTGCTGATCGCAACTATCTTGGAAATGCCTAGGGTAAAGAACAGTCACTCAGCTATTGTTATAGATCCCTGTCAACCCAATTGTTAGGGGGGAAAAAACACCTTGTTAACAAATATTTTCCTTACCTGAATGTTCCCTTTCTTAGTCCAAGACATAACATATACCTAGAAATATTAAAAGCAGCTTAGATTTGTCCTTGGAATATATGCTCACTCCAGAGGACTGCCTTCGTAGCTATTTTGAATAGGGTTAGTTATTTGACTGGGAAAAAATATGGTCAATTGACTGGTCAAATATTGTCAAACAATGATCAAGTATCTTAACCATTAATTTTTATTGCAAAGGAAAAAGAGAGGCTTTAGCTTTCAGTCAGTTCAATAATGCTAATTATGAAAACCAAATTAGTTAATTGTTATTGTGAAATAATTTAATTCTAAAAAACTGTAATGAATTATAACTAATACTGTTACCTAAGTACATAGATGAACAATATTCAAGATTGAAGTAAGTTCTTCTTGGTTTTTATCCCAGGAATCCAGAGTTAGCCCAAACAATTAAAAAATAAAACAGAAGTAAACAAATCAATCGCACATAGCAACTCTCAAAGGCAAGCCAGCCTTTCTGTGCAGAGTGTAACAGGGTTACTTGGGGAAAATCCCCGTCACTGGCAGTCATGATGTGCCCTGCTGTGGATTTGTATGTGGGGCGGATGTGGGCTGCTTACTGTGGGCTCAGGGCTCCCCACGCCAGCCGCATGCCCCCTCCCTCCCCATCTAGAAGCAGTGGGTGTGGTGAGTTGTGCCTCCTGCTGCCAGGAGGACAGGAGGTGCACAGCTGGCGCTGAGTCCCCAGGGCCACAGCAGCAGAATAGAGAGCACTGAGCCCACAACCGGCAGCCCACATCTGCCCTCACCCTGCTTGTCTCCACTTGGGCCATGGTGGGTGAGGGGTGGGCAGGGAGTAGAGAGAAGGGAGCATGTGCCACCCCTCCCCCTGCCCAGCCAGTTTCACCCAGACTTTCCCACAGGGCACGGAGGCCCACCCCACCCTTGGTAGTGGCAGCACCAGGAGGGGAAGAGGCCCCAGTAAATCTTAATCCACCACTGGCAGGAAGTAAACGATAACAATGGCAACGCACCCACTTCAAGGCATTTGATGAAAACCTGTGGGCCTATGGACAGTGGACGCTACACACGCAGTTCTACTTTGTGATGGATGCATTCTATCCCTCTAGGAATTCTCTTTATTTTCTGTGAACATGTCAAAACATGGACGCATTCAACCTGGAGATTGAGAGTTTCTTACCAGTCCTGTGGACATGAGAGGATTATTAAGATTTGGGTCTCCATTCTGAATCTGAATTGGTAAATAAAAGCTGTGTCTGTTTGAGTCCAGATTTGCTTACTGTTCTCCTTTCTTTTTAGGAATTGGAAAAAGCTGAAAATGAAAAGTCCTTGCTACTGTATTGAGGAGGAACTTCTTTAATTTCAAGAGACAGCAAAGCATGAACCTGCTGAGGTAACAGTGTCTTGTGAAAGGGAATTAATCAGAGGGGCTGGACCCAATGATCTCACGAGGCTGGTGGTAGAGGGAGTCTGGAATTGATTCCAATACCTAGTCTACATGATATCAAGATCCCATTGATCTGTTGGAGTGGTGTTCCAGGCTTGCAAAAAATAGATAAGATGCCTCCAAATGGAGAAGGGAAAAGAAAGAAAATAGGCCTATAGCACCTGACTGAAGAAAGCAACAGGCATGGTGGTGCAGCTAACAAAGCCAGAGTGCTTCTCTTTTGACAGCACTGATTCTTTCTGACTATTTAATCTGATGTTTGATATATGTGGTAATCAGAATATGGAGTCTGTCTAACTAATGCTTGTAGTTTATATTACTTTGTTTTCAATTGTAGAGCATGTATCTTGAGTGGTCTTGATAAGGCTCAAGAATGATGAGTTTAAAGTTTTAGAACTATAAAATTCATAAAAGGAAGATTCTTGATTCTTTTCAGGATTTCATGGGAAATTCAAGAAGACTGAAACTGACACAGATATGTCTGATATTACAGTTGTAATTGAAAATGGTTTAATAGTCACTGATATTTATACTGCAGTGTTACCAACTGCTTCTCAGGAATGAAAGACTTAAATTCCTCTCTAAATGTTTGTGGCAATTTATTTACAAAATCTGATACCTTATGCCAACTGAGATAGTTGCATTTGTAGAAGTTTTTGAGTGTTTTCGCAATCTTTACCTAAAAACTTTTTAAAAAACAGCAATTTTTCCCAACCCAATCATTTGAACCAGGTTTGGAGTTCTGTTTTTTTGCACATTCCTGAACTAGCTAGTTTCATAGAGGTTGGAGAGGGAGTGGCTGGTGTTTGTCACAATAACAGAGCTGGTTCAAGAAAACAGCAGCTTTACCAGCAAGTCTTTGATAAGATTGGTGAAGAAAGAGGTAGTTAGCCATGGTAGTCTGAGGCAGGCAGAAGGTAGGGTAGATTTGTATCTTAATATAGACTTAAGTAAATCAGAGATATGTTGTGTAGTCTATAAAGTATGGATAGTTTATAGATGCAAGCTCCTAGAAGGCCGCTTCAGGCCTAATACCAGGAAAAACTCCTTCACAGTCAGGGTGTCCAGACTGGAATAAACTCCCTCCAGAGGTGGTGCAGTCACCTACCCTGGAGGTTTTCAAGAAGAGACTGGATAGTCACCTCGCTGGGGTCACTTGACCCCAGTTGTCTTCCTGCCTAGAGCAGGGTGGGGCTAGACCCGATAATCTGCAAGGTCCCTTCCAGCCCCTAACAATCTATGAATCTAAAGTGCAAGTCTACACTTGCTGCTGAAAGATTTGTGTAAAACAGCTAACCATTTGTGAGATTTTTCATTCACTGCCTCAACTGGGGATTTATGGGATCAAATCTTATTTTACCTTTGGTTGTCTATGTGCTACTTATATATTGTTCCACCTGTTTTTTCTCCAGCTAAAATTCTGGGGACTTACATGCCAGTCTCGGGCTATGGGTTGAGGAGGGGGAGGAGGATCCACGCGGTGAACCAAAGACTGCGGCGCTGGTGTTATCGGGAAGGCTTTGGCTTCCATGACCACAGCCCGCTCTTTGGCGAGAGAGGCAGCGAGCTGGTGGGAAGAGATGGCCTCCACCTCTCTCCCCTGGGGAGGAGGCTCTTCTCAGCCAGGCTGGCTGACCTGCTCCACCGGGCTTTAAACTAAGCCCGCTGGGGGATGGGGAGACTACTGCCCCTGCTGGCCCACTGAACGGCCCTTGCAAAGCCAGCGGACCAAGGCACTTAAGGGAGCACTTAAGGGAGCTCACCCCTGCCCCAGCCCTAGCACAATCTGTGGGCAAGGCAAGAGCCCCCAAGGGCACACTTGCCTGACAGTACACTAATGCCAGGAGCCTGGGCAACAAGCAGGACGAGCTCGTCCTCCTGCTCAGTGCAAAGAAATATGATATCATTGGGATAACGGAGACCTGGTGGGACTCCACCCATGACTGGACCACGGGTATAGAGGGCTATACCCTATACAGGAGGGATCGTGTTGACAAAAGGGACGGGGGTGTAGCTCTCTATGTGAAGGAAAGCTACATGTCCCTGCAAGCTGATGTTGGCGACCGGCATGAACAGCTAGAGACCCTCTGGGTAAAAATTCATGGGGAATTCGGCAAAGGGGACGCAACGGTGGGAGTCTACTACAGACCTCCCACTCAAAGTCCCGAGTTTGACCAGGAGTTCGCCCGGGAACTGACTGAGGCCGCTTGTTTCAGGACCTTGGTCGTCATGGGTGACTTCAATTACCCGGACATCTCGTGGGAAGATCACTCAGCTAAAACTGAGTGGGCGCAAAGCTTTCTCTTGTGCGTGGATGACCTCTACCTGACTCAAGAAGTCTATGGGCCAACGAGAGGCAAAGCACTGCTTGACCTGGTACTGGCTACGGGGGACGACCTAATCGGTGACCTAGTGATCGATGGGAAGCTGGGTGACAGCGACCACGAGCTGATCACCTTCACCATCCGCCGTAAAGCTGGCAAGTCAGTCAGCAACACAGAAGTCCTTGACTTCAGAAAAGCCAACTTTGACAAGCTCAAGAGGCTTGTCAGTCAGGCCCTAAGGGACCATGACCCCAGGGAGATGGGAGTTCAAGAAGAGTGGTTGCTTCTCAGGGAAGCGATCCTCAATGCACAAGCTAAATCTATTCCGGCATGGAGGAAAGGCAGCAAGAAGGCACAGCAGCCTTCCTGGCTCTCCAGGGACCTAGCGGACCTCCTGCGGCTAAAAAGGAAAGCCTACAAAGGATGGAGGACGGGATTCACCTCCAAGGAGGATTATTCTGCACTGGTCCAGTCCTGCAGGGAGCAAACCAGGAAAGCCAAGGCTGCAACTGAACTCCAACTAGCTTCAAGCATCAAGGACAACAAAAAGTCCTTTTTCAGATATGTGGGGAGCCAGGGGAAAAGCAAGGGCAACATTGGACCCCTGCTAAACCAGATGGGGCAACTGACAACTGACGCCCAGGAAAAAGCCAACCTATTAAATAGGTACTTTGCGTCAGTCTTTCATCAGTCCCATGGGACGCCCATGCCTGCTATGGGACAGGGAGATCCGGGTGATGGGGATCCCCTACTCTCCATAAATGCTGACCTCGTGAAGGAACATCTTGAGAAGCTGGATACCTTCAAGTCAGCCGGCCCTGACAATCTGCACCCCAGGGTACTCAAGGAGCTGGCGAGTGTCATAGCCCAGCCCCTGGCACAGATCTTTGAAAACTCCTGGTGCTCTGGTGTAGTGCCTGAAGACTGGAAGAAGGCCAATGTGGTGCCAATCTTCAAGAAAGGGAGGAGAGTGGATCCGGCTAACTACAGGCCCATTAGCCTGACTTCTATCCTGGGGAAGATCTTAGAAAAGTTTATTAAGGAGGCCATCTTTGAGGGACTGGCCCAGGCTAACGTCCTAAGGGATAGCCAGCACGGGTTTGTTGCGGGTAGGTCTTGTTTGACCAATCTCATTTCCTTCTATGACCAGGTGACCTATCACCTGGACGAGGGAGAAGAGATTGATGTCATATATCTTGACTTCAGAAAAGCTTTTGATCTGGTATCCCATGATCACCTCTTGGCCAAACTGGCCAGTTGTGGCCTTGGCTCCACCACGATCCGCTGGCTGGAAAATTGGCTCCGTGGTCAGACCCAGAGGGTTGTAATTGATGGCAGTCACTCATCATGGTGCCCTGTGACTAGTGGGGTCCCTCAAGGCTCTGTCCTTGGACCCATACTGTTCAACATCTTCATTAATGATGTGGACATTGGAGTCAGGAGTGGGCTGGCCAAGTTCGCCGATGACACCAAACTTTGGGGCAAAGCATCCACGCCAGAAGATAGGCGGATAATCCAGGCTGACCTGGACAAGCTCAGCAAATGGGCAGATGAGAACCTGATGGTGTTTAACACCGAAAAATGCAAGGTTTTCCACCTTGGGAGGAAAAACCTGCAGCATCCTTATAGGCTCGGCAGTGCTACGTTGGATAGCACTACAGAAGAAAGAGACTTGGGGGTCATCACTGACCACAAGATGAACATGAGCCTGCAATGCGATGCTGCGGCTAATAAAGCGACCAAAACGCTGGCTTGCATCCATAGATGCTTCTCGAGCAAATCCCGGGACGTCATTCTCCCCTTGTACTTGGCCTTGGTGAGGCCGCAGCTGGAGTACTGCATCCAGTTTTGGGCTCCACAATTCAAAATGGATGTGGAGAAGCTTGAGAGAGTCCAGAGAAGAGCCACGCGTGTGATCAGAGGTCAGGAAAACAGATCTTACGATGACAGGCTGAGAGCCATGGGACTCTTTAGCCTGGAAAAGCGCAGGCTCAGGGGTGATCTGATGGCCACCTATAAGTTTATCAGGGGTGACCACCAGGATCTGGGGGAACGTCTGTTCACCAGAGCGCCCCAAGGGATGACGAGGTCGAACGGTCACAAACTCCTGCAAGACCGTTTCAGGCTGGACATAAGGAAGAATTTCTTTACTGTCCGAGCCCCCAAGGTCTGGAACAGTCTGCCAGCGGAGGTGGTTCAAGCACCTACATTGAACACCTTCAAGAGTAAATTGGATGTTTATCTTGCTGGGATCCTATGACCCCAGCTGACTTCCTGCCCTTTGGGCAGGGGGCTGGACTCTATGATCTCCTGAGGTCCCTTCCAGCCCTGATGTCTATGAAATCTATGAAATCTATGAAACAAGGGGGCAGGGCAAAGGATGTGGGGCAAGCTGACTTTCCCCCAGCTGCTGCTTTCATCAGTGTGGGGAGCGGGGATATGAATTTAAGATAACCCTCTAATAACTAGATTTTAGCCATGGCAAATTAACCAAATGTATACTTTACCATGCCTAGGATCTAATAATTGGGGGGTTGTCTAAAATTCAGGATTGTCTTGGATTTGAGTAAATATGGTACCTACATTTCATGTGACATTCTGTGATACGGTACTTATGCTTTAATATTTAGATGAATATGTAGTACTTAGCTGCCTAAAGTTGAGCAAAAACATGAGCGCATTGATTAGGTTGAGGCTTTAGATTCCAGAGAGTAGTTAGAAGAGGCTGGCATTCTCTTTATGCTGATGGCCTAGAAAAGATCAGTAGAGTTCAGGTTGTGATTTGTTAATAAGCTGTTTAATGGACTTAGGAAGGGGGTGCCAAGTCACATGCCTCTCCCTATTGTTTATCTTTTTGTCCCTGCCTTGGAGTCCCCTTCAGAGATTTAATAGGCAGGTGATAGCTAGGGCAGCAATCCCTAATCTGGTCAGATGCTGATGAGAAGAATAAATTCTCCTTCTGCATGGGTAGAGCAGATTAAGGAAGAGCACTTTAATAAGATGCAGCCGAAGCCACTGAGACAGCCAGCAGCCAGTCCCACGCAGGCAGCTGGGGACTTGTCTGCCTGCCTCCTGACATGTTGGCAATATTTACAGCTAATAAGCATTAGCAGCTTAGAAAGCTGAGGTGTTCTGACTTGTACCTAAGTTGAGCAGGGCAAACTTTTTTTTTTTTGCCATGCATGCCACAAATCAGGGTTGCAGTCTCCCCAAATGCCACTCTGATCCTCTTCCTCCACCTGATTGACTGCTCTGCTTTCTGTTCCTTACTCTTTGCTGTCTCCTACTCTGCTTTCTGCCCTATCTGTTGCTGTGCTACCTTGCCCCCTCCCTGATCTGCCATGTGCCACATATTGAGGCTGCCTGTGCCCATGCCACTTGTGGCACTCATGCAACAGGTTGACCACACCTAGCCTAAGCAGTGAGAAAGAACTGGGGCATATTGGGGGCAGCACTGTCCTTATAACCATCAGTTACAAACATGAGGACTTGAAGGGTAAATCTGCCTCAAGGGCACTGGATGTGCATCCACCACCAGTGGAATGTCTCTATGAACCCTTACATGAAGGGCAGGTTTTTCCCATCACGTTCCACACATTGATGTTGTTTGCTTGGGATTTTAAAAAGTATGTCATCTTGTTTTTATAGCAAACATGCATATTATTGTAACTTACTTGAGTGAAATTTTTGAAATACTTGTCTGTTGGTGTTGTACATATAACAGTGAGCTTTTGCTTGCGTCTTAGAAAAATCAGCTGGAGTTGTTATCAGCAGTCCTTCCTTTTGAGGACATTTTCAGCCTATTTGATCTAGGAGTTAAAGCACAAATCTGGCAGTCGGGGACAGACTCTGTTTCTAACACTGCCACTGACTTGAAGTTAACCCTCAGCCTCTGTTTCTCCCTCTATAAAATAGGAAAAGACTGAAAGCCAGGTCACTTTAGTTTGAGTTTCCTATTATGAATTCAAGAACTCATGCTCAAGTTTATAAATTTGGCCTAAAACTAAAAAGGACTTGTAGAATTTGTTTTTCAAGACAGCGATTCTATTGAAAAAGACTGGTTTCTGCATATTCTTAGTTGGCCTCTTAAGTGTTATGTAGAGCACTCTGTACATTTGTGATGCTAAATGAAAAAAATATATATTAATTTTATAAACTATGTGTAGGAGGGAACTTTTCAGACAGTATCTATTAAAACATTTTTGTTTTTCCTTTGTACTGGACTGAAAATGAAACTAACACAAGTATTGAAATTATTCCCCACTCCCCACCCAAATCTGCTGTTATGCTATAAACAAATGCTCATGTAGGCAACACAGACAGGCTAGAAATACTAAGAGAATAATGCAAGTACATTTTATTTATACAGTTGAGAGTAGGCATAGTGCCAAATGGATTTACTGAGTAGACATTCTGTAAGACAAAAAATGTTAAAAGGACAGTTAGCACACACCAGTATGTGCTTTTGACAGTATAGTCCTCCTTAATAGGCTGCCTCTAAAATTTGGACTTTATCCTTGTTCATCCCATTGTTTTTTAGCATACCAGTACATTTCTTATCAATTTACAGACCAAAGGTGTGTCATTCTTTGCCTTATTCTTTGGAAAATATAATTTCTCAAGATAAACACAATACATTGTATTCACAGCCAACACAAGCAGATAACCTGAGCATAAATGACTTATGCATGACATTTGATCTTTGCACCCTGGTTCATAATTCATTATTACAAACTTTTACTTGGTTATAAGATAAAAATGGAGAGCTAATTAGTAGATTACTAGATGATGTGCCTGTAGAAAAGACATTATGGCAAGGGAGCTCGAAGCAAATACTAGCATTCCAGGTGACTGCTCCCCATGAATAAAGGGACCATAGTCATTTGCCCTTGTTTACTTTGTACTTTAGAGTTAAATTCTCTATTAGCTAAAAGCAAAATGAGTGACATTCCTCATCCCTGACTCTAAGATTGTTTTCCAATGTAGCTAGACATTTAGAGCTACATTTCACTCTGCTTTTCATGCCTATGTGGCCACACAACTGCCGTTTTTGGTACTTAAAATAGAATCACCGTGTTTATAGATCTTCCACAAGTAAAGACACTTAGTAGTGAGGGAGCTTACCCAGGAACCATGAGACCTAGGTTCAAGGCGCCAATCACCCAGTATTTTTTGCTTTCCAGAAAAGTGCTGTAACCTCCAGGCCAGCCAGCACTTAAGAACATAAGAGGTGTCATCTGGGTCAGACCACTGATCTATCTAGTCCAGTATCCTGTCTCTGCCAGGAGTACATGCTTTAGAGGGAGAGAGCACTGAACCAAATATATCTGAAGCGATTTATCTCCTGCTCATGACTCTCTCTGGCACCCACCATTATTGGCTGAGAGCTGCCAAAGAAAACATCTCCAGTGGTTCTGTTTAACACCTATTGATAAATCTGTCATCCATGAACTTTAGTCCATTTTGAACCTGTGGTCTCTGCCACTACCACCTCCTGTGGCAATGAACTCTACAAGTTAATTACACTTTGAATAAAAGAGTACTTTCTCTTGTTAGTGTTAAACCTGTTGTCTCCTACAAATTTCAGTGGCTGCCGTATAGTTCTAGTATTCTGGGACCAGGTGATTAACATTTCCCTGTTCACTTTATCCAGCCTTCTCCTTTCTAAACTGAAGAGTCCTAGCCTTTTTAGTTTCTCCTGATATGGCAACTGCTCTATATCCCTGATAATTTTGATTGTTCTTCTTCGTACTTTTTCCAAGCTGGTGATACTTCTTTTCCTAAATGCTAAGTTTTAGAAACCTATTACCCAAATGCCATGGTCCCAGTTTTTGCTGAAGTTTTCTGGAACCAGGACTGACAGATCTTGAAACTGATGTTGCTCCAGTGGTTTGCTAAAAGGGGAAGAGGTTGAGGCCAAATACCAAACAACCCAACAGCAACTTTAATGAAATACATGCTCTGGCAACATTTATCTGGTCATTGGCTTTATCAGCTGTATTTCCACCTTCTTGTGTGTTTCTACAGCTCATTTGGGTGTCAAGATGACGTTTTCCACTAGTTCCATAAATGTATATGGGCTCCAGAGAAGCCCTTCTTTACTTTGATCGTTTTGCTTCTCATTTATGAGAACTTCCCCCAATGCCTGAGCCACCTGTTCTTCACTGTTGTAGTCTTCCATGAGTTCAAATATTTCTTCTTTGTTATTTTTCTTCACTTGTTCATTTACCAGACCTTAGTGGCAACGTCATGAAGTGTCTTGACCCTCACAATGTGGACTCTGTAAAATGAGAAAAGTAAGTTATTATTGTTTCCTTGGCAGCAAAGAATGATCATTCACTCTGCAGTTCTGAGAAGCCATCCCTAGAACCTTTTCTAAGTCTTGAGAAACTCTGGAGAAAGCAAGTCCTTCACCGTTTTCCCCATGTGATTTGAAACCATAATGAAGACAACTCTTAGCTCAAAGCAATTGTCATCTGTAACTGGAAGATAGCTGTTTGCTGAACAGGGTACATTACACTGCTGTCCTGCTACATTTATACACTAGCAGGAGGTCAATATAGGGCCATGACCCCTGCCTGAGGTTACTAATGCACAGCATTTTCAGGGTGTTGAATGGACAAATGCTGATGAGACCAGACTATGGATTGACTTTGAACCTTTGCAGGTAGTCCCAACATCAGGTTATATCACTGATCTGTGTCTCAACAGCAAGGAAACTACCTATTTAAAGGCTAAAGAGGACCAAGCAATATATGCATTGGTATAATTCAACATTATGGTACCTCCCAATGTTCTGCCTGATAAATAGCAAAGACAACTATTTGAGAACAGGGGAGAAGACCACCCCAAATTTGCAGTGTTAGAGCCCTACTAAGATATACTATATCCCTTGCAGACCTGCTCAGCGCTCTTTATTCTAATCTGGAATGAGTTTTAGGCATAAATGTGAGTTTACACCATTGAAGCTGTATAATGTATGTTATACCTGGAGCTTGCTTATTGCCTTTTTTTTTTTAAACTGAGAAACACCTTGCTAAAATTTGTAATAACCAAACATTGCACTGATGAACTGAATTTGTTTGATCTGAATACACCAGATACTTCATAACTTTCTGCTCCTAACACATTGCTATGATAAGGCATTCTTTTTTTGAATTTGGCAGAGTTTACGGATAAACCCTATAGTGGGTGGGTGGCTATGCACTGAGATGAGTAGCAGTCCACAGAAGAGGGGAAGGGTTATAGCTGATATGCTGGCTACTACAGTCCAATTGCTGCAGTCATTCTTTGAAACACAAAGGGAGCTTGTAACCAAGAAAAGGTACTAGCTACATCTGCCAAAGATGATGGTATCCAGCTCTAGAAATAAAACACATATACGAGGTGTTCATCACCAGGCAACCTTAGTGAAAGTTACCAGTCTTCTTGGCTGCCATGCCAGTGGCAGGAGATTGGCTAGCAACATGTCTGGTATCCAGATCTATCGTTACAGGCTGCTGTGCATTAAAGGGCTTCTGTTCTAGATATGACGCATCTTCCAGTCCCTGGCATTTTTTTGTTCTTTGATTGTAGCTGAAATGATGTGCAAGTTGATGCTAGTATTCTCTACCAAGATTCTGTCCAATTTGTCAAAACAGATGCATGGCTTGATTGCTCCCAGTGGTCTGGCTTGTTTTCTTAGCTTCTAAGCAGCTTCACATCCTTTGCTTTCAGGTAGCTGTATTTTGTGTCTTGGTTACAATTCCACTTGGCCAGCCTGTTAGGGATTTCCTCAAAATATACAGCTTTCAGTGTCTGGATCCTAGGACTTCCCAAACTCTTGCCTCTCTCCAGCAGTAAGGAGGTTCAGGACCTCAGCACTATTCAAGTTGAAAGTACAGAGATGGAATACCAAAAACCCACCTGGATTTATAAACTCCTGAAGCACATAAGCACAAGTAGAATGTTGAATCTGATTGTGCCAGTACTTAAACAGAAAATTAACATCCTGTTATGGTGTTCCTTGAGCAAGAGAAGGCACAACAGGTGAATCAGTTGATCCAAGCAAGGTGTAAAGCATAAGGGGAAGAAAGCTGCAGGACTGCCAGTAGTAGATTGCAGCACAGTTCTAATCATGTGAAGGTGACAAGGTAATTTGCTATGTCAGATTAATTTCCTGCTGATTTCAACAGAAGTAAAACTACGAGTTACTGTGTTATATGGAGTTATGCCATGTGAATGCAAATCTTTGTTTGATGTAATCCAGACCTCCTGCATAGAGTTCATTAGCCTTTTGAAAGTATTACTTTTACTATTTTAGGTTTCCCAATGTCTATTTGAGTCTCACTCCAGTAACATTTGGCCCATCACACTTGCTGTTCTTCCTTAGCCCTTTGAAGCTTCCTCCTTCCATCTTCCAATGATTCTTTTACAGCTCCATTTTAATGAAGCCCTAGTTAATCTTTTCTTTTCATGTCTTAGTATCAAATTGCTTTCTGTAAAAGTTTGGAAACAACTGCAAAATCCTCTTCCTCTTTTTCTCACTATACTAAAAAGTGGCTGGAACAGCCACACTACACACACGAGGTATTCATGCTAGGCCATTTTGGGTATCTGATCCAAGAAAGTTAGGAACACTGAAAAACGTGAATGAGGCACCTGTGATGCAATATGCCTTCAGAATTCCTCCTGATACTTACCAGACTTTCAGAGAATTTTTTTTTTCAGGAATAAAATGCAATTTTGTAACAATAAGATGGAAAGTTCTAATAAGAATGTATTTTGGGGGGAAGGTTAGAGGATTGTGCATGTTGAAAGCTGAGCTTCTAATAGGATACTAGTTTAAAATATTAATTTACAAGAAGGCAGTTACTTTTTAATTTTGCTTAGATTTTTAACAGAAATGCTGTTTGCCAATACAACTTGATCTACACTAATGTTTCTCTAGTATATCTATGCCAACAAAACAGTATAGACAAGGTGTAAGAATCCTCCCCATTGACATTAATGTCAATACAAGGAACAATAGATTAGAGGAGACTATCACTTTTACAAGAACTAGTTATGCCTTTATATAGTGTCTACATGTGTCAGTTCCTGATCAGATATGATTTGAGAGTTTTCACCTACATTTAAGTAATGATTGATAAAATAATGGAGGAAAAATAAATATGGCATCAAGCTGCATAGTGCAAGACTATCCAGTTGGATTTTATCCATATATGTTTACTTAACAAGGTTTTATGTCCCAAAGCACAGGCACACACTCAAGGGGATTTCAATTCATGACTCCTCCTGGTTTTAGCTAATATAATATTAACAAAAATTAGTTTGTTTTTTTTAAACAAGAGTGTTGGGCTATGTGGATTCAATAGGAAAAAGTAAAAGATAAAAGAAGCTAGAGATAAACTCATATGCATGAACAAACCTTTAAAAAATGCACGTTACAGGTTTTTTATTTATGCTTAAATCCTTTCAAAACAAATACCTGTTAAAGGAATAAGCCCATTAAATGAACTAAAATCATATGTACCAAGTATTGATACAATAGTTACACCTGTTAAATGATAATCACACGGACTTTTACAAGAAAAGTCCTTTCTAGACATGAGGGAAACATTCAAGTGTTTAGTTGAAAACTGCTATGTAGTATCTCCAACAGGCCTTTGTCATGTAATAGCATTACAGCTCAGGTTCTACAGATCAATAACAAAAAGCCTTGGCCATTTTTAAACTGTATATCATCAATGGGTAGAGGTCAATTTAATGTTTTCTTTAATGAAACAACCCATTTTAAATTTTCTTTAAACTAGCAAAACAAGTTTATTTAAAAATTAAATGCTCTGCCAAAAATTAGACATTAATTTGTAATGGCATGTTTCATGGGAAATTATATCTGACACAAAGCAGTGCGTTTTAGAAATAAAACCTAGGATAATCAAGTTTAAAGAAGCATATTAGCTATCAGAAAAGAATTTACAGGACAACTTCAAATTCCTGTTTAGTTAATTTAAACATAATAATTTTGTGTGAACAGACACAGAAAATATAGGAGTGCTGAACCTACACTTTTAGCCATGGTAGTAGTTGTCAAAACCTCAAACCACCACCAGAACGTGGCATTTTTCTGTGCCACACACAGCATTTAATTCCACCTAAACCCAAGGCAACAGTTGATTAAAAGAAAACATAACAGTCAAATGATAAAACTACATAGTTTAGTACATTAAAACAAAAACAAGGACAGCGATACTTGTATAAAGTTCCAAAAATATACAACTGGGGGGTGGGGAAGAAGAATTAAAAAAATAAAATAAAAAAAAAAATCACTGTACACAACAACTGAGGTTGTTAAAGTGACCAATCAAAGACTGAACAGTGCAAGACATGCTTTTCCAGTTACAAGCTCAAAACAGAAGTGCAAAAGAAATTAAAGCTTTGTCTGAAGTGATTTACCTTTCAGAATAAGGAAAGTTAAGAGTATAGTTATTAATATTACAGAGATCACTTTTCCACACATGAAATTCTTTAAGATTTCTTGTAATACAGTGTTTCGTTCAGTGTTCCACTAAGCCTGCTTATTGTGGGGACAGATAATTTTGTCCAATACTCATCAGCTTTTGGTCTATGAGCCAAAGGAATAACAGACAGAAACAGCCTCTGAATTTTCAACCTCTAGCTGACCATATCTGCAGTTTACAGGCAGTGGAAGCAGCAAATAGCCTGGCTTAAATACTTCCTTTTCTGCAACTGGTCTCACAAGAACCCCTCCACTGTAAGAAAGCAGCTGTACTGAAAGCAGATGCAAAGTTATGGCTGAAGAATTAAAATTGCTCTCTAACTCTGGGAAAGTACAGAGACTTAATTTAAGAGCAACTCCAGGCAAGTGCTTTTAGCGAGCTGATTAAGCAATGCATGCATCTATTCATGCAAATGTAGAATATGGCTCCAGATACTTTGAACTAGGGGGTGTGCAGGTGTAGACTGGATAGAAGTCCCTTGCTCATAGTTTACAAAAATATATAGCCAATACTGTAGCATAAGAAGTTATTTTACTTATTACATAGATCCCCAAAGTATTAACTACTTTTCAGACATTCCAGACAAGGTCACTTGTAACAAAAGAGTCAACTTGTTTTAAAACAAGATTTAAAAAGTGGGTCTTTTTCAAGTGAAAAGGACATCTGTTTGTAAGTTTAACTTTCTAATCAGTCAAGACTGGGTTTATTTAAGATTTTTTATGTGAATATATGCATAAACACAAAAAAGTTCACTTTAACACATCCGCACAGAAGAAAAAAAAGGTTAACTCCTCAAAACATGATAGAGCAGGTCTGGTTAGTACGTATCTATTGCAAATTATAAAGATCCTGTGCGTTAGGCCCACTCAGACAGAAGCGGAGGGGAGAAGGGGAAATAAATGTCTCAAGAGTGAGAAGTTTACTTTTCAAGTCTAAGTGGAATTTTGGAGAGCCAGCAGCCTAAATGACACCATGCTGCTAATCACAGTATCCAGGCAAGCCAAACTGCTTGGGTTACTAGAAAAGTGTATTCTTCTGGAGGTGTCATTTACTCCAAAATTATTTTCTGTTTCGAAGGCGTTTAGATTTCCTAGGAGAGTCTATGGATTCAACTGCCTTCCTCCGTTTTCTAGGAGACTCCTCATTTGAGCCAGAACCTGAGGAATTTCCTACTGCACTTTCCATTACTTCTCGGAGTTTACGTTCAAGCTCAGCCAAGCGGGCGTTCTGTTCACCTATGATTTGGGTTTGCTCTAGCAGTTTCTGGTCTTGGTCCTGAAGCTGTTTCTGCTGTTCTTGCACTTTGGTGCGAAGCTCTGAAATTTCCCGCCTTAGCATAGTCACACCTGCACCATTTGTTTTGACTTGCTGCTGGAGTTTGGTGACTTCCTGCCTTGAAGGGTTTTGCTTGGAGAACAGCTGCATTGTTGTCAATGCAGCAGACGGACCTGGAACTTGATAAGAGAGAAGGGGGCGGGAAAAGGAAGTGATTTTATTATTAAAACAAGATTTAGGGGCAGAGTGAAAAGCCCCCAAGTGTACCAAATCATGCCCAAATTCACATTTTATTCCACCCCATTGCCAAATCCAGAATCTGAACAATCAGATGTCTGAAAAATACTCCAAGTATGTAAGGGTTACAATTACTTGGTAATAGTCAAGAGAATTGCTCAGAGAATGAGTCAGGGTACAATTAAGCCCACTATTTTAGGTTTTTTAGGAATTCAAAGCATAAATTGTATTCCACTTCTGAATATAAAAGCATTATATTGTGTCATCAAGAAGATTTAAGCAATAAACAAACCACCAAGTTAAAAGATAAAGGGTATGCACAAAGTCAAGAAGAAAAATAAAATGTTACTGTGACTAGATTGCTGGAGGCAAAAATAGTTCTCCTACTGGAGAATTATGAATCGCATGGGAAAAGTATTTACCGAGTCCTAGAGTGACAGGTGAATACCGAATTTATTTGCATTTGTTCTCTTGATATCATATTGGAGTTTAAGCAATGGTTAAGAAAAAAGCCTCATGAATATTCAGTAGTTGCTGCTTTGCACGTACAATGCATTATTCCTTCAGATCCCACAAACAATCCTGGTCTCAGTGAGATTGCACAAGTTATCTTCAGTTAGACTAATAGCTCTGCCATTTGACTTTCCACCTTATATACAGGATCTACTCAAATTGCAATTTTGTGATTTTTGCAAAAACCATGAAAAACATCAGTTTCCATGAATGCCACAAAAAGCATCAGTTTCCACAATTTTGCATGCGATCGCTGGGAAAAACAATTTGCTAAAAATAAAATGCTGACTCCCCAGTGGGAGCGTGACTCAGCCTCACAGCCTGCAGGGAGCATCATGAAGGGGAGCAGCCAAGATGGTGCCCACACCCTCCTCCCTCTACCACTGATTGGCAGTAAGTGCTCCCTTTCATGTGGCCCCATCCCTCTTGGTCAATCAGCAGTGGAGGCAGGGCTGCCAAGGCCCTCTAGGCAGAGGTGTGGAGGGGGGGTTGCAAGGGGAAGGGTGGGCACCATGATAAAAACAGTGAAAATGGTGGCTAGCACTGCAGTAGGTCTGTGAAGTTGCCCATCAACCTGATCTGGGTGGGTCCCTACTTATATACTATAGTGGCATTTCACCCTTTGGAGAGGTTATATAAGCCATAAAACAGCTCTTAGCTATATTAATCCATACGGTTCAACCTATGCATGTTAGAGCTAAATCCAGTGTAGAAATGTCCCTATTTTATTATACAAAAAAAAAAAAAAAAAAGATTCATCACTTCCAAGCTGTTTTTAAAGCCACAGCACTAATAGGTGGTGGAAGCTCCATCCTTGTGGGGGGGGCGTGTTTCAAAATCCAGCTAGACAAAGCCTTGGATAGGATGATCTAGGTGGGGCTGGTCCTGCTTTGAGCAGGTTGGACTAGATGACCTCCTGAGGTCCCTTCCAACCTTAACTTTCTATGGTTCTATAATACAGGAGCAGAATGGTTGAAGACTGCAGGGTATGGAGTGAAGGAAGATGGGTGTGTTGATACAACTTGTGTGTTATGCTAATCCAATTGTCATACCCGTTTATGAGCTGTTTTTCTCTTCCCCAAAAGGGAAGGATAAAAGAATTTCATCTAATAATTCCTATACCCACATAATTTCTGGGTGAACTAAAGAATACATTTTTACAAAGCCCTCAACTTGATTTACAAAGACCGACTGGTGAAAAATTTCTCTCTCTCAGTACTCTAAGGTCCTGTGACAGAGGGCTGGCATGCATCTTGTGCAAGTTAGGAAGGTGTTCAGCTTTTTGGAATATAGTGGCCAAAGTGGCAAAAGCTAGCTGTCTCAACATGTTGAACGTATAAATTAAGTCATCTGAAGCCTGTGACTAATTAAGTAAACAGTTTGAACATTCACTTTGACTATTTTTAAGTGATTTTTTCCACTTTACAGATTACAGGCCTACAAATATTTTATTTCAGATGAGAAAAAAATACATCCAACCATTCTTTAGTTTTCTTTGTACTGCAATAACTTAAGTTAGTTCATCTGTTTATCCCATTATTAAAAGGACAAACATCTTGAGTTGCAGTCTTGTGTGCCAAATTTCAACTAACTGCGATGATCAAGTCTCATTCATTACTGGCACAAAAGCATTTGTTTAATGAATACAAACTATGCATAAAATGTATAAAATACATTCAAGTGACCTTTCTTTTAGCAGTACAAAGCCTTCTTAAATCTTTAAGCAAATTAGATGCCACACTCCACATCCTTAGAAAGCCAAATGCATTTTCATGAGAAGGCTGGACTACAATGGAGTATTCCATGACTGAAGGAAGAAGCAGAAAATGCTTACAAGAAAGTGGGACATTAAGAATTTTCAAAAAGAAGCTGATAAGCAAACAACCTGCATAAGACTAAATATTGGCTAACAGTTGAAGAAATACCTGGAGCAGCTCCTATGAGTCGTCCCGATACATCTGATCCAGGCAGCTTTTTTTTGAGAATGGGAACAATCTTCTCGTCAAAGTATTCCATAGCCATGGAAGAGATGTCCCTTAACTCTTGAAGAACTTCATGGGCTCTTTGAGGAGCTCTTGTAGAGTTTACATATCTTAGCACACGATAGATTTCATCAATCACCTAAAACGTTGAAGAACCATTAGATATTCTGTTGAGTTCAGGGAAAAAAGCTGAAATGATCTGAAATTCTGATCTACTGCTAGGCTTCCCTCTCACACCCATCACACTAGCATAATGCTGAAGAGTATAATAATGACATTTTATATTTTATAGAAAAGCAGAATAAAATGATGGCATGTTAAAGAAAAACGTTGATGCATATTTACTATGATAGTTATCTTTGAACTCATGGCCTAATCTATTCACAGCATGAAATTTACTGGAACATTCCATAATAACTTGCAACATTTTGTTTCATGCCCAGTGCCCTGCAGGTAAGTCTGTGAAGGGGAAGGGGTTTGGAGGGAGGGAAGGGACATGGGGGGGGGGGGGGGAGGAACACAGATCAAGGCCCCCAAGATGAGGGAGGGAGTGGGCAGGGGCTGGGGGTGCTGTCCACCCAGGGCAGTGAACGGGATCCAGGGTCAGGGCAGGAGTGGGACAAAGCCACAGGCAACTCATACAGGGGATCAGTGTCCTAGTACTTAAAACTGGCACTTGAATTAAAGCTCATGAAGATAGCTTTAGTTCAAGTGCCACTACTACCATTTTTTAAGTGCAGGGACTCTTTTAAACAGAGCCAAGCCAACCGGGGCAAGGGCAGATAACAGTTGCCTGCTGTGGGCTCAGGGCTCCCCACCCTGCTGCCTTTGCCCCAGGATTCCTGCACTGGCCACGCATCTCTTGTCCACCTGGCAATAGGAGGCACAACTCGCCACCTCCAGTGCTGCTGAGCGGGCAGGGGGTGTGCATCTAGCATATGGTTCCTGAGGGAACAGCAGCAGAGTGGAGAGCCCCAAGCCCATAGCAAGCAGCCTGCATTCACTCTGTGGATAAATATGGGGGGCACATGTCCTCAGTGCCTCTCCTGGGGAGGGGAATGCATGCAGTGATGGGGAACCACCCCTCCCCCCCCCCCCCCCAACAAGTCGCCCATGGCTGTGTCCTGCTCCCTGCCCTGGGTCCCACTCACCACTCTGGCTGTGAATGGGAGCAGTAAGGTAGCCCCTTCCCCACTCCCTCCCTCACTGTGGGGACCTTGATCTACCCCCATCCCCCCACGCCCCTTCCTTCCTACAAACTTACCTGCAGGGCACTGCTCGCCACACTGGCCAGTTGCATTCTGGCCATGTGCATGCATGCAGCTGCGCACATGCGCAGTTTCTGGGGGCCCCAGTCAGAAGGCATGTTATATTTACCAGTGACATTATCAGCTACACCACTCAAAAAAAAGCAGATAGGAGATAATGTTAATTTTCTTTTTATCTGTGTTGATCTAATATGCAACCAATATGTTGGTGCACCTCTAGTTGCAGCTTCGTTTAAAATAAAACCTGGAAGGTTTTCACTTAAATATAAAATACTGTCCCATACAGAAGCCTAGGAGGTATACAAAACTGAATTTGGTATCAACACTTCTCATTTTCTCTCTTTTTTTATCCCTGTAACGTGCCAGTGTATGTTAAGAACACAAGTGCTAGGGGTTGTCCAGGTTGAAGCTCTGGACACTCAGGAAAGCATGAAAGTAATTAAGAACTGTGGGAGAGAGTTGGTTGTGTTGATACCTGACCTGATGACCTTAAGTCTCGGCTGCATATCGCTTTGCACTGAACGGGTCTGTTTACACTTCTAAGTGCTCTAAGGACACAAACAGACATCAACTGAGGTTACACTTGTGCCACCATAAACATTTTCATGGTAGCACAAGTAGCAAGAAAAGAGATGTACCTACCCCTTTGTTGTGCCACATCGGGCACAATGGGTGATGTTAAACAATATTGCTTTATTGCAGCAGACATCTACTTACTCTGTGGCAGGAGACTGCAGGTAGCCCAGAGCTGCCTGCACCTTCCAGCTGCCCTGGGGCAGGTGCTCTGCCTGCTTGAGGGACACAATTCTCTACTATTTGTCCTGGGTTGTGCAGGATTGGGCCCCTTGAGCATCTGCCTGGCTTTCCCCACTTGGAGACCTGCCTGGGGAATCGTGGGGTGTGTCTAAGTGGGAAAAGTTAGAGTTCCCTGCTTATGGAGACCCTCCCCAAGATCTCCAGGAGTGTGTCTAAGTGAGGAACACCTGTGCAGGTCCAAGGGAATCCCTAGCACCACGGGCCTCCACACCAGGACCATGGAACCCCCATGCCTCCATGCTGGGACCCACACTGGGTCCCAGGTTGATCCATGCTTCATGTGGAAGCACAGGTAGACACAGGTTGGCAGAGATGCAGGGTGGCACAGGACCCAGGGAATTCCTGGCACCCCTCAACTCCAAACCAGCACCAATACTAATCCGGTGCAGGCATGGAGATACAGGGTTCTAGGAATTCCCAGGTCTGGCACCTCCTTGCCAGGACCTGTACTGACCCGTGCTTCATGTAGAGGCATGGGGTGCTGGGGATTCCCCAGGTCCCTCACTGCCCAGTGCTGAGACCCACACCTCTGCATGAGGCACAGGTTGGCCTGGGACCCAGGTCCCAGCAAGGAAGCATGGGACAAGGGAAACATTGCCTGCTGTCCTGCATCAGACCCCTCACTGATGCAGGGCAATGGGTGATGTGTGCTTCATTCAATAAAGTGGATCAGCTGTGGCAGGACACATTCCCCCACAGCTTGGTCTGTTTTGTTTGGCAATGGCTGTTTATATCTTAAGGTTAACCACATATCATCAGAAAGACAAAGCTGCATTGCTTTGGGGCAATTTGAAGTCTTATCTAAATTAGGATTTAAGATACATTGTCATTCCATGTTAGCTAATGAGCTAATCTACTCAACTCTAGTCTTACAGTGCACCATGGTATGACAAAAGGCAAATTCTGCAGCAAATTTCAAGGTTGAGAGATTACACACGGGCCCTGGCTATAAAGTAGGCTCCAGTTGGTATCAACCTAGTCATTGTACAAGAGGCAAGAGTGGCTGTCATTCAATAGTTTGAGTATGCAGGAAGTAGTAGTTCAATAACATAGGGAACTGAAGAACAGCTGGGAAGCCAGCTACGTTAGCAAATAAAATGTTTATATAACAGATCCCTTAATTTTGCATGCCCACACAATACAACAACACTGTCTTGCAATACAGTAGCAGGCATAACCATACATAATATCCAGCAATTGTAGGTAAGCATTCCTGAACTGCTATCCCAGATACACAGATGAGCGCTATCACTGGGGAAATGTCAAACATTCCTTTGTTTACATCGGGGCAGGCAATTATTTTGGGAGAAGACCCACTTACTGAGTTTTGGCAAGCCATTAAGGGCCTCATGACAGGCAGCCGGGGCAGATCAATATTAATTTTCTAAATGAGAATGAGATTTAGGAGGACTAGATTTGCCAATTCAGGGGGCACGAATCAAAAAATTCAATTACAGATCTGGCAACTTCTTGCTCACAAGCAGTGTGGGACACAATGCTGCCTGGAGTTCTTCTGCATCAAAAAAATGAAAGGCCCCTGTGCTGAAAGTAGAGTGTGGTTTGTAGAACACCAATGCTTCAGTACTAGTGAGCTGCTGATGATTAAAGAGGCCATTTAAGTTGCAGTGCCAGAAAAAAAAAAAAAAAAAAAAAAAAAAAAAAAATCAAACTCTTAATAAAAAGTCTCTTGACTGCTTGCACAAAAAGGATGGCAAGTTTCCTCATCTATCTTGCATACAAGGTCTAGTTTCAGTACTGCCCTAGCTCACCTTGGGCATTTGTACACATGCTTGCGCTGCAGTGCAGAGTGCTTTTAAAAACACCCAGCATATGTGTTTATATAAACAACAAAATGCATGTCAGTGCTGAGAAAATGGCAGCAGTGCACTTTTGAACTAAATACATATGCCAATGTGTCCTTCAAACATTCCACTAAGCAAGCTGTGATCAAGGATTACTCAGATGTACCCTTCCCATCATAGAAGTGTATGGAAGACAGCCTAGTCTCAAAGACTGAATCCTACCGTAACCAGAGTGACTTTCCTCTGAAGAGGGGCCAGCCAGCCCCATTGAGTAGCTGCAACTGTGGGGAAGCTGCTGACCGGGATCTTAAAAACCCCAAAGAACAACAGGGCAGCATGCTGTGAGGGAACAGCTAAGAGCTGGAAGCCAGCAGTAGGCCAAACAATTGGCTGCATGGAGGGGTCAGAGCCACAGGAGTCCCTGCCAGCATCAGGGATAAGACAATGGGGTTTTGTTTGCTTGTTCTGGTTGTTTAAAGATTCTTTTGCTTAGACAGGCTGAGAAGCTCCTTAGGAAGCAAAAGCCCACCTGGAGAAGTCTGGCAACCTGCTTGCATGGGGTAGAGAACATGGGTGCTCCTCAGTCATCTGCCTTGACAACAGGCACTGAGGTTGTGCTAAAATAGGGGTGAGCAATTATTTTGGGTAGAGGGCCACTTACCAAGGTTTGGTGAGCTGTCAGGAGCCAGAAGCCCCATCCCCTGACAGTTGCTCCGCCCCTGCTCACCATCTTGGGACAAGACCTCCCACCCTGGGAAGTCCCTCTGCATGCCCTGTGGAAATACTCCTTTTGGAATGGGGGGGAGGGGGGGGGTTGCCATCTTAGAATCAGAAAAAAACCAAATCATACACTAAAAATCAAACACCTAGTATATTTTAATTACAAAAACTATTTTTGTCACCATCTGTGTTTGCGTTATGTATATAGAAGTGATTGTGTAATAATGTAAAAATAAATTCTTTGTTTCGTATAGTGGGGGGAGTGGGGGAGGTGATGTTTGTGGGGTGTGAGGGAGGGTGGGGAGGTGTGGGGTCCACCCCTGGCACTCCCCCTATGGCACAACAGCAGCAGGTGGGGGCGCTCGTGCTTGGCACAGGCACTGGTGCCTGGAGGGGTGTAGCCTCTGCTGGGCAGTCTGTCACCATCACTCCCTACCACACATGCACAGCCCCCACACTCGCACGTCCACTCCCTGCCACACATGCACAGCCCCCACACTCGCACGTCACGGGAGAGAAGCCCCACACACTGGAGCTGGCTGCTTTCCCTGCTGAGGCTGCACAGCACAGGAGCAAAGTCCCAGACACCTTGCCTTGGGGGGTGAGGAAGGCAGCCGGGTCCAGCAGCTGCACAACCCAACCCAGCAGGGAGCAGAGGAGCCACACATGGATCTCCTTACTGCTGCTCCCTCCCCCACACCCTGGCAATGAGCCTCCTGCTGCTGCTTTGAGAGGCAGTGCTGCGCTGCTGCCCTCATCACAACCCCACACGCAGGAGGTGCATTGCCAGGGCAGCGCAGGGTGAGCAACGATGGGGAGATCTCCACGCAGCTCCTCTGCTGTTTGCTGGACCAGGTCATGCCCACCTGGTGTAGCTGGAGACGGAGGAGCCACATGGGGATCTTGCCGCTACTTGCCTCCTGCTGCCCTGGTGATGTACTCTGCAGGCTGGAGGTGCATCGCCAGGGCAGCAGGGGGTGAGCAGCAATGGGATCCCTGTGTGACTCTACTGCTGTTTACGGTGCTGGGTCACATCTGCTGGGCTGGGGAAGCCCCACGGGACAGAAGCCCAGTGACAGGGAACAGCAATCTACGCACCACCAACCAGGCACTCCTGCTGGAAACTGGCTGAGGGAGCAGGGAGGGGTTAGGAAAAGACCAGCTGGTGGCATGCAGACAGTGAGTGGTGCTGTATTGGCCAGAGTGTGCTCCACACCTCCATGTACGGCTTCCCTGAACTGAAGGGCCGATACTGCATTGCTCTGGGTCCACACGCTGCCAGCCAGGCACTCTGTGTCTTTTCCCAACACTTCCCAGCTCCCTCAGCCCCCAGCCAGTTTCCTGCAACAAGTGCCTGGCCAGCAGTATGTGGACCCGGAGCTGTATGATATCAATGCTTCAGGGAAGCTGCACATGGAGGCACGGAGCCCGCTCGGGCCAATACCACACCACTCGCAGCCCCCAGCCAGCTTCCCCGCCTCCCCCACCAGCGCCCTACTTACCTCAGGCTCCCAGAAGGAAACTGAGCCTGATCCAAAGTGGGTGACAGCCTCAGGCCCCACCCTTCCCCTTCTCCCTCCCCCCCCCCCCAGGCAGGATTTCCCACCCTTTCTGCAGCTTTTGCAGGCTGGAACTCTGCCAGCCTGCAGAGCTCTTTGCAAAAGCAGGAAACCCGAGTTTCTGTGCTAAAGGTAAAATCTGTGTTTTTTCTGATAAAAGCAGGAAATCTGTGGTTTTCTCTGTTTTTCTGTAGGAAATAGAAAACCCAGACCCCTGCTGATAATAAGCCTGAGGTTTTTCCAGAAACCAGCCCCTTACTTAACTGGGAAAGCTCAGGCAGCCTACTGGGCCCTACAAGCTCAGGCCACGTGAAACTGTGATGCCCTCAAGGCTGTCATTTTAGATTACATGGGGCTCATGGAAGAGGCAGACGGGAAGAGCCTTTTAACTCAGACTCCTGGCCCTGCCGAAACTGAAGCTGATAATCCCGGAACAGTTTCAGCAGATGGGGGCCTAGAAGTATGTTTGCCAAAATCAGGTTGCTAATCTTAAGGAAGCAGTCTATTTTGCTGAAAACTTTCTGGAAGCCAAGTTGGAGTGCAGAAAATACCCAGCTGTGTCAAAAGGATGGCTCCCATGTGGCACAAATTCAAAGTGGGGAGGACCTACAGCCTAAGGACCAGTGGCTAGAAATCCTACACCCAGTGGCTAGAAATCCCACCTAGCTCTCCAACAACATAAGGGAAGGCTCCACAGTGTCAGGACCACTGGTTTGGGATTCAAAGAAGATCCCCTCCAGGAAGCAGTGCTAGGCTAAGGGAAAAGGGAGCTCTCTGTGTGGACCTCCAGGCCACTGGTGCAGGAACTTCTCACAGATGGACTGTAGGTATACACAGTCTGGGCTCTCTGACCTCCAAACAGAGGCCCTGGAGCAGAGAACCTACGTAATCCCCATGTAGCTAAGGGATATACAGGCCCTGGGCTTTGTAGATGTGGCCCTACATCTCAGGTGCCAGGCACCACTGATGGCCCTGCCCTCAGCTGGTAAGTTTTTGGAATGGGTGTGGTAAACACAGTGGGGCTCTTGGAACCAAGAACCAATAGGTGCTGCTTTATCTTGGTCCTGGTAGTTTAAGCAACTTGCTGGTTTAAGCAAAATTGATTTAAAAAAAAAAATTTTAAATTCTCTGATTAAACCTCCCAAAATCCATGTTTTTCTGTAATCGAAACAAAATCTCCCCCCCCCCCCCCCCCCCCGAAAAACTGCTCTTCACCATGCTGCCTGGCTGCCTGCCACATGGATGTATATGCATGCACATGGCACCCCCTGCCTCAGATCACCCTCCTCCTACTCCCCCCAGCCCTTAGCAGTCCCTTGCAGGCTGGAATGATACCAGCCTACAAGGGAAACCCAGTTTCCCAGGTTTTTCTCCTTTAAATGGGAAAATCAATGATTTTCCCTTAAGGGGAAACAGATCCCTGCTAATAAGGGAGCGGATCAGAGGGAGCTTAGAAGCCCCCAAAAGATGTAGCAAGGCAGCAAACTGAGAGAACAGCTGCAAGCTGGAAGCAAGCAGCGAGATGAACTACTGGCTGCACAGAGGGACCAAACTCCTGTGCTAGGGCCAGAGCTACACGGGTCTCTTCTCAGTGTCTAAGATAGGACAATAGTTTTGTTTGCTACTTTTGTTGGTTTACAATGTTATTTGTATGGACTGGCTGAGAAACTCCTCAGGGAGCAAAGCCCACCTGGAGAAGTCTGCAGGCGAGAAAACCTGCTTACACCTACACTTTAGGCCAACATTTTTTCCTGCCATACCTCAAATGTAAAACACCCTGCAGCCCTCCTGGGTTTATATGGCTATCCTTAACTACTGTCAGTATTGCCACTCTAGAGGAAAAACTGCAAAATCCAGTAAGAGACTTCATTATTAATTTTCCACAAGCATTTCAGGGTATGAAGTGAAAGTAAGAAAGATTAACTAGTGAGCAAAAAAACTAGGCTAATATTTAAAAGACCTGGATTCAAATCCTAGCTGTGCCATTCTTCCCAACACACCTTGAGTAACTCGCTGCAACAGCTAAACAAACGTGTAAGCTAGGGTAACCAGCTAACAACATATTAGCTGTTTGGCAGGAACTGGCTATGCACACACACTTACCCCAGGGTAAATTTAAGGTAGTCTGTCCTTCCAAATTTAGACCATCTGTAATGCATGTAGCACAGAGGGGATATTCTGTACAATGGTAATTACTACAGAAAAGCTAGAACCAACATGCTGTTAATTCAAATGCTCACTTACCTTGCAACAATTTATTTATGCAAGTATGCCACAAGTTTCTCATGCCTGTAAAATGGTAACACCCATCTCAGACACACTACTAGAATTAAATCTTTAATGCTTAAGAGATATTCAAATACTATAATAATAGAGAAACACACTCAAAGTTGTTCGACAGTGATGGAAAGATGTATAGCATTTCTAATGATACGTGTTTGTATGACTTGCTTGATCTAATCGCAAGAGACATTATAGTGCAATTTAAATGCATAGTAATGAGTATAACCTGGATCAATACTCCTGGATTTTGACATACGAACCAACACCTTGTATTATGTAGGCTATTACTCAGTTAGGTGCTACAGGCATTGTGAAGTAGCTGATTACCATACTTCTGCCTTAAAAAAAAACCTGTAAAATACTTCTCACATACTAAAAAAAATTATTAAATTTGTTTTCTTAAATAAAACTCATTAAAAAAACAAACTATACTTGACCTATGGCATTAGGAGCACACTTTTGTGAAAGCAGTTTGCAAAGAAATGGCCTCCAGTTTGGGGCATGCAGGCAAGTTTAAATTAGTAACACTTGTATATGCAGTATTGTCCCCCTACCTGCAGAAGCGTACTGCAAGTCAAATCTTGTGTGTTCAGTTGTCCAAACAGGACACCTATGAATAGTAAAATGAACCCAAACCTAGACAAATTAAATAATTTAAATATATTTATTTGATCTAACAAATTTACTGTTCAATCCATGATTCAGAACTGATATACCAATTTAAAAAGAGTTGGACTATTAACATAAAATGAAAATAATAGGAAACCCCCCTCCCCCCCCACAAACAAGCATCTCTTTCCAGGGTGCCCCTTTCAGTACTATATTAACTCACTGTAATAAGCGTGCTACTTTAAGTACCTATGGCAGTTTATAACTTGTTGCCAAAAAATTGTTCTAACCTTCCACAATATACATTCATAAAATTGCATACAGTTGCATGTTACCTTTCCAGGTATGAAGCAGCAAAGATTGGAATCCACGTATTTCATGAAAGTCATATTTAACAGAGAAAGCCTAGTTTCTACAGCAGCAAGAATGTCTGCATGACGAGCTAAAGAATGGTTTCTTCTTTCTGACTCTCGTCTAAGGAGGAAGCAAAGAAAGCATTATACAACACTGGAGATTTAACAATTTTAAGCTATCAGAAATGAAACATACTGCAACAGAAGGTGTTTAAATTCTCCTAAATCACAATCCTTTAGGCAGCACTGGTATGTCTTTCAGAGTTTCTAAATCTTGAATTGCATGGCCATTAACCTACTGTGACTAGAAACAATGCAGCCACTTCCATTTGTTGAGTCTTTACCAAGAGATTACTGCAGATGGCAAGAGTAAGATGGGAACACAGATGACATGGTTAGCTAAAATCTTAAATAAATTTTTAGGTAAACCTATTAGTCAATTTCCTAGCATCACTACTATAAAAGGTTTTTCTAAAGCTACACTGTACACATAGACAGCTTACAGACATAAAAAACAAAAAAAACCCAGTGTTTAATTTTAAACTCGGGGTACCCCGTGCCAAGCCCAGTACATACCCAGAGGAGACATCATGTTAGCTGGAACTGACTTGCCTAACAGCTGTATAGATTGGTGGTTTCAGAAGGGCTTTTTTGATGCTTTGATCTAATAGCTGATAAAAGCACCAAAAAGCTCTGCTGAAGCACCCGATCTATACAGATGCTGTGGAGCTGGGCTGAACTAATGCACTGGCTCTTCCAGTAAAGCACGATTTTTTTTTTTCCATATGTGTCAGCAGCCTTAGTTTAAAGTAGGGCTGACAAACTATTTAAAAAAACTGAATCACAATTAACTGCAAGATAAAAAAGAAATAGTTGTAATTAATCAGTTTTGACTGCAGTTAAACAGTCAGTCACCACCCCTCCACCCAAAAGCCTGGAGCCCATGCGCCCTCCCCTGGCACCACCAAGAGCGCACAGCCCCAGCCCCAACCCTGGCCTGCCCTGCACCCACTCTGGATTTGCACTGGCTGGAGAAGACCAGCCAAAACCCACGCATACAGCCCCAACCCCAGCCTGCCCCATGCCTGGTTCCAAGCTTACCTGTTCATGCTGAGTGGCAGCAGCTGGGCAGAAGATACTGCTCGGTGCAGGGAAAAAGCTCCCCCACCTCCCCCCACTGCTGCTGGGCCCTTCTTTCTGCAGCTGCCCATAGCCCATGCCCAGGCTGCCCTGTGGCTCCTCTGCACTGCCACAATTGCCTGGCTGAGTGGCTTGGAGGTGGTGATGACAGCAGCAGAGGGGCACCATAGGGCAGCCCGGGAACGGACTCTGGGCAGCTCCAGCAAAAAGGGCCCAGCAGCAACAGTGGGGAGGGGCTGCTTTTCCCCTGCACCAAACAGCAGCTTCTGCTCAGCTGCTGTCACTGCTCAGCGTCAGCAGGTAGTTCAGAGCAGACACAGGGTGAGCTGGGGTGGGCCGGGGTCAGGTCTGTGCATGCAGGTTCCGGCTGGTCCAGAACTGGTCCACCCTGCCGGGCCAAGTCTGGAGACGGAGTGGGGCGGGCTGCATTTTACCCACCCCAGTCAAAACGGAAGTGTGCAATTAATGCTCGTTACAAAAAAATCAATGCATGAACTTGTTTTGCATTAATCACATATATTAACCATGATTAACTGCCAGCTCTAGTTTAAAGCATCTTAGTTTTTAAAAAACAAAATATTCTCAAGGTATTCATGTGCTCCATTATTGGCCAACTACTACAACACAAATGAATAGCAACTGCACAGTTATGTTCTGGTGACTGACCTAAGAAAAATCACTACTAATAAAAACTGGCAATAACATCTACGCTGTATGATAAAGGGTCATGTAAGTGGTCATTAGTAGTGTACCAGACACTGGAAATACAGTTTAGCTGCATTAGCACAGCACTTTGCCCAGGTTATCTGAAATGACCTTAAAAGTAGTGCAAATTTAGTGCAGCAGTTTGCTCAGGCTAACACAGGTAGCCTGCTTTTGGTACCCCAGCTAGCTCGGGTATCTCTAGCTGGCACTGCAATGTAGAGCAAAGCTGTTCAGTCTCAACCTTCAGCTGAGCTGAGAAAACCAGTGACTTTTTATTTATGCAGTGCAGTACCTGTAATATGAAGTCAATTTGAATTAGGACAATTAAGTTTGACTGCTTTATTACATTTCAGAAGGAAGAGGCTGCTGATCTCATTCACTTAGGGCCAAATGATGTCCTCCAATGCTGTTGCTCCAATTCCCCAGAAATTATTAACACATACTGTATTTATGATGCAGTAATTAGGTCCTTAGCTCAAGGAGATACAAAGATAAATAAATATGCAACTGAATCTTTGCCTTTCAGATTTTTTTTTAATTTAAAGCAGTTTTTAACATGGCCCTCATACTGCAGGTAGTTAGGAAGTCTTTTTAGTGGAGCTAGAGATAGGATTCTTTCTGAAACTAGCCATAGCTCCTAGATTTACTAGAGGAGTTGCTTTTGAATACTGGACTCTATTTCTCTGTTCAAATATGAGGGGCATTGCCTCTGAGCACTCCAATTCCTGATAGGCTGTGAAGTAAAAGCCAGGATATAAAGACAATGCAGATGACTACAGACTTTAGGGTTAGGCTAAATGATTTTGCAGTAAGCTACACTTTAACACATAAAAACAAACATTCCAAATAGTCAAAAGATTAAAAGCATTTTAAATTTAACTGCCTAATTCAAGTTAAAGATTTAACGTTTTAGCTTTTACACAGAAAGAACTGTTCAGAAGAACACAGAATCTGAGAGATAAAATTGCAGTTTGCACATACCTTGGAAGTTGTGCTTTAACCTGTTTCTGACACAAGTTGTGATATCTTTCCACTTTCAGAAATCCCTGATTTAACATTCGCTGGCAGACCAAGTCCATTCGCTTACAAACCTATATTAAAAAAGAAAACTTAAAATGTCTCAAACAAAACTCCTGGGGTTTTCTTCCTCATGATTAGCCACTTTGTTTGCTCAGTAGTGCAAGATTTTTTAAAATTCTTTCTACATTTCAAAACATCACTGAATTGGATTAAGCATTCATACAATTCTTTGCCTTTTGCTGATCCTGTTACAACAGCACCCTTGCTTTCAAATCTATATCCCTTCCTCCTTCACTTCAAAATGTTAGCTGCAGTTCAGTGTAAAGCCTCATGTGACATCCCTATTTAGTAATCTTGTCAAGATATTCCAAAGAGCTAGGACCTTCCACTCTCTTCTTTTGGAATATTTTTTTCTATAAAAAAAGCTGAGACTTTTTAATATATTAAGGAAACAAGGGAATTCCCCCCTCCCCACTCTTCCACATTTCAAATTAACAGTATGCTCCAAATTTAAAAACTAAGGAGAGTTCAAAAGGACACAAAAGCTAACCTTAGAGTGAGACTCTGTGGGGAAAAAAAAATCACTTGCTTGAACAGGAGACATTTTCATGGACAAGATGCCCCAACCTCATGGATCCTGGACGAAAGATGTCCAAGAACGTCCAGACAGCAATTTCCAAGCATACGACTTAAAAATCATGCTGTTACTAGTTAAACCCCAGTGGCCTTTCATAGAGGTCACTAAGCCAAATCTGCCATGGTCTAAGAAACCACAATTCCTACAGACTTCAACAGAAGCTACACACACTCAGGCCCTAAATTCAGAGTGGTTCTGAATTTAAATACTTTGCTCTCTCAAAAACAGCAAAAAACACTACAAGCCACAAGTTGAAATAAGAAGCATGATATATAGAGATCAAGTTTTTGATTTACAACAGAGCCAGAATTAGAATTAAAGCAACTCAAGTATATTTTATATACTCTAAAATAGCACCACTAAAGACTTCTCAATGCATAAGAAAGATTCTTCTCCAGCAAAGTGTTTTCTTCCATTTATAATGGAGTTTGTAGTAAAAAATATTATGTCCTGTTACTCTGGATAGCAGTATCCTTGTTCATTTCATCACATCTCTGGCAATAGGATGCATTAACAGCAATTGCAGAGGCATTAGAACAAAGAGTATTAATCTAGATCTTGACACAAAATGCTCATTTACAACCCTTCCCCCCCCAAGACATCAAGCATGGAAAAATTCTAAATATACTTTTTAAAAAAAGTCTCTGTTCCTAAAATACCATTTGAAGTTAAAACGACATTCTAAGAGCTGCTACAACCTGGCTAGAAAGGACACTGAGCACACAATTCTAGGATTAACTTAACTAAATTTCCCATTACATTTCACCTTTAAGACTAGAAAATATCAGCCTTGACTTTGAATTCTTTGGTTTGTTGGTTTCTAAACTGCAATTAGTATTTCCTATGAATATGAACCTAGCAAGTTAGCTTTAAGTACTGCTTGTATAAATTCATACCATTCACCTAAACTCTTATGCCCTATTCTATTTATCTTAGAACATTATACACCATATACCAGGCTGCATTCATCTCCTGGGACACTAAGATTCAGGATTTTCAAATCAAAGTTTAAAGTAGTTTCTAGTCCCCTATTAAAATATTTAACAGTTAATATGTATAGCCTTTGTGATATCCCACCCATCTACAGGCTTGAAAAAAAGGTTTTCTTCCAGACTATCTGAAGGTTGCCAATTAAAACAGTGGTGCTCAACCTTTCAACTCTGCTGCCATGTTTCAGGCCTCCTCTCATTCCAGCCTAACATCCAGATCCAGCCTAGCACCACCCCAGCGCCATGTGCCTGAGTTAGCATGCAAAGCCACACCATCTGGTCTGCTGGGGTCCCTATAGATCCAAAAATTTAGCAGAATTGGAGGGTGGCAATTAATGCTGCTGCCCCTGCTGCCGAATTTGCAGAGCTCCCTCTGGGTCTGAAGGCTGGATGACATGGGTGCAGGCTGGATCCAGCCCATGGGCCATGAGGTTGAACATCTCTGAATTAAAAGAATGTATTGGTTAACTTATAAGACAATGACATGTAGACTTAAAGAGCTACCATTTGTTCGCCATCTGTTAACAGAACAGAAAAGAGTAAGTAGCAACCACTATCAATTTGTCTATTAAAACTTAATCATGACTATGCACACATTTTAACTCTTTTTAATACAGCTGCAGACAGTGTAATGGAGAACTGAATAAGAGTTAGAACAAGGTACAACCTTCCCAGGTTGTCTATACATTAGTGCTTGCTGACAACTAAAGAAGATGCAAGGAACAGAAGTATTTCTGGTAGGTAACATGGAAAGCCATCAACATACTAATTGAGTGGAAGGAAAACTGCACTATATCACTGGAGCCAGCTAAATAATCAGTTTCCGTTTCTTTACAATTTTCAGTTGGACCAAAACAAACATCACCCTTTAATTTTCAGGAGAATAAATGTTTAATTAACCATATTTGTTCAAAGAGCTCTCCAAAATCTAAGAGAGGAAGGGAGTCATCTATAGACTAATACAATTATTAAAAGATTCAACAGCTGAAAAAATACTTGTTTTAAGAGATGATGCAAGCTTGTGTTACTATAAATGGACAAAAAAGCCTAGCACCAACCAGATTTGGGATAAACTCAACAGTTGCAGGATGACAAAATAAAAAATCTGAAACAGTTGTAAACAGAATCACTCAACCAATGTTCATAATCAAGTTCATACTGACATCTAGTGGCAAACACTGTCAACAGTGTATTGAGATAACATCTAGGAGATAGGCTTTAAAGGGCAATCAATCCAAGCTGCACTAAGGATAGCTTTGTTTAAAATAGCATGTTTACCAACATTACAGGGAGAGGGGGCAGGGGGTGGGCACTTATTCCAGTACCTCTATACAGAGAAAAATACAGGAATTTGAAAAACGAAAATAAATAAGAGCTCAACTATCACAAGGCTGAATTCTAAATGCTAATGGTATCTTGAGCAACTAAGAAAAAGTCCACCTACTAGTTGATACTGCTCATCCTTCTTCACTTGATTAACAAAACAGTTACTCTATATCACATCTCAAAATCTTCTACTTAGTATTTTAAGACAGAAGCAGTGACTGGGCAGATAAGAATGTTTCATACTAACCCAAAAAAGTAAAGAAATGTCATATCTAGCAAGAGTTATTAAAGTTCAGGCTGAAGCTTCCATTTTACATCCTAGGGCCCTCCCTATCTAGGAAGGATTTGCAATCTCAAACAGCTTTAACACGTTTTGGTGTTTTGCTGCATCTACAAAGGCCAGCAGTAGCAAGGAAAATCATGTTTACCGGGCTTGAAATGGTCTGGACCACTGGTTCTCAAGAGTTTTCTGAGCATAGGAGACCTGAACAAAAACATGACAATTCCCTTCAGTTCAAAGAAGAAAAATTTGCTATGATCACATTCACCAAGACTCACAAGAGACTTTTTCTTCTTTTATTTAAGACTAGGGAAAAATCCAAGCCTACCTCAATGTGCTATGAACAAATGGTGCTTACAAAAGTTCTTCCAAACCTATGTGAAAATCTAAAGAAAACTGAAAAATTATATTATTCCTTCTAATTCTAAGGTCACCACATGAAGCAAAGGAAGATTTTATACAATTTATATCTTCACCTTATTTGCAGAACAGATGAACTCGTGACACAATCAGATAAAACTAGCAGCTTTTCCTTTGTAGATCATCTCTTTCAATATTCACTAGAAGAATCTGCCTGGGAGCAATGTCATATGGGACGTAAAGCATGCAAAATATTTAGATACGATGCAGAGCCCAAGCCCAAAATAACTGATCACTTTGGCACCGCAGCCTGGAGTATGATTTTACTGTATTAGGCTTCCAGTAAGCTTGAGCCATTTTATTAAAAATCATCAAGGTCTTGTTTTAAATAGCACAAAAGTAAAACTAACCATCACAGATTTACTAAAAATTTTTGTTCTGAAAAAGTGAAGGGTCTAGTGTCCACCTTGTTCCATTTTTGCATGTTTGGATACACACACACACACAGAGGGAGTGTGTTGCACAATTTATGAAATATGTATGTTTGTGAAGAGGGCCAAAATTCAAGACAACCTTGTATTCAGGAAGAGTAAGTAACAGGGACATCAGGCCTGGATTACCTGAACCTAAATCACACTTGCTATGGCAGTTACTTGAACGGGACTTTATTTCCACACACAGCCATCTGAGTAATACACATATATTGCCATTCTTTTAAAACAGCATGTGTTACTCATCTTCCTATACCATATACTTGCATATAAATGTTTGCAAGTGGCAAGGGGGTGTAGGAAGTTGGATAACAAATGCCATTTTAAAAGAATGGCATAAAAAAAATAGGGCTGTGCAAAGCTTTGGTTCCCGATTTGATTCGGCAGAGATTTATTTGGCTTGAATCAGTGGCCAGATCTCGGAATCCGAATCGAATAAGAGGACCCTTTAATCTCTCCAAATCACGTTGGAACCTTCCAAATCCATTCAGAAAGATTCATCGATTCAGATATAGACAAAGTTTTAAATGTTTTTTCTACATACCTCTAGGTACCAGGCGGCTCATGAATGCTGTGATGCTGGGGTGCATAGACTGTCCCACAGAAGCGTGGGGGGCTCCCTAGTGCGCTCAGCAGCAGACCCGGAAGTGGACCAGAAGCACTTCTGGTCCAATTCTGGGTTCAAGCGGGGGGCTCCCCCGTGCCCTGCTGGCTCAGTGACTGGTGCCTCCTGGGTCGGGGAGGTGGGGGGGGGACACCTGGGGTCCCCCCATTCTCAATCACCGAGCTGGGGTGAAATAGGGAGCCCCTTCCATTCACATAACAGGAAACTCCCCCATTAAATACACCAGCTATCATTAAAGCAGCATGTACTCAGTCTTGGAAACCAACTATGAAGTTGAGGGAATGTAGCCCATGCTAAGCATGCCCAGAATACACATGCCCCATATTGGACAAATGCATTGATGGAAGCCTTCCACAAGGCTAAGTTAACGTAGTCCATCTGAATAAGTATAGTGCCCATTGTGCTCAGTCCCCTTCCGTGCCAACTCTTTTTCAAGTCATTGTGAACTACCACATCAAATACATTTACACTTCCTCTTCACTCCCACAGCTGAGCAGTGCCTCTTTCTCATTTCCAATAACTCCTGTTTCTTCACAAGTCTTAACTGTCTGACAAACACCAAACTCCTATAACTGAGGTTCTGTCACCTAGACCTTCAGCCTGTCGCACAAAATTAGGGTGGGTCTGTCCTCTGTGTGCCTTCTCAGCATATACATTTTTGGAGGGTCTCAGGACTTGTGACAAGAACACCTGGTTCCAGTCACAAATGGAGGCTAAATAGCATGTGGCTCCTTATGCTACATGGTGAAGCATGAGACTTTTGACTCTGGAATAATATTGAGCACAGTTTGTACTATGTATAACCAGTTACAAAAGCAGTGCTTAGAAGTGTTTATGGAGTACCTGTACTGAAGTTTGCAGTAGTCAGGGCTGGGGTCCAGAGTTAGACCCACAGCAGTCTCCCGTTTCCCTCTGCAATTTCTGCCCTTGTGCCCCCCACTTTTCCCTTTCCAGGCACAATGTGGAAGTGAGCTGCATGTGAAGGAACAGAGCCTGAACAGGGTCTGACAGTAAAGGTGGCCAGGAAGGTTGCAGCAGAGGGAAGAATTTGCAAGAGGGGGGGGTGTCAGCAGCCCACCTAAGTCCTTCCCCATAGCCACTATTTTCCCTGCTGTAGTGGTGGGAGGGAGTCGAATTCAAGACAACACTCCAATAATTAGATTCTATATCTGGAAAATGATAACAAATTTATAAGTTTTCCATATATAGAATCTAATTATTTGGGGGGTTGTCTTGTATTCAGGGTCATCTTGTATTCAAGTAAATATGGTAGATTATGGTAGTGCCACTTCACAAGGCTCTGGACTCATGAATGCTTTTCCTGAACTCAGTTGCCAGAACATTATTAATAAAAAAGTTAGGTGTTCCTGTTTTCATCAAATTCAACTGAAGAAAGGAGGTAAATATGATCTTTGTTTCAAAGATGGAAAAATTTAGGCAGGTTCTTCATTTCTGTCTAAGGTCACCCAGCATGCAAGCAGCAGAACCAGGAACAAAACCATGGGTTCTCTATTCTATCTACAAAGCCACATTGCCTCCCATAACCAGTTCATAGAAGAAAAGTGGTATCTATTAGTATTTCATTTTTAATCAAACCTAGAATCCTAGTAGAATGTTTTTCTGAAATCCATGAAATTACCAATAACCCTTCCCTTCAACTGTTTTTTTCCATAGCTTGGTAACCAGAGCAAACTAATTCGGAAGAAGCTGATCAGCTCCTGCTTTACTCTTGGTTACTTTGATTGTAGTAAAACTTGGGCACTTTAAAATTAATATCTTAGTGTGAAAAAAGCAAGGTCAATTTGCACCTTATAAACTATTCAAAGTACAGATAAAGTACATGTAGCACAAGCTTTCATGAGCTGAAGTTCACTTCATCAGAGTTGCAGCTCACAAAAGCTTGTGCTCTTTATATACAGGACATTAAAACAAGCATTTTATATATACATACATTAAGAATTGGTTAAAGTTACTTGACTTCAGACTAACATGGCTAACTACATCTTTCAATTCAGAACGATCATACACCCTACTCCTTCATTACTGAATTGTACTCTGAATACCCATTTGTTTACTCTCCATTAACTTAAATCTATGTCCCTGCTCAAACAATCAATTAGTTTGTTCAGGACTATTTTATATGCAGTGACTTCAGGTATAATAGAAAGCTTTTTGCCCACTGACTCATGGTGAGGACTTCAGCCATGGGCACATCCATCCACAAGAAGTCCTGCCTGATAGCAATCATCATAAGCAGGGCATACTTTGTACTTCTCTTTTAATGACAGAAGAGCTTTATTAAGAATAGATTACATCCCCTTTGCATTCCTACATCCATCTTTTCCTCTTATACTAAGATCTGATAGCACTATCCAATCTGCCAATTCTTCTGAAACATCTCCTCAACCAGCCTGTTTTCAACTTCTCTAGCTCCAATATCATCTCACCTGGGATTCTGATGGTATCTCCCCTGGGGGACTGATCCAAAGATATCAAGAGGGTAACTGAAACTAGGACATCATTATTATTCTCCAGAGTGCTGTGTGCAAGGGGAAAGGGGCAGGAGAAAAAAGGGACGGATGCAATTTATGTAGAGAAGCCTGACTCACTACATGAAAGCACAGTTAATAATTTCATTAGTTTCTCTATGTCCTAATGACAAATGAGGTCTAGTTTATCAGGATCATCTCTGAAAGCATCCTCCCTTCTGCAAACCCAGCATTAAACTCATAGGCTGCATCTACACGTGTACTTTACTGCAGCGTAGACTAATTAGCTGTGGAGGAAAGTGTTACCATCTACATGTGTGACAGTATTAGGCTGCAGTAAACTAATTTACATCACAGCAAGATAGCACTGTGGAGACAGTACTATCTTAGGCCAAGATAATTTACTGCCATTAAACATGCCATTAAATGCTGACCACAGGCATAAATTGTGCCGTTAGCCCAGGCAGCAGGGGCCAGACTTTCACCTGCCACCTAGCCACACAGCTCGGCACTTTCAGAACCCTCATGCCCCAGCCAACTCCTCTGCCACCTGACAGCTGCCACCTGGAGCCTGGCACAGAGCAGGACAGAAGCACCCAAACTGTTCCACTCCACTCAAATTGCTGTGGTCCTTGGCACCTGTGTAGACCCTGCAACTGGGAGTCATTTACTGTGCCTCAAACTGCTCCAGAGTTTATTGCTCTGAATTAACTGCATGTGTACATGCACCCAGAATGTGGTATTCTGTGAAGAAAACTATTTGGCTACATTTACTTCAGGACCATGAGATTTAAGAACTGCAAGATGAGTAACATTTAACTCACTTGCTCACTGCACAGTATCTTTCTTGGGTATGTAACTGGAATCAATACATAGCCACAGAGCCTGGATGCTGAAAAAGACTGTGTGCTGCAACAAGACTGAAAACCTCAGGATGTCAGAATCTAATAGAAATACATCCACCTCTGTGATATCCACTGCCATTATTAAAGGCATCAGAACAGGGTGGACAACTTCCATTTTGATCTTGAGAAAGTATGGCTAGAAAGGACCTCACAATGCTTTGAGTACCTGCTTAGAAATTTAAGGATGAAATACAGCCTGACTCCACTTATATTTCTTGGACACTATGAGAAACGCAACGTAAGTATTAGAATCTCATGGCCAGGAACTGGCTCTACAGTGACAATATTAGAGACAAGTCTTCTCATAATTCCTTTTTATTGCATTCAGTGGGATTGCTGACTGAACATATTTTAGTTTTGAACAATCCCCTTATATAACTTCGGATGGGTGAATGCAAATGATTCTGGATTTCCACTCCTGCAAGGATAGGAAAAAGGGAGCAGTCAGACGTTCTTGATGCCAGTGGCTGGTTGGAGATGTATACTATTTAAAAAAGCTTCGCTAAAAGCATCTCTCTACTGACAGATACCAAGGTGAGTCCCTGAAAAAGAACAAAGATAAAGGATTTATTTTTTACCTTCACTGAATCAAAAAATTCAAGATGGAAAAATCCACTGGATTATTTATTCCCTATCCAGTATAGCATTGCACATCTGTCAATCCTTTATCCAACCCTGTTTTAAGAATCCAACAATTTCATTACTACTTCCCTTGGTGGCTGTCATGGAGAAATGCTGTCAAAAAATCTTAGCATACCCAGCACTGGAGCCACCCAAGTAAAAATGCTTACATTTCTCTCAATGGGATAGATGACTATTACAAATATCCTTTTTAGCCCAGCAAAAATGCTTTGCTTTTCCATAGGGCCTTTCAACCAAGAATGCCAGAAGTATCTACATCCATGAATTACATTTAGCTTTGCAGACAAAGCAGTGAGGTAACCAAGTACTAGTCATATTTTACAAGCAAGAAAATGGATACAAGGGTAGTATCATTCATGCAACGTCACCTAGGAAGTTTGTGGAGAAATTGAAAGCAGGGCCTGGATCCCAGGAATGCCAGTTTTCTCACAATTATGGCACATGAAGTCTGCCTAAATAGTACGCACATTTCCGAGAGTGCAATATCTTGGCAGAGAGAAGATTCAGCATTCCAAGGTATTAAGGTTTCTTAGCAATTGGGCTGACTTTCAATACTGCTCTCTCCCCCAAAACAAAGAAAGCCAAAAAAACCCCAAACAAACCACAAACCCACTGCAACTGAACTTAACCCATGCTAGAAAGATATTTACCAAAGATCATAGCATTTAGCCCTGGACAGAGCTCTTGCCCGAAGGAGATTTCTATACAAGATACTGAAAACATTTGTCAAAATATTGTTTTTGGAAACACCGCCCAAATTCCTTATAACCTTGGAGTTTGTTGTCTTGTGCCTAGTTACAGGGTCTAAAACCAGAAAGCTCTCCCTACCTCAGATTTAGCAGGGCTACAAAAGCTGCTTTTCTCCCCCTACCTGGCTGCTCCTCAGAAGTTCATTAAGGCCGCCTGGCACTGGCTTCACCCACCAATTATCCCACCTGCCTATGCAGACATTAGGGTGTTTTTTCCGGGGCGGGGGGACATTAAACTAGGCACCTGCCCAGGGAATAGAGCAACCTGTGGGACAGGTCTCCATCCTCCACCTGCCAGGGGAGCTGCAGCTTGCAGCACTACAAGAGATGGGGAGGATGGCAAAGGCACAGGCTGGAGCGGGGAGCGGAGCCTCGCTGGGCGGGATCCATCTTGGGAGCTGGCTCCAGTGCGGAAAGCGACTCGGGGCCGGCGGACCCTCTCCCCCTGCAAAGGAGGCGGCTGGCTTTCTCCCCCGCCACAGCACGGGATGCACGTTGCAAACCCGGAGCTGCGGAGCAGCCGGGCGCTGCCTGGTCCCGGGAGGCGGCCCGGCGCGGGGCTGCGCTCACCAGGCGGAGCTGGCTGGTCTCGTCGTAGGAGAGGAAGCCGAGGATGCCCTCGATGGCCACGATGGGCAGCCCCACCAGCGTGTTGCTTTGCGGCGGCTGCTCCACGGGCGCCAGGGCCGCCGACGGCTGCGGGGCGGGCGACGGGGACAGCCGCACCGAGCTCGGGGCCGCCGCCGCGCCGCCGCCGCCGCCTTCCCCCTCCGACAGCGCCCGCTGCTGCTGCTGCTGCTGCTGCTGCGGCTGCTCCTCCACCGCCGCCATCTTCGGCTCTGTCCCCTGCCGCCGCCGCTACTGCCGCCGCGCCGGGAGGGGGCACTTCCGGTGACAGTTTCCGGCCCCGCCCCTCGCGAGGAGCTCTTAAAGGAGTCGGCGCGAGCTCCTCCAGTCTGGCCCCGCCCCTGCTCCACCCCCCTGGGGTGAGGGTCGGTCCTTGCCTTCACACCGGCTGGAGTCAGCGCGCGAGGCGGGGGGAGGGTCCTTATTAGGGGGTAGCTGAGCCCCACACATAAGAGAGAGAGCTGTCCTGTGAGATTTGAAGATCATAACCTGGGGCGATTTTATTAGGGCATCCCCATTTTTTTTGCAGATCCGCCCCAGAGTCAGTGTAATTGGAGCCCTGCTGGGAGGACATGGAGTGCCCCCTGCTCCGAGCAGGACCAGCCCCACCTGTCTGCCCCCAGCAGGGCTTTGTCTGCGGCTCAAAACCCCTCCAAGCAGGGAGACTCCGCAGCCCGGCCCAGAGCTTCCCCGCCATCCTCCTCAGAGAGGCTCCCCTCATCTCTGCCCTCAGTCTCCCCTGCTGCAGCGCGAGCCCATTGCTCCCTGTCCTGCCATGTCCTGCCCTGCCAACAGCCCACTCCGTCCTCTTCGGAGCCCCTTTCAGGGAGTTGAGGGCTGCTATTACCCCCATCAGGCTTCTCTTCACACTAAATAAGCCCAGTTCTCTCAGCTTCTCCTCACCACTCCTGTTCCCCAGCCCCTCAACTATTTTCATTGTCCTCTAATATACTGTCTCCGACTTGTCCACATCTGCATAGTGGGGGACCCAAAGGTGGATACAGTACTCCAGGTGCAACTTCACCAGTGCAGAGTAGAGGGGAAGAATCACTTCCCTCTGTCTCAGGGGCAAACGTGAGCCACATCAGAACCACAGTGGACTCCATTTCCCAGCAGCCCTTGCCCATGCCACCGCTGCTAGTTTCCATGGAGACCCCAGCAGCAGTGAGGCTGTGACTAGGGACCACGGTTTCCATGGAGACCGGCCCCAGCAGCACTGGCAGGACATATGGCTGGGCAGGGAGCTGCTCCAAGGCTGGGATCTTGTGGTGGTGGTAGCATGGTCAAGAGCCAGGGCAGAGCTGCGATCCGCTGGGGCAGGGGCATGCAGGCAGCAGATCCTGGCTCTACCTGGGCTCCAGACCACACTGTCACCACTTCAGGATCCCAGCCCTGGTCCCAGAGCAGCTCCTGCCCAGCAGTGTACCCTGCCAGTGCTGCTGCTGCTGGTCTGCATGGAAACCCTGGCCCTGCACTGTCATGGTACTGCCACTATTGGGTGTCCATGGAAACCAGCTGCAATGATGCAGGCAGGGGCTGCTGGGAAATGGAGTCCAACCACTGGCCATCTCCACCATTTTGTCCACCCCTGCTCTATCTGCTGGCAATGCTCCTACTAATGCAGCCCAGTATGCTGATAGCCTTTTTGGGAACAAAGGCATACTGTTGGCTCATCATATTCAGCTTGTCCACTATAACCCTCAGGTCCTTTTCTGCAGAGCTGTTGACTTCATAACTTATCATCCTCTACCTGATCCCTCCTAAACTCTTCATTCTATAAGTGTGAGTGATCCCCCTTCTTTTTAATGGTCTGGATGTTCCACCAGTCAAGCTAGCCTTCGTTTTGCCATGCTGCTGTCTGTCAGCTGCTCCTCGTCATGAAGCTCCTACTTCACAGCCCGGCAGCCTGTTTTTAACTCATTCCAGTGACATTCTATTTGTTTTTTGCTTCATCTTAGAAGGAATCATACAGCCCCAGGTCCCCAGAATATTCATAGAGCTTCTAATTTATTTTTAACGGGAGAAAAATGTATGTTGTGTCATTTGTGACAATGTACCTCACCATCTGCAGGTCCCCCCCACCCCCTTCAAAATCCTGATTCTGCCCATGCCAGGATCCCACCTTGGAACTATTCAGCTAGGGAAGCAATAAATCAGGTGCCATAAGAGGAAGCAGCAGGGAAGCCATTGCGTGCATCAGCACAAGGGCACTCCAAAAATGTGCTCTGAAACAAGTATTTCCTATTTGGGAGCAGAGCACAGTGCACCCTGTACATATTTAGAGGCATACTGACTTCTGCCCTGCCCCCTGCTAATGCAGCTCTAAAATTACAGGCCAATATTGAAACAAGGCCTCCCTTTTTCTTTTCAAAGCTCAGGATCTGACAGCTTTTTCAACACAAACCATTAGTGATTAGAAACTGGGTTGCATCAATTCAGGCAAGACTGGTATCTTGGCTCACAAGGTCCAGATGGAGAGTTTGTTAACTTCCAAATTCAGAAGAAATAAGTCACTTTCCACTTGTGGTGGATTTTTTTTTAATTGTCTTCAAAATGCTTTCCCGCTCTGCTATGTCTCCTGAGCAGCTTGCGTTTTGAAGATTGGATTCTTTAGATAACCAGTAATTAGCCTGCTGGGTTAAATGCAGCCTGTCTACTGATTCTTTAGGTTTTGATTCACACCACAGCACTGTTTGCTTTTCTCTATATCATTTTCTTGCACAATGGTCAGTTTGCGTTAATCTGACCATGATTCACAATATAAGCATAATTGCAGCTTAACATTTTAGCCCACAGTAAGGCATTGAGTGCGGTCCTGTGACCCCAGCAGTAGCTCCTGAAAATGTATAAATGCAGCTTTTAGTGCACATTCAATAATATGCCTTCAGGCAGCATTTATAGTTGATGCAGTACATATGTTCTGTACGCTGTTAGAATTGCAACTTGTCCAGACCTTTGTAGTGTGTGCAAGAGTTGAAGACTTGAAAATAGTCTTTAAAAAGTGTCAGAATGAATGTGGTATCCTGACATCATGATTGGGGTCTATCTTGGGATGAAATTTTTGTGGGATGTTTCCTAGATTTCATAAACATTAGGGCTGGAAGGGACCTGGCAAGATCATCAGATCCAACCCCTGCCCAAGGGGCAGGAAGTCAGTTGGGGTCAGATGACCCCAGTAAGATAAGCTTGTCAGCTATTTCTCAGACTGATGTTAGAGAAAAACAAATAATTTTGCCCATGTATAAATTCTTCAGCCATTTATCTGTTTCACAGTATGCTAAAAACATTAGCAAGAGAGTCATCCTGGTGTCAAAGAATACCTTTTGCTGTCTTGGAAGTTCTGCAATATTGGCCAAGTGATAAACTTTTGAAAGATCTCAGTTCACACATGCTCAATAGAAACTTAGAATTAGAAGTAACATCCTTTAAAGAGGTGGTCTCCAACCTTTTTAAGTAGGAGATCACTTTTGGCATTTAAGATTTACCATGTGCCCCTGCCACCCCTCTTTCCCCTGCCCAGCAAGTAAGTCTGTGTGGAGGAAAAGGAAGGGGGCAGATCAAGGCAGGAGACAAAATTATTTGGGGGCGCACCTCCACAGCAGATAAATCTCACTCGGCCAGGACCCCACTCAACTTACCTCTGCTCCTGCCTCTGTGGCACTGTCTCTCACTGTGGGGCCCTCAATCTAGCCCTCAGCCCTTCCCTCCCGCACAGACTGACCTGCTGGGCTGGGATGCACGTGTGCATGCACATGGGCACTCAGCTCCCCCCCAGCCTTGGATCAACTCCAAGAGGCTGCGAGATCTATTGCAAGAGGCTTCAAGATCTACCGGTGGATAGAGATCCACTGGTTGGTGACTACTGCTTTAAAGATTCTAGCTGCACTGAGTATGCCCCAGGCTACCACATGTCAACTGGACTATAAATGTATAGATGATAGAGCCACTGGGCTCACTCCAACTTAGGGTTGCAACCTAGGCCTACAAATGCTTCTGCCTGGCTGCTGTGGTACTCTTGTTGTCTCAGTGGCCCCTTGCCTGGTGTCTATACAACATGGTGAAGAAGATGACACATGAATCATATACAGAGGAGGAGGAACATAAGTGAAGAGAGGAAATGAGATTCAGGGGACAAGAGAGGGAAGGAGGAGAACGTGGTTTGGGATGTGAGGGCAGGAGGAGAAGGAGGGAGTACAGTATTGGGACAGAAGTCAGGGAGAGATATGAGATGATAGAAGGGTTGGGGGGAGGGTGAGAGCTGTGGAAATGGGAAAGGAGCAAAGAGTGAGTGGAAAGTGAGGACAGGCTGGCGCTGGGGCCAGGGACAGGCAAGAAATGCAACAGGGATATGGAGAGCTAAGAGCTGGGGAGAGAGGGATAGGAGCAGAAATGGAAAGCATGAGTATCTCTAAAGCAGTGATTCCCAACCAGGGTGCAGTGGCATCTTTGGGTGCCATGAGATCCTTTTAAGGATGCTAGATGGTGCTTCATAATATTAGCACTGTTAGGTATACAAACACATGATTCACATGATAAACCAGAGATTTCAATTAGGAATCTACAGTGTCAAAAATATTCTGACTTGTTGTGGTCTTTCTGAGTTCTTTGCAACAAAAGAATGTGCTATTACTTTGTCATAGTCAAAAAAACATGTAAAAGCGAAGGGCTGACATTTTCTAAGGTCTGTCTGGTGTCTAAAAGGACTGAGAATCACTGCATTAAAGCAGCCTCTACTGCAGAAACTGAGTGACCCCATTATGCCTGAGTCAGCATTCCAGTGCTCTCTAGTAAATAGACATGAAATGGACCAAGGGAGTGTGCCCATTTCCCCCCTTGTGGCAGGTCCATGTGAAAGGGAGTGGGATTCTACTGCAGCCAGTTTCTTCCTTAGCTCCAGAGGCAGAGGCCTGTGCTCTGGATCCAAATGCTTTGGTTGCACTAACAACCTTAATTCTTCTGCTTCCTAACTTTTGCGTGCTTCACTTAGCAACATTAACATTATTTTAACAAGTATTTTGAGTGCAATATTTGATCTAGAGCAAGAGTAGTGTGGACAGAAATGTGGTACAGCAGAGTACAGTGCAAATCTTTTTCAACTCACAAGTCAAGGAAGTGAGGAATTAGCTTCAGCATGACACCTCCTCCTAGGACAAAGAACCTGTAAAAGAATCCTAAAGCTAGACCAAAGAGCAGGCAGATACAGCATGGTGCAGAGAGGTTTGTTTGGAAGCAAGAATTAATCTACAGTGAGAATTGTGTGAATTTAGGTCAGGGCTTGTCTGCCCAGGGAACAGTACACATTAAAGAGGATCAAAGGGAGCAGGAGAGCACACAAGCCTCCGTGGCTCACCAAAAGCATCCGGGAATGTCTCCTTGATGAAAAGGAGGCTTACACCGAATGGAAAGAAGGGGTCATCACCAGGGAGGACTATTCTGTAGTTGCTCAGGGATGTACGGGGGTAGTTAGGAAGGCCAAGGCAGAGGTGGAACTGGGACTAGCTTCCCAGATTAAGGACAATAAGAAGTCCTTTTTTAAATACATAGGGGGTAATGTGGGGCCCTTGCAGGACGCGATGGGAAACTTGGTTGTCACACCAGACGGCAAAGCTAACATATTTAACGATTTCTTTGCCTCTGTCTTCCTAAGTAGGGACCAGAACAGCCACCTCCCTGCTGGGCCCCCCTCGGGCCCTGGGGGAGGCACACCTGGGCCACGGGTTAGCGAGGATTTAGTTAGGGAGCTTCTGGAGGGGTTGGACGTATTCAAGTCAGCCGGTCCCGATGATCTCCACCCTAGAGTTCTAAAGGAACTGGCCGAGGTCATTGCACGTCCCCTGGCACAACTTTATGAGCACTCGTGGTGCTCTGGTGAGGTACTGGAGGACTGGAAGAGGGCCAACGTGGTCCCCATCTTCAAAAAAGGCAGAAAGGAGGACCCGGCAAACTATAGGCCAGTTAGTCTTACCTCGATCCTAGGCAAGCTGTTTGAGAAAATTATGCTGGCACACATCCAGGAGCGGCCAGCAGGGGACTGCATGCTTAGGGGCAACCAACATGGGTTCATCAGTGGCAGGTCCTGTCAGACCAACCTGGTGGCCTTTTACGATCGGATCGCCAGATCATTAGATGCAGGGGTAGCAGTGGACAGTCTTCCTGGACTTCCGGAAGGCCTTTGACACTGTCTCTCACCCCGTTCTCATTAAGAAACTGGGGAGCTGTGGTGTAGACACCCACACAGTCAAATGGGTCACCAACTGGCTGGAGGGCCGCACCCAGAGGGTGGTAGTGGATGGGTGCTTCTCAACCCGGAAGGACGTGGGCAGTGGGGTTCCGCAAGGCTCGGTCCTCGGGCCCGCACTGTTCAACATCTTCATCAGCGATTTGGACGAGGGGGTAAAAAGCACCCTGTTCAAATTTGCTGATGACACTAAGATGTGGGGGGACGTGGGCACACTGGAAGGATGCAACAAGCTACAATCAGACCTAGACAGGTTACAAGGGTGGGCAGACGAGAATAGGATGGGTTTCAACACAGACAAGTGCAAGGTGATGCACCTCGGGAGGAACACCCAGCACCATACCTACAGGTTAAGGAACTCCCCTCTTGTCAGCACGGAGGCGGAAAAGGATCTGGGGGTCATCATTGACTCCAAGATGAACATGGGCCGGCAGTGTGGAGAGGCAGTCAGGAAGGCCAACCGCACCTTGTCATGCATCCACAGATGCATCTTTAGCAGGTCCAAAGAGGTGATCCTCCCCCTCTATGCGGCACTGGTCAGGCCGCAGCTGGAGTATTGCGTCCAGTTCTGGGCGCCACACTTCAAGAGGGATGTGGACAGCATGGAGAGGGTCCAGAGGAGGGCCACTCACATGATCAGGGGACAACAGGGCAGGCCCTATGAGAGGCTACAGGACCTGAACCTGTTCAGCCTCCACAAGAGAAGGCTGAGGGGGGATCTTGTGGCCTGTTATAAACTAGTCAGGGGGGATCAGCAGGCACTGGGGGAGTCACTGTTCCCCCGAGCACCGCCAGGAGTGACCAGGAATAACGGTCACAAGCTGGCAGAGGGTAGGTTTAGGTTAGATATCAGGAGGCGCTACTTCACGGTCAGGGCGGCTAGGGTCTGGAACCCACTTCCAAGAGAAGTGGTGCAGGCTTCTACCCTGGGGGTTTTCAAGAGGAGGTTAGATGCACATCTTGCTGGGGTCATTTGACCCCAGTGCTCTTTCCTGCCATGGCAGGGGGTCGGACTAGATGATCTGCTCAGGTCCCTTCCGACCCTAAGAAACTATGAAAGTAGTGTGTGCATTTACAGTGCACTAGATACTCTGCGCTAACACCCTGCGTAGATGCTCTTTGTGTAGAATTGGCCAGCTCTCACAAAGGTGCATTTACTGCATACTGCAGGCTTGTCTGCATTTCAGAGGTACTGCTACTTACTATAGCTGTACCAGCATTGTTATGTTGGTAGAACCGCCTACTGGCAAGGTGACATATGCCACCAGATGGGTTTTTTTCTGCTGGCATAGTTTTACTGCTTCCCTGAACAATTGTTAGCCAGCTCAGTAGGGCAATAGGGGCCAACCCACAGCATGTGTGCCACAAGTAGCACAGGCAGCTGCTGTGTGTGTGGTGCATAAGACCTGGCAGGCTCAGTCAAGAGAAGTGCTAGAATAGAGAGAGAGGCTCAAGCCTCTGGTCCAGGCAGGGCAAGAGGCTGCTGCTAAAGGTGTCAGATGTTATTGACAAAAGCCAGGTTAACCCTTCCCTGGCCCTACAGCTGCTGAATTCAGGGATTTGGCTCCTTGCTCGCCATATGAGGCTGTGGTGGTTGTGGGACCAGAATAGGCTTAGTCTGGCTCTTAGGGAGGTGGAGATAAAAGCTATACTCCAGAGAGGAGGCAGAATGTAATTCAGAGTGTCTACACAGAGAGTTTGCACTGAGTAGCAAGAGCACTGTAAGTTTACACCTTATCTAATTCTCTACTAGCTTGTCTTGGTAGAGAAGCCCTAAGATGTGTGTTTAAACAGATTTAAAGTGGCAGAGAGCTCCATCTTGCCTTTTCCTTCTTTGTCTTTTTTTTGTTTTGTTTGCAGTTTGAGTGACTTATTTTGGTTTAACATAAAGCAATGGGAAATGGGGCTTAAATATAACCAGAATGAGCCACTCTTAAAGGGAAATAAGACAGTTCACCTAGGGATTTACACTGATTTAACCAACCTGTTTTCAGCTAAACTGGTGCAAATCTTCTTGTGAAAAAGTCTTGAGATATAACATGGGCCCAGTAAAATAGGAACCTCAAATGTTGTAGGGTAGAAAATAGTAATCTTTAATGACTGGTAGGCCAAAATAAGTCAGGTAGGTTCAAAGGTGGGCTAGCACTTGCACCCTAGCCACTGCTCTCAGCTGCCTGTAAATGCAACTGCTCTCCCTGTTCTGTGCTCAGGGATGTTCTCTCACAGGCCAGGGACAGACATTTAAAAAGGCTGAGCCTGAATTGATGCAACCTTTGCAAGTTAGTCTAACCTGGCTAGGCTAAATCACTTTCTAACTGTCCAGACATCTCCTCTGGACTAAGAAATGCCGGCACATACCTGTAGTGGCTCAGGTTAGAAGCCAGCAGGCACTAGGACAGCCCTCTCTTCCCTTGCACAGGGCTGAGCTAATGGGGGCGTGGCCAGGTCCCAGCAGGATGCTGTGATTAGGGAGGGGCCTCCCTCCTTGATAACAGAACATTTATCAGCTCTGTTATCAGCATTTAGTACCTCATCAGAAAACAAAGCCTTACTCGTAAGTTCAAGCTCTTCTTAAACACCTTTTTTCAAAGGAAGGAATGCAGGGACATTATCAGCTAAACTGCTGATTAGCTCCAAAAAGCCCTGACCTAACCCAGCATTAGCTAGCATACCACATGCTGGCTATGGTCCCTGATGTGGGAGAGAGGAGGAAGGGATCTTCACTTAAGCAGCGAGTGGTGAGGGGCATGCGGAAGCCAGCAGACTCTGCTGTGCCTGCAAGTCTCTGCCAGAGCTCCAGCCAGGAAGCAGAGGGGAAGGGCCAGCTCTGCTTTAGAGCATAGAGTTCCCCCCCCAGCCCAGAGAACATGCCAGGGTGCTGGGGGAATCTGACTTAACTTAAACCAGCAAGGGGGGCTGGGACAGATATTGTATAAACTGGTTTGACCCAAGTCAGTTAAGTCTGATACTACATTCAACCAGGTTTATCCCAAACCAGTTTCAGCCATTTTCAAACTGGTTTATGTTTACCGAACATCTGTTCTGATACAAGTTTAAACTGGCTTCTGATCACTTAAACTGGTTTATGTGTAATGTCTGTCCCTAGCCACTCTCATTCATCCTCTATTACAGTGACTGTTACCCTTGTCACAAATTCCCGTTGCCACCAACTGCTGCAGTGAGAGAAGCAGTGGCTACATTAAGGGTATGTAAGAGAGAAAAAGAGCAGAGAAGGTTGTGGCAGAACGGAGCACTGAATAAAAACTGGATCAGGGTGGTGAAGGTGTACATTCAGATAGAGGGGACCTGGTGTCCCTGTGGCCTGCCCCCACTTATGCTACTGTGCCTTGGGCCGGATGCAATTCATGGGCTGTAAGTTTTCAACCCCTGAAAAAAAAACAAGATGAGAGACAGGATTTAGCGCCTCCCTATGCAGCAAAACTGACCTCATTGCTATTATGTCAACAGGGCAATACCACCGGATAATACTAGGCAGGTGATAAGATGATATAACTGCCACTAATCTGCTTATTGCACCTATGATTTGTACTTACAATGAGTATATGCATGTTACTGTTAACTCAGCCTTCCTTTCCCTGTCCCTTTCACATACCCTGGTTTCTTGGTTTCATCCACCTGTTGTATTTTATTATTAAAATGCTCATTCTTTAGGACAGAGACTATTTTACTACTGGTATATGTCTATCATGTAGCATAATGAGCCCCACAACCTAGCTGAGGCTTCTTAGCAACACTGTATTCATCTGTATTACAGATAAATTAATATGCCTTTTGGCATCATGGCTGATGTTTTAAGCCAGAAAAGGAAAGCAGGGCTGCAGATCAGGAGGGAGGGGTATGATGCTCACTTTTAGAGATGAGAGGCAGGGAGAAGGAAGCAAGCTAGGGAAGGAGAAAATGCACTTTTTGTAAATAAGTGTGATTTCTATCCTAAACAACATGGATCAGATCAGTTTTGATGATCTTCGGCAGTCTCAGGCTAGATATGTCATGCAAACAAGTTTATTCCTTTATTCAGCATGATGTTCTCTTTTCCTTAAATCTTGTTTTATTACAATCTAGGTAGGACTTTTATACATGCTACCCTGCATAGGATACTTTCAACCTCTAAGATTAGGTAGAGAAAGAAATGACGCTGGAATGTATCCTTTTTTTGATTTCTGGTCAAATGGGCATAAACCAAAAATCCTCTTTCTAACAAGTGTTGTTTTCAGAGCTGCAGTCCTCCAGATGTGGGGGAGATGCCTAACAACTGCCAACCGGAAGCCAGAAGAAGGAGTATAAGTTGACAATTACCCAAGCCAGTTTTTACACAAAACTTGGTTTTGTCTTATTTCAGAGATCCATACAGGGATCCAGCACCAACTAGCCATTGCTTTGGTGCCAATTCAACAGAGGAGAGTTAGCTATGAGATCCCCAGCACCATTCCTGTCACCTTTCAGTGTTCCTTAGAAGCCCAAGGGCAGGGTATCTTTATAGAGTAGCTAAATAAGAGACAGAGAGCATGTGTGAGAGCATGCAAGTGCACAAGCTTCTGTGAACCCAAGGGCACTTCATCAGTTCTATGAAGCCTGCCATTCAAATGCTGAGCAGCCCTGCCCTTAAAGCATAACGATAGGATTAGAGTTATAGGGACATCTTGTGGTCAGTTTTAAAACCTACATGCTCTTATGCACAATGGGTTGAAATTCACTTATGTGTGAAGGGCCAGTACAAGGGCCATGCATTAGTGCAGCTCCCTAGGCCTTCCAGGTACAGTATGTCCCAATGCTAGGGGACTGAGCTAGTGTACTGCTACAGACTGGTTCAGTGTTAGTTGTTCTGTAACACAGAAAAGTATCACTATTTGTCTAGTAATGTACTGATATGAGCATCTTGTGCTCAGCACTGTACAAAGGCAGAGAAGAAATAATAATTCCTGCCTTGGAAGGTTTACAGACTAAAGAATTAGCACAAGAATACTCTGGGCAACGTACAATTAAGTAAAAATGCATCAACTCAGAAAGAGAAGCAGTGAAGCAGCATCTATAGAAATAGGGAGGAGATATGGAAAGGTATTAGCTGAAACGTCTTTTTCCAGGTCTCTCTCCACCTCTTCTCTTAGAACAGTCAAAAAACAGAGAAAGATAAATTGCTTCCTTGTTAAAGATTCAATTTTACTGTCAACTACACAGGTATAAAACCTGAATAATTCCTTTTGACTTTGTTATGTGACTGCTGTAAATAAGAAAATAATTTGCTCCTAAAAGAGCAGTGGGGGATAGAGAGGAAGAATTCCTTTTCTGCCCCTCAGTTCAGCTCAGTGAGACTTGATTGGCATGACAAGCTGTACAAATATTGCCAAAAAAGATAGATCTTTCAAGGGTCTGTCAAATGCTGGTAGGACCCAACTAGAATAGTTGAACAGTGTATGGGGACTAATCCCTGCCTGTGCTTTTTGTCATTCACAGTCCCTTCCTGAGTCTATGGCATGCTGAGCTGCATGATCCAGCCTCCAGCAGGGCCAGCCAAAATAGGATACAACTTTGGTATCAGCACAGAGGGATTTGTCAGTATGAAAACATGTGAAGAGAACATATAAATTAACTAAGAGAATACATTAACTAAGGACTTTCAGTCCTGCAGTCCTGGCAAGGAAACTATTTTAGGACTGATTCTGAATTCCTCATGCCCTGAAAATTATTATTGATTTTAATGTCCTTTTCTTTCTTGTCCTTGACTTTGGTGGGACCACTCGGACAAGCTAAATGAAGTGCTGGGTACATGAGGGTAGAAGAGTGACCTAAATTGTTCTCCTTATCCCATAAGCACCTACTCCAATGTATTTGCAGCACCGGTGTGTGGCCAATCAGTACATTGAGGCTTTTGACGTGGAGGCTAGCTTTAGTCACAGGAGCCCGGTTGGCAAAGACTGAACAAGAAGAGTTATTTAATTATGTTCTTCTTCAGCTGTCTGACCCACTTGAGCTTACTGGCCTACTCTGTTTTTGAGGTTGGATGGGTGGCCATTGGCAGAAAGCAGGTTTAGCTGCCTCTGCTTAATTACTAAACTACTATAATGTGCCCCAAATGGACTTTCCATTGCAGAAAACTTTCTGGCAAGGTGTGGGTTGAGAGAAATCAGTACAGCTCTTAGAGTATGATTGGACTGGTGAATAGCACTTTATTACTGAGAAGAAAGACTTTAGGAGAGAAGGAAAAATTCACTGTGTAAGCTGCATATAGGTCACTCATTTTTAGCTCCCCAAACTGGGGAGGAGGGAAGATTGTTGGAGGGGAATTTTGTTTATTTTGTCCCAAATATACAGCACAGGCTTTCTTTAGCTAGAAAAAAAGTGTCTTTTGTCTGTTGAATTAGCTTCAAAGAAAGGCAACAGGTTTAGAATATGTGTTGAACATGAAGAGTTTAGGAGAAGGGAATTGAGATTTCTGTGCACCAAAAAGACTAAGAGGTTTGCAGAATTTGTGCAGAATCTTTGAAGTTCACACATTCCTTGTTGGACTGTAGAAAATCAAAAACTTTTCTATATTAATTATAATTAATATTTGAATAGAGTAAGTAGTTAGTAGAAAGGGGAGGTTAGCTATGTTGGTCAGCAAGAAGGCAGGGTAGATTTGCACTTTAGTATAAGACTAACTAAATCAGAGAAGTGTAGCATAAGCTTTTGTAAGCAGTGTGCCAACAATTCACCCCCCTCATTTATAGAATCACCATTTAAAATCCTCCTGGCAATCTCAAATCAAGAGTGGAATTGGTGGCAGCTTAACTCATTACAGATTTCTAGGGTAGTTTCTGGGTGCTCTGACTTCTTCGCTTGTAAATAATTATTAGCATACTAATTATTATGATCATGCTATAATATGTTCTTCTTGCACCATATGTGCACAGGATGTTTACAGAGAGGATCTAAGTTATGAGAGAAAAATATTTCTAACAGTCTTCCAGTCTTTTACTGCTGCTTATTTTGCAGATTAAGCAACCAAACACCAGGTCCTGATTCTCCACAGCTTTGTCTTCTCCAGTCATTCACATCTCTGCAAAGTACAGGGATACCAAATCAGAATGGTTTCATGTTACATCCACTTCACCTAGAGGTAAATGAGTACACAAGGTAGAAGGCAGGTTTTTGCTTTTTCAGGTAAGATAAGATCTGTGTGATTTGCCCTTTCCTGTTGCTGAGATACAGATTGTAGCTGTATTGGTCTACAGGCAAAAGGAATCAGAACTCTGGGTAGAGGTGATATCTTTCATTAGACCAACTAATAACGGATTAGTTGGTTCATCCCCCCACTCCCCTCTACCTTTTATTTTCCTAGTTGCCACCTACTTACATTCTCCTTGACATCCTGTCACTCACACTTTTAGCTTCTTTCATTCCTTGGAGATCTTGCATCAGCTGAGAAGGGTGTTTGTGCCTGAAAGTGTGCAAAGAATTTTTTCCAACTACTCAGTTGGTCTAATAAAAGATATCACATCTACCCAAAGAACCTTGCCTGCCTAAGTCCTTAGTCTCTCAAGTAATACTCCTCAAAACCCTCTGGGAGAGTCTTTTTCAATGCATGGAATCAGAGCTGGACACAGGCAGGCATGGGAGAGCTGGGCAGCTGCCCAGGACCTGGACAGAAAGGAGGCCTGAAAATGATAATGATAAAATTTATTATTATCATTATCTCTGGCAAAGGGGGTCCAGTACTAAAAGTTTGCCTAGGGCTGCCAGCAGTCCAGGTACAGTGCTGCATGGGATCTTGATATATGGAAGGCTAAGAGGCCAGGGCTGGACATATTAGGTGCACACTTCTGTCAGGTAACAGCATAGTTAACCATGCTCAGTGTGTGCCACTTAGAAGAGGACTCTGACCACAGTGAAATGCAAAGGCATCTGTCTTTAGAAGAGCCAGATGAGTATATTTAGGTCTCAGTGCTGGTACAGAGACAGTGCTTTGTATAGTGGGGTCAGGTCTCCAGCAGTTCCTCTAAGATCTTCATAAATTGCTGTTTCTTCCCAGTTTGGGGGGAAAAATAGACCTCCTCACATCTCCCTATTCCTCCCACAATGGTCTTTTGCTGGAAGTGAGTGATCACTCAGACCCATGCTCACTTTCCCCCTTCTAAAATAAAACAGGTACTAAAAACTGAGTGCATAACAAAAATCCTGTAAGAACTATAAGGAAGTAGCTGGTTGCATAGTACCACTGACTAGTGCAGGTTCCTTTCCCAGCATTTCAGCAAAACTAGTTAACATTCACCTCTTGGCAAAAAGAAGGGACATACCTGGTGCCGGCAGAGGGCCTGGAGAGAGGCAAAGGAGGAAAGGCTGAGTTTTTAATGCACAAGATGTTGCACTTTAAGCCTCTCAGTATCACTTAGGCATGTCCCCAGGCATTCGCTCCTTTTCAGCCCTTTCTTCCACCCCTTAGCTTCCAGTTCTCCCCTTGCTCCCTGCACTCCTAAGCCCTGCCCTGTACAAACTGGAAGAAAGTTTGCTTAGTTAGACCTGATACCTGCTCAACAGCAGGTGGCGCTGGATAGCAAATCTACAACCAGGCCCAATTTTGCCTCTGTGCCACAAACACAGAAGTTATTCCATTAATTTTGGCAGGCTAATTCCTGATTTACTCTTGTAGACCTGAAACTCAGGTCATTTAGCATTTGTTGCTTTAAAGCGTAGAAGAGACTATCCTGGGGTAAGCAAGCTGGCAGGTTCAGCAGTGATTTTTCACCATGTTACAGACAAGCTATTGCAAAGATAGGAGGAGCTGCATCTTACACAGGCACTTCTCTGGTCATGGGGGAAAGCGCAGAACTCTCATGTACCTTGGAATCAGCTCTGAACAGGCTGATGGGTTATAGGAGGAGAAGATGTTCTATGTGGTAAAGCTGAAGGACTGAAAAAAACAAAGCTCTGGTAGTTAAAATGTGAAATATTGGAGTGCTGGTAAGAAACTGATTTTTTTCCCCCCCAAGACCCTGTCAGATGGAACGATACAGTAGAAAAAGATACTGAGCACTTATAATGTGAGGAGGGTGAATTGATTCAGGTTGCCATTGGGTCCCATTAACAGTCCAGATCACCCACTCTGCTCTCCCAAGGGATCTCAACTATATCGCTCATCGAAGAGCATGGAGGGTAAAGAGATTATTCTGGTACTCTTTCTTGGGACCCTCCAAACTAATCCAAAAGCATTAACTTTTCTTTAGATCCTTTCTAGGAGTTCTTCTGAATAGTTGCAAGGGAATCAGCCCCTGGCTTCAGCTGGATATATGCAGCCAGGAGAAAAAAAGAGTCCATGTGGTAGCACAAAGAGGCAGTTGCTCAAATGGGGTGGCTCTAGCTGCAATGGATTCGGACTTTTCTTTTTCACTGATATGGATATGCAGGATAGAGAAGCTTTGCCATGCTTCCCATAAACCCCTCTCCAGTGGAGGGAACTATTTATTGGAAATTGAGGTGAATCTTGCAGAATTCTCATCCCCTGGCACCCGGCCCCCAGGTCTCTATTTGGTAGGGAGTGATATGCTGCCTAGTTATCAAGTTGTGATCTTTGGAATTAATCAACGACTGTGGAAAATTAATTTCATGCTTGTCTAGTCTAGTGAAATCCTTGACTGAACTGTTATAAAGGGTAGAAATGGGGGATGCCCCAGGGAGAAGTTGTTAAAAAAAAGAAAAGAAAAATAAATTGATGCAGCTGTGTTGACACTTGCAGGCGTGCAGGAGTGTTTGACCTCACTTCACCTGTAAAGTTGGTGAGTAATGCCCTTCTTCGTGAGTGAAAGCTCTCATTTAACATGTATTGCCAGTTGGCAGTGAAAAGGCAACCACTTGCAAATAACGCAAACTGGGCACAAACAGAACAAAGAGAATGGTCATGCTTTGAGGCTGTGTCTCCTTGGCAAGTGGGACTGTGGTCTTGTGTTGAAAAAGATAAAAATCACATTTTTACGTTCACAGAAGCTTATGTAGATTGTCCATCACGAGTTCAGTTGTGGTGTATAACTGCAAAAGAAGTGGTCGGACACCACTTTATGGCTGATTTTGGTTAACATTCCTGTTGGTTATGATCTCTGCTGAGTGTAGAGAGATTTTGCACTTATACTTAAGAGAACACGTCCAGTTAGCCTTGTTCTTCTACAACCAACCAGTGCTGCTAAAAACTTAGTACAGACTTGTAAAAGACCTGTAGAAGTCTGCTTTTTCACTTCCCAAGGGAATCCAGAGTGGGAATGAAGTGCTACCAGATCTGAGTGGTAGAATTTGATTTCTCTTTTGCCTACATTTAATGGCTAACTATTGCGAGGCAGCAGAGAATCAATCCACAAGTGAGGACCACAGATTATTTGTAGCACACTACAGTAAGCTGAGAGTCATCGATTCTAGAGGTCCTGAGTGCTACTGCCTTCTCATTGAAGTTGGGATTACTTCTGGATTTTTGGGTAAGGATCGACCCCTAAGGAAGAGGGGGAAATTAAAAAAGAGCACTTCTATCTGTATCTTAGATTTTTGGAGGGGAAAAAGGTAACAATAGTGCAAAAACAAGTAATAATGAATCTATTGATAGCTATACAGTGGTGTTAGCCAGCTTGTGTGTACTCCATGACAGGAAGGGGACAGATGGGTTTTCGATGGGAGCAGTAGGGCCCTGAGAGGCCAAGGAAAACAAGCTTTGGGGCTGTGACTGGACAGCCCAGGGAGATTCCCAACTACAGTCGTCCTTTAATGGAATTCTTGCTGAGACTGGTTAAGCCTCACTAGTAAATGACAGCTGAAGCTGTCTCACTGGTGAGCTTCAAAGTTGAAATCCTAGAGGGGACACACTCAGCACTGACCCCCTGCAGCAGGGACCCCCACGGTGCTCCCAGAAGCAGCAAGCTGAGGTTACAGAGACCCCAAATGATGATCCCTAGAGGCAGCAGAGCAGGTCTTCCAAGGCACCAGTGCTAACTTTGTATAGCAGTGATGACTATGACCCTGAGAAGCAGCAGAGACCCCAGCAAGCACCTTGGCTGCATCTCTGAGCAGCAATCAGAGCAACAACGGCAATGCCAAGTGGAGCTTTAAGTGGCAGTGGTGTCCCTGAGCAGCTGCCCAAGGGGCAAGAGGCGGTGATCCTGAGAGGTGGCAGATGGTGAGAAAATCTTCCCTGGTGACCTGGGAAAGAGCCCCTTTTGACCCCTGCCTGGCAAAGCAAGGCTGTGACTCCCTGAGTGGGGAGCTGGCCCTTGAAACTGTGGCCCAACAGGCCAGAGAGTTGATATTTTAAAGTGTATGGTATGCGTATGAATACGTTAAGGTGCTTAGTGTATTTAATATTTGGGATGTTCAGTATTTGAGGTCAAATGCATATTTTACTAAACAAAAATGTCATGGGAGTGCATTGGCTTGCTGGTACTAGGGCAGAGCTATTCACCAAAAAGCCTCTAGATAGGCTAGACCTATAACCAGAAGGATTTAATATATTATTTCACTGTCTTTTAAACTTTGTTTAGCATCGTTCAGAGTGTGGGGGGGTTCCTAGTCTGGGGTAGCTAGCAGCCACGAAGGGGTTAATAGCAGCTCTCAGAAGCTCCAAGAAGTTGCTAAGACACAGTGGAATATCTTCTAGGCTTGCCCAATCAGAGCTGGAGTAGATGATGTAATACTGGTAGCTTGCATTCTATTGGTCACCCCTGTAGCCATCCAGTGCCCTATTACAGGGTTTACAGGCTGGAGTTCTCTGGAAGCCTGAACTTTTTTTTCCTCCCTTTCTCAGTCATTTAGACAAGGCCTTATAGCCAAAAATCCCCCAAATTGAAACTCTAGATGAGCTCTTATAGAAAATGGCTTTTTTTTCTCTCTCACCTCTATTTCTCCAACCACAGGACTAACACTGGTTATAAAGATGATTTCAGCTGGGCGATAATCCTGTATGTCCTTGCTATATCTTCCACAGAGCCTGCTCTAGTGCTGCTTTGGGATAGTCATCTCTAATAGCATTCACATTACGGGAATTTTGTACTCTGAAGGGATTGCAGAATGGTGCTTGCCACAGTCGTCACCACTCTTTGATGACTGTTCATTTATATAGCATCTTTTTCACTTATCTTTGAAGTCTGATATCTTTTATGAGAACTGTCTCTCTGTTTGCCAGGAAGATGTTGCAGATGTGCAAGGCCTGCCTATTCCTGTGTAAGAGGGAGCGGTGCAATAAGGAGATGGCTGCCCTGGGGGATCAGCAGTACAAAAGTACATTTTTCAGTATGTTCAATTAATCTCCTGCTGTGTGCCAGAGCTCTTCTTCCTCTTGTGAGGAAGAAAAAGCAGGAGAAAGTTTCTGTATTTGTGTCTTCCGTTCCCTTGAACACCTCCTGGATTGCATTGTTTCCTTCCGCTGGGATCTCTTGTCTCCTTTCTAAATGTGTTTGTGCTTACAGGAGAAGCATATTTTAGTGGGATGAACACAAAGGTAGGAGCCAGCATCTCCTGCAATCTGACTCCAGCTCTATTGGTGACTTTGTATGGAGTTACAGACAAGTCATTTAAAGGGAAAATGACATTTGTATCTGAAAATGTTGTACCTAGTACACTTACAAAACACATCCAGCTTTACAATCTGTGCAAAGTTGGAGGAAAACCTATTTCTTTGTACATTTTATACCACCACTTTTATATTTTCTGCCTTGTTGGAAAGGGACTTTTCAATATTACCATGGGGGAGACCAAACCAAAAAAATGTTAAAATATCATTAGAAGAAAGATTATAAATTAACAAGTGTCTTGACGTAACTATAAAGTGTCTTGACACCCACCTTGCTGGGATCATTTGGCCCCAGCAGTCTTTCCTGCCCAAGCTCAGGGGGGCTGGACCCGATGATCTGTAAGGTCCCTTTCAGGCCCCAACAACTATGAAACTATTAATAAAATCTTTAGGACATACTGGATTTAATAAACACTTTGTCAAAAACTGGATTTTTTAGATCAGTCACACAAATATTAATACAACCCTCCCCCCAAAAAACTTTAACCTCTGTGTCTTAGTATCCCCAGCTATAATACAGACAATATTATTATATTTTTTAAAGGATGTTGAGAATGAAAATGGTGTATCCACACTAAATATGATTTTTTTGGGGTCGGGGAGGCTCCTCTACTTCTGTATTCCCATCTGAACTAATCAGAAATATTTAATGACTAGAAGAAATAGGAGGGAAGAATAGGTTTTGTGCACAGTCCAGAAGGGTGTCTGAACTGCCGTATCTTTACTTTTCAGGCTTTCTTGACCTTTAAAGTGGCAGAGGTTTGAAATATAAGCTCTAATCTTGCACATTGTTCTGCAAGGGAGAAACTCTGTGTTCCTACATGCTGGTTTGCAAGGTAAGCACTAGAGTTTGTAAAGGAAAAACAAAGTTAAAACCTAAAATGGAAAGAGATGGTTTCTTTTTGTTTTGCATGCAAGTGTATTTCAATAGTGCCCTGCAAGGATTTGGACTCAGGTACAACGCAGTGGAATTGCAAAGTGAAGCTAAGTAGGAAACAATGTACAATTAACCATTTTGATAGCATAGAGAAGACAGCATGGTAGGCAGCAGTCAGGCCTTGGGACTGGTAATCACAAGATACTGGTTGTAGTACAGTCTCTGCTGCTGAAGTGCTGCATGACCTTGGCTAGTCGTTCCTTTCACCTGCGTGCCCTGTCTGGGTTGTAAGCTCTTTAGAGAAACTGTCTGTTACTATACATAAGTCTGCACTGCCTAGCAAAGGGCCCCCAGGCACCTATGTAATACTAATACCAGCAATATATTTGATTATCTAAGATGTTATTAACAAAGGAGGGTTTTAAAAGGATGTCTATTTTCCTGCCAGCAGGCCTTTCACTTAAGTCTTTGATACCAACTATGAGACAGGGCCTTTAGGCCCCCAGTTCTGTAAGGGGCCCTGGTTTTACATGGATTTCAGAGTCACTCTGCCAACTGAAGAGGAAGCAGGGCTGCTTTTCTAGTCTCCAAAACACTGCTACTGCTGGAGCGCACACACAGAGGATTCCTCTGATCCTACTTACTTGCTTTCTCTTTTGCCAAAAAGAAAGCGTGTGTGTTTGGGGAGGGGGGGAACATCAGAGCAGAAATAGATATCCAGCATGGGCTGTCCGAAATGAGGCCAGGCAAATGATGGGAAAAGCACCAACTTTGCTGTGGCTGAGAGGCTGAAGTTGGTTCCTGATTCCCAGCTCATTTTCTGTTCCTGATTCCTTTCTCCAAACAACTCTTTACACAATGAAAGGTTGCTAGTAGGGTGAGGGCCATCGTAGAGGACATGCCCATTTTCTGCTACTCTGCCCTGTATTGATCTGCAACCCAACACCTTTATGCCCTCTATTTTTATCTTCAAGAGAAAAGGCATCCGATTTCATATCAGCAGAGGGCAACCAAACTGTCCTCTATGATGGCCACTCTGGTTGTTAGTCATGAGTTACCCATGCTGAGGACAATGACATTTCCAAATAATATCAGGCATCAAGAATCGCCTCGCATAATGGGAAGAAGGGAGCTCGATCTTCAAAAAGTGTCTTCCCGCCCACCGTGCTGGGGTCATCAGTCTTTCCTGCCCAAGCCCCTTCCAGCCCCCAACGATGAGTAAGGAACCAAAGGCCGCCTCCAGCTACTGCCTTCAGACCCCCGGCTGAACGTGGGGCGCCTCTGAGGCAGGCCGGGGCCTCCACGGAGGACACGGCCCCTCCCGGCGGCTGCAGCCACCCCGTGGGGGGCAGGGAGGTGCCTCTTCCCTGCAGAAACAGCAGCGGGGGGAAGGCGGGGCGCCGCTCCCCTGCGGCCAGGGCGAAGGAGCCGGGCTGAGGCACGGGGAAGAGCCCCTCGGCCCTGAGCGGAGGCGGCGCGGGCGGGGGTGGGGCTCGGCGGCTCCGCCTCGCGGCGCGGGCTGGGAGCAGGCGCGGGGCAGTCCGGCGCGGAGGAGACAAAGCGGCAGCGGCGGCGACGCGGCCCGAGCTGCGCCTCGCAACAGGTCCCCGCAGCGCCTCGACCCGCCCGGCATCGCCGCCCCCATGCGCTTCGGGCCCAGGATGATGCCGGTGAGTGCGCGCGGGCAGGCGGGAGACTCCCCGCCCCGCCCGCCGGGGGGAAGGAAGGGGCAGCGCAGGGCCGCGGGGCTCGGCCGGCAGCCGGGCTGGCAGGGGCGAGCTCGGCCGGCGGCAGCGCAGGAGCAGCGCTCTCCGAGCCGGGCTGCCAACTCCGCGGAGCCCGGTCCCGCCTCTCCCCTGCAAGTCGTGAGGCGGCGCGGCCGGAGCTCGCCTCCTCCAGCCCGTGCAGCCCTCCTCGAGACCTGCGCTTCCCAAACTGGGGGGGGCAGCATCCGCCGATGGGGCTGGGGGCTGCGGCTTGGGGCCACAAATGGGGCTGTGCGAAGGAAAAGTTTGGGAAGCAGGTGAGGTTCTTTGGGTAAATCTGATGTCTTTTACTCAAATCTGGTATCTTTTAGTAGACCAACTCAACTAGTTGGAAAATACCCGGAAGCTTGCACAGAAGAGTTTTTCCAACTGTTTGAGCTGGTCTAAGAAAAGATACTGCATCCATCCAAAGAACCGTGCCTGCCTGTGTCCTTAGACCACCGTGGCTGCAACCTGCGCCCCTGGAAGCGCTGATCTAAACTCCACCTGAGACCAGCCGTCAGTCCCTATGCAGCACAGAACTAGCACCCCAACCTGCCCCAGCTAAAGCAGGGGCAGGGAGATAGCCAGCGTCTTGCTTCTGTCGTCAGGGGTGTGGGTTGTAGCTGTGTTGGTCTAAGGACACGGGCAGACAAGGTTTTTTGGGTCAATCCAATATCTTTTATTAGACCAGCTCAAATAATCTAATAAGAGGAAGAAATAGGAATACCTTGAAATAGCCCCAAAATAGTTTAATAAGACTATTTTAGTTGATCCAATAAATGATATCAGATTGACCTAAAAAAACTTGCCTGCTCCCGTCACAGAAATGAAGCCAAGTCAGGTCCACTGCCCACCCCTACGCTCCCTAACATGGGATGGGACCTCCATCGGTCACCCAGTCCAGCCCCCAGCCTGAGACAGGATTGGCCCTCTCCAGACTGTCTCTGGGGGTGGCTAGTGAATCACACCCACCAGTTCTCCACTTGAGAATCGTTTGGCCCCATGCAGACCCAGTTTCTACAGTGCCCCCCCCTTTCTTTGTGTAGTTGCTCGGGGAAGCCTGGGGCTAGGCTGTTGACACCTGATGCAGGGGTTTGGGGCTGTTTCAGGGTATTCCTATTTCTTCCTCCAGTAGGAATTTATGAGGGGAGCTTGTAGTTTTGAAAGCTCCTACCCACACTAGAAGAGTATGTGTGTGTGTGTGTGTGGGGGGGGGTGATACTCTTGGTTTGTTTTCTGCCGTGCGTGTATTCAAACATAAACAGCTTCGCTTCAGTGAGGGTTAGGCTGTTTAAAGCAGCATCAGGGCTGTAGCCAGGATAGTCCAGGAATCATGCAAGAGGCAAGGATTTTGTAGGGTGAGATCTTTTATTGGAGCAACTGTGTAGCTGGGATAAAGTTAGTCTTAACTGTAATCCAGCTGTGTAGTTGGTTCATCTTTATTGGAGCAACTGTGTGTTTGGGAAAAAGGGCCTTGGTGCACCTTATGCTGTGAGCTGCACAAATGTTGATCAGTGTTAATGCAAGTTTGGAGCAGTCACAGTTCAGGCCAGCAGGGGCCTGGAGGACTGAAAGGGTCAGACAGCGTGGGCAGCTGCAAGTATCCTGGGATGGGGGAGGGGGACAGTGAGCAGGGATCTGGGGTGCAAGGGAGGACAGGGGTGGGCAGTGGACCTGATCCAGGCCAGCAGCGTAGTTGGGGAGTGTTGACACTAAGGTGTAGCCTGAAGTGGCTAGAGCTGGATAGCACAGGTTCAGAGATTATGCGAGTGGCATAATTTTAAGCCACATAAAGTGTGCTTCAAACTCATTTCGGGTGTTACTGTCTGGGCAATCCAGAGGTTAAGAACTCCAGATGCTGCCCAGAATTACCATGTAACAAGGCCTTTAGATTAGCTTTGTTCCAGATACATAGTTGGTACAGTAAAAGACCTCGCCCTAAGAAATCCTTGCTTCTTACTGTTTTTAAAGACATTATTTTGTCACTGATGACACATCTTAAGGACAGCACCCATGAAGTTGTCCAATGCTGAAGAATTTCAGCGCTGCACCCAAGAAAACCTTTCAGAGGTTTGTTTGATCTCACCTGGCTCTTGGGCCAAATGAGACATAAGATTGTCTCTACATAGCTGGCACTACTGACAACAGAGCGCCCTAGAATGACCATGGCTGTTTCTTAAATTTGGCAAATATTAGGTATGTTGGGAATTCTTGTGCTTATTGTAAAGTTTGAATTGAGATGGGCTAAATGTTTTCATGTTACACTGCTTGTGTCCTGCCCCTGCCCTTACATGTCTGTGGTCATGCTTTACAAAAGTTGATTGAGCTGGGCCCTTAAGGCAGAATAACTTTACACTTGAGAATAGTCTGGTTAAGCTCAATGAGATCTCTTGTTTGCATTATATTACTCTTGTGGATAAGTGTTTGTAGGGTTAGGGCAATGAGCTGTTCTTCTGGCAAAGGTTATTTTCAATTTCAGTAACTTTTCCAGTTAACTTTGGTGAGCCTCTACCATTGGCAATGGGGAGCCAGACACTATAATTCTTGTTCTTATTTATAAAGTGATGAGACTTAAATATCTCAGATTGCAAAAGTTTGCTTGTTTCAGGGAAATGAGCATCTCCTTTTCTTATCAGTGTAGGGCTCCCACCAATCACTTTCCCAATGAGGCGGCAATAATCTAGTAGAACAAAGGAAAGGGGATGTGGGTGATCTCTCTTTATTGGTGAGACTAATGGGGAGCCTTGGCTGTTACTCTAAAGACAGATAATAAAGACAGATAATACCTTTTGGAAGAACTGTGATGTTGGTGGTACATGGAAATCTGAGGAAGAGTGGCCAGGACCTGACAAAATAAGTGCCCTGCTTACCAAAGTTGAAGGTATATATCCATGATTTAGTCTATATACTGCCGCCTTCAATGGATTTAGTTCCAGGGTGTTAATTCATAGATTATCATAATTAAACTAAGTAAATATTCTGCCAGACAGGGAAAGCCATACAAAAGATCACCTTTTTGTCATCCAATCTTATCTCTCTGCAGATTGTCCCAAAGTACTCTGCTCCTCTTTTATCTGAATACCAAACTACTTTTTTTTCCTAACAGTTCATTTTTTTGCTGGGAAAAGTTCTAGTGCACATACTGTCACAGTTGAGTGATGACTCTGGTTGGCTGTTCTGATTTTAACCTCTACAATAAAGGGATCAGTGTATGGTTACTTCCCCCCCCCCCCAAAAAATAGTGCTTAGTCTATTTAGTAACAGATTTGTGTACATTCAAATAAGTGGCTAAATATTGGGTTACAAACCCATTGTTTTTTAACCTTTCAGAATACTGAGCTCTAGCACATTTGTTGCTCCACAGACTCCTGTTTTCAGTAATTACTTTAAGTGATATAGGAGGGGAATTTCAAAGTCACTAAGGACAGGGTTGTCATTGGGAGTAGGGCCCCTAAGCAGCCTTTTACCCCTTTGAAAACCTTCTCTTGTAAATGTGCCCTGAAGTCTAATAGTCTTGAAATGGTTGCTATTATTTATTTTTAAAGTCTTAGAAATCTTTTGCACTCCTTCCTACAGTTTTCTTCGCTATATTGCTTCCTCAGTTATTAGCATGCGCTAACCTAACACAGCTTTTTGTATGTGTTGTACATGCAAGAATTGCGCTTAAATGATGAGATGTTTGTGGGCCAGTTTGAATAATCTAACTGGTGTCTAACCAAGTGCAGGGAAAAAGGAATTGAACCAAAAAGTGCCATGCTGCCTCTAAAGAGAGTCTTTTTCTTACACTGGTGACAGGTAAAAATAAAATTGTTGCCATGACTGTATGGCATGACATGGTATTAAGGTATTAAAATTCTGCAGAAGAGTGTAATATGAAGTTCTTTTTGTGTCCTAGTACACTGGTAATGCAGAGATTACGACAGGGTTAAAATTAGCAAATTAAATGAGCCATGGTAAAGTTGTCTCACCTTCCATCTGCTGATCGCTTGTGGGAGTGTGACTTGAACTGTTGTGCTGTGATAAAGAGCTGGCACATTTTTTAAAATAACACACTTTTCTGCAGCCTAATCAGTCTCTTTTGCCTATTTTACATTTTTTACCATTAGGATATGTAGATGTTAGGAAATAATTTGCATCATTATATGTACTGGATAAAGAGTTTTACTGAAATGGTGGGAGGCTTCACAGATTGCAAAACATACTCTGTGCTAGCTCAGTTGGAGCCATCAGTTCAGTTTGAAATCTTCTTTGGCAGAAATGCTCTAAGACCTCAGTCCTACTAACTGACCTATACATAAGGATCCATTTGAAGCTTTCTAGAAATCAGTAGGGGTCCATGCATGGGTGAGTTTTCAGAATTACAATTTACCAAGTTGCTGGATGTTAATAATTTGGTTATAATCAGAAAAAGATTTTTCTGAATCAGCATAGGTTTGTGACAGCGTTTATATTTAATAACATTTTGCTTGAAGAAAATGAAGCCTAGTACTGTTGTTTCAGCTACAGAAGGCTTACCTAGTGGCTTAAGTTTTGTATCTTATAATACAGTCTGCATTTTTATGCATAGCAGATACTGGGATTCTTAAGTTAGGACTGTGAAGCACTTGAGAGAACACTTTGGGACACCCCCCCCAAAAAAACCAACCAACCAAACAAACAACCCAACAACAAACGAACAAAAATACTTCCAAAGAACTGAATGCTGAAGGACCTCCTGCTTATTCCATTAAAATGTAACATCCTCTTGTTTAGTTTTCTTTGACTAAACTATTCCCCTCATCAGTATGAAAAATCTCTGGTTTAACTATGTAAGTATTAAAATACATCAAAATAAGCATCTTTAGTAGATATTCACTTCCTTAAAGGCTGATGATAAAATGTCAAATGAAACCTCATGAAGCATTTGTTGAACCTGAACCCCCATTTCTCCATCTGCCTGTTCCTTATTTAGGCTCCAGTTGGATCCTAGCAGACATACTGTTGTCTTTAATGGGACACTCGGTTTACTTTGAGGGAAGTTTGTGTGGCTCTAGCTGATCTGTATGAGCAGGGCTTCCATTGCAAACTCTTTAGGGTAGGTACACCTGCCTGCTAGTTTGTTTGCTAGGTGCATCAGATATAAAAGATGCCATGTAAGTATTACAGTTTTGAGCTTTCTAGTCGATGCAAATTGCTCAGTTGTGTGTGTAAACCATTATTTTATATTATCATTTTAATATGTGACATTGAAGTCTTAGTTTAAGGGATATTTTGTTTAAACTTGGATGCTTCTTGGAGATTATGCTTTGCTGGACTTTTTTCCCCTGGAGTGTCACATGTGCACAGCATATTACAGACCTGTGAGCTGTCATGACTCACTGTTTTGAACTGCGGCTGTAAACAGTATGTCACGTGAGCTTCCCATAGCACATTAATTTTTCAATAGTTTCATTAAAACAATGTTATTTTTAGTCCATTGAACACTATTGCCTACTAAACTGTAGAACATTTTAAATATGTCATCCCTGAAATCTGTATCTTGTGGGAAACTTGTAATGTTAGTTGTTCAATATTTTGGTTTCTCTGAATGTTTTTGTTGGGAATTATTTGTAGCTTTGTCATACTTTCTGAATCCTGGGGATTGCTAATTAGTTTTTCCTCTTGCTCTACCTATTCATCAGCAGTTCATTCAGACTGTCAAAGATCTTTGGTTTCTTCTTGGCACTACTGTTGCACAGATCATTTAATAGAGACCAAAACTGCAGAGTGTGAGAGGCTCTGCATGCTATACCCTTCTCTTCCCCTGTGGCCATTGTCAGATTGGATCTCTGTTTTATTAACAAGAGGCCTGTTTGAAGAGCTGTAGGCTAAATTTAATTTAGAGTGTGGTCAGTAACAGTGGCTGGTAGAATGGAAAGTGTTCATGTCCATTATTTCTCACTCTGTCTTCTTAGACTCATAATGTGCTCAGTGTTCACTTCAAATCAATGGTGATAATAAGATGGCTTTAAAATGTCTTCTGTGTAGTTTAGCAGCTGTCCTTGTTAGCAGTTTGCCCTGGGGATCGCCTACCCCCAAACTATGCATGTCATTGAACCTGCTGAGCTTGTTTGGCTGGGTCAGTTTTTGTCTCTCTGGAAGGGAGGTGGGAAACCCTGAGGAAATGACTTGGTTGGAACAGCTTCCATGGCTTAACTATTACTCCCCTTCATGCTACAAAGTCACTTCATTTTCTCATGGCTAAGCTGTATGGATGAAAAGGCTCAAGGGTTCCTCTGTTCTGGGAATGTCACTTCCCAGCTGAGTGTCAAAAGGAGGGTTACTTAATATTCTGTAAACTGTAAGGGGCTTGCATTTCTGATGCAACAAGAAAATCAAGCAGTTCTCTTCGACGGCACCACTGTTTTCAGGTCTTGTTTGAAGTCTCCTTACTCGCTTCTTAATCATTCAAATTCTTCTTGAGCTTACTTAGGAGTTTTGCCTGAGTAAGAAGTGAGTAAGGAGAGTTAAGCAGGACCTTTCAATTACCACCAAAATGACCATGTGTACTCCATGTCCCTGGAGTTCCTTGATACCACACGAAGCAGTCATACTCTTAAATGGTACTTTAAGGTCTTGGTGCTGAACTCTTCTGAGAAAATTCCAAATCTTGTATTTAATGTGAGAGCCCTAAATTTTTTTTATGGTCGTGCAGATCCTAGCTCTGTAGCTGGGGGCTAACAATAATGGAACAGACTTTTAGGCCTATGCCACACTTAAATATTGCCAGCAAAACTGTTTGTGCATCCACACTCGAAGCTGCTCTGTTGTAGCAGAACCCTTATAACACCAAAAGAAGGCTTCTGTCACCACCCAGAAGCTGGGTTGCATGTCTTATGTTTTCAGGCTGCTTCAATATCTCTCTTTTCCCAGAGGGCACAACTGAGGGAGTGGAGGCACCAGAACTGGCACAGGTGTGCACAACCTGTGATAGCTGTCCTATGCCAGCTGGCCTCCCCCTGGGGTAGGCAAGCTTTAGGTGAAAAACACCCGTGCTGTAATTAGGATTCCTTGACACTGGGAGTATTGAAAGGTCGAAACTGATTTCCGGCTCCTTTGTGCTGCTTTGTTGTTAATCATTGATATTTTTGTGCTGGTGGTGATGACAGTGGAGTGACTAATTTTTAAATCACATGTTTCACAGTTACTAATAGTGTTACAGTAATGTCTGATGCAAAGGCAAATGTTCACATATGTTTGGAAATCTCCAGTTTCTGTCTCAGTGATGTGAGGACTAAGAATATTTTCTTTAGATGGTGACTAGATATAAATAAACTGTCATTCCTTCCACTCCCCTCTTCATCAGTGCAAGGTAGCTATGCCAGCTTTCTGAGGAACCTCTGTATCCATTTGTTGAACACTGCAGAAACACTCAAGGTATGTGCACTAACACCAATTATCCTGAAGAGATCCTTTGATAGAGGAGTTTGTGGGTTCCTGTGTGTAGGTGGTACAACTGGGCTGCAGTGTATTGTGGCAGCTATTTAAAAAGAGAGGGGGAGGCTTCTTAGTGGCTTCTTTGTTCATCTCGGTGCTTTTAATATCAACTTTACCAGAATAAAGCATGTGGGGGTTTTTTAAATATAATGTCATAGAACACTTGCACCTGGCACACTTTATTAGCTGTTTTTTATGAGTACAAAAAGGATATGGAAAAAGTTGTGTGAGGGAAATGCAATTAGGTTAGAGTGAACAATGGTTGTGATGGAGTAAATAACAAAGACACTTTCACATCACCAGTCTTGGAAAGCTTCAGCCAGCTACGTTAATCCTTTCAGTAGCTGTTTGCTTCAGTAAAGGTAGTGTCTAACCAACTTTGCACTTTTTGTTCAAGCAGTTTTACAATGAGAAAAACTAGGATGCAGAAGCTAAGTGACTTGTCCAGGGTCAGACAGGAAATCAGTGGAAGGTTGGAGAGTAGAATTTGCATCTCTTGATTCCCAGCCTGGGAGTCATCGCTGTTGGTATTCTTTTGCTTGCCAAAAAAAATGAAACCAACATCCACAATGCTTAACCTTAAATGTCATTGCCTAAAATAATTACGTCTCTTCTTCCACCCACATCTCCCATTAGAAGGGTTTTATGGGGGTTGGCGCACAGATGTCCAGGGAACCATGACCATTGTGTTGTGTATATCCTGCAGTGCCTTAGAGCAGAACTTGATGAATCATGATTTAAGGGGAGGGGGGCCTGAGGGGTTTTTAAAATCAACTATAGAATGAAGGCTACAATTATCCTTACTTCTGAGGCAGTTTTGCACAGCAGTGAATTGTCAAATACACTGAGAATTCTTTCTTGGTATTTATTTTTGCAAATTAATTGGTAAGCAAGTAATTCGCGCTTAATTTAACCCCTTAGTCTGTTTGCTCTGGTGGTACAAAGCTTAATTTGACTATTTTTTGAAGCTGAAATTTGAGGGAGAACTTCTGGCATTGTCAGTTATTTGTTGTGCTACAATGCTGCAATATTAAAAAAGGAAGGCTGCTTTTCTTTTGAGAGTTGTTATCTGATGAGACCGTCTTGTTTTTAATACAGTCCTTTGTCATTTTATTCTGTTTTTTTCCTCATCTTACTGTCCAAAACCATCTCTGTTAAAATATTTCACTGGTCTTCCATCCAAACCTATTTGGGTTAACTGGGAATCTGAAAATATTAAGTCCCAACACAGAATATTTTGATCTGAAGACCTTAAAGCACTTTGCAAATAGTTGGAAAAAAGTTCAATGCTTCATATCACTTTATAGATGGTGTGACTGAGGTAAATCACATTTCCAGCTTTTTTACCTAAAACATTTTTAAATTTTGGTTTATACTGTAAGTTTGACAGCTCTGGGTCTAGTCGGGTTTCTCAGGTTTGAATCCTGGAAAAGCACTGCATGTCAGTAACAGTGGCTAAATAGAATCTAAGTTGAAAAAAGTAGGCAAGCTTCCTTTCTTCTAAGCTTAGCTTAGGAAGGGAAGATAGTTGGCTCATGGTGCCCAAAAGACTCCTTTAAACAACATGAAAGTGGCAGGAAAAAACATTCACCTTTTCTCTAAGAGAGTTCTTCATTTTAATAGGAATCAGGGCATGTTACTTGTCAGAAAATTAACATCTTAAAAATAGTTGTTAATTTAAAGGGACTCGGATTTTTGTTGAAAAGTATGTTCTGTATTGTCATTCAACATGTTGATAACAAAACCTGGGAAGAGAATTTGGATCTCCTGACTTCTAATTCAGCATTTTGCTTAAATAGTCAGATTTCCTCTGTCTTCTAAAACCCTTTTAATAAAGAAACTTTAGTTGAAATCTGCATTTTAGAAAGGTTGGACTTAGTCTCTGAGAGGTGAAATTAACAAAGCTGTGGGAATTTATTCTTTGTTTGCAAGAGTAGGATGGCAAAAACTAGTGGTTCTTAGTTTTTTAAGAGTCGAGGCACCCTTTGATAACTTCTCAGAATATAGGGGCACCCCATTTAAAGGCTAATTTATTTCTTACAGTGCTTATCTTCTTGCATCCTGTTGCACCCTTAAAAGTATCTCGCTGGGTGGCAGGGTGACCAGGGACACCTGAGGGCATGGCCAGTGGTGGTGCATGGTCCTTGGAGTTACAGGAGCTGCTCAGCAGGGTAGGTTAGGGCACTTGGGGGTGGGTCTGAAGGAGGCATCTGTTCTTGCAGGAGGCAGAAGCGGGTGACAGTGGTTGCTGGTGCAGAGGCTAGTGCCAGGTGATGGTAGCAATGTCAGGACCCTTCCATTCCTTGCTCTTCTCACAGTTTGCCCCTCCTCGCCACCAGTCTGTACCTGAGGAGGTGAGGGAGCCCTTGCTGACGTGGCTGCTTCTCCAGTGACTCAAATGCCAGACTGTTCCCTGTAGCGCCTCCGAGCCAGCTCCGGGAGCATGGGAGGAGCCTGCTTGCTCTTGGCACAGCATACTGCTCGGAGCCATGGTAGGGAGGGGGGTTGATACAAAGGCTGCACATTTCAGTGCAGCTTCTTCCCCTGCTTCTTCCATGATGCTGGGGTAGGCACAGGGTCCCTGATGCATGGCGGATCCAGGATATGCCACCTATCGCGTGGCCTGGGTGCTGTGAAATCCCTCGAAGGATCTTGTTGGATCCCACAGAGTTCCAGAGTTCCCTGGTTGTGAATTAGTGGCACAAAGAGTAAAGATGGAATTATCAAATGCACATGGCCTTGGCCACCTCTTGCTTTCATTTAAGTCATTGGTGTCAGAAGAAGCTGATTGCACCCTAAACCTGTTTTAGCAAATAAATTATCGTTTACTATGCACTCAGTAGCTTCTGCTGTAACTTTAAGTGAAGATAGCAGTTTGTAAATAAAATTTAACAGGCAGCTTTTGCTAGTTGCATTAAAAATGTGTAGTAGATTCACCAGATCTTGGGAACTCTTTCCCAATAATTGCATGACATTATTAAGATTTAGGTATACATAACCCCAAACCACATTTAATGTTATTTCTGTTAGTTGAAGTGGGGAGTGTCTTTCCTTTCCAATTATTGGTCATCTTCTCTTATCTGCGTAGTTTCTATGTACATGTCAGTTGGGAAAGCAGAGAATAAGTACTTTGAACCCTGTGCAGTGTCAGCAAACTCGGTAACTTGCTGAGTACAGTAAACAGTGGAGCAGCTAGCTCCCGGCAATAGTCTGGTCTAGTCGGGTGTAGGTTATATTAAATGTGCTGCTATGTTACCAATGAGCCATTGGTGGGTCCTTGCTGGTAGAGAATCTTAATTGTAGCGTTTATGCTGAAGAATACTTGGTTTCCTTTTTTTTTCATTGCAGGAACACGTGCACTGTAAGAGGCCATTTGAGAACAATGAGTTTCCCATAATAGTGCCCCAAAGGACCTTTCTTTGAATAGCTTTCTCTTGGCCTGTAGCCATCCTGGAGGCTGATGCAACAGCACCTCTGATTCTACTGGGTGTGTTGTGATGGTTGAGTTGTTGGAGCGATTTAAAAAAAAAAGGGGGGGGCGGGTTTCAGAAAGGAGTTGGGATAGTTTAGACTAAAGGTGTCAAAGTCATGCTTTACTTGTATGTGGATGTTGTCTAGGCTATGCTATTTTCTTTGTGCAGGGCATGTTCCAGCAAAGAAGGTCAAGTGCAAACCTTCCTTACGGGGAATGAGTTAGTTCATTTTTTATCTAGTGTAATAATTGTGGATTATTGTGTATGACCAAAAACTGAATGAATTGTTCTTCGTATGTTGACGGCATACTTAACCCAGGACTGAATGTGGAAGATGGGAATGTCTCTCTCAAGGAGCTTGTGTCCAAAGGCTTTGTCCTCTACTTACTGAGAAAAGGATAAGGACTGCACTCCAGCATGGACATGGGGAGTTTACTCTAAACATTGTCTGAGGATCAAACTTTATTCAGTGTATTTTAGTTGGCTTTTTTTTTTTTTTTTGAGTGTTTAACAATACAAAATGGCTAGCTAGTTGTCACTGAGTAGATGTTTATGCTGGTGTTTGTGGACAGCCTGAAAGTTGTGCTCAGGCTCTTTGCTTATTAGCCACTTCCACCTTGGTGGCAGTGCAGCTTGACCCTGAAAGCTTTGTCAAACTTCCTGTACAGGATCAGGTTTTCCCTGAGCTGAGTTCCCTTCAAGCCTCTCTTCTTGAAGTGTGTTTGGTATATACCCGTGTACCGCAGGCCTTGAGGACAGCAAGTCTGTTAGAAGGAATACCCTCAAGTCCTTGTTCAGACTGTTGTTCTCTCTGTACTTTGTCCTCTGGTCTCACCCTCTTGGACTCCAGTGTCTGATCTCTCAGTTCCAGTTTGTAGGAGACTGTGATCCAGGGAAGGCTGCTCTCTGTCTTGCTTCCAGCCTCCTGGAGTCACTGACCCAGATAGGTTCTAAGCGGGCTGTCCTTTAGCCACCTCCGTGGCCTCCATACCTCCCCTTTCAGCCACACGCAGTTCTCTGGTGTACACTTAAACACAGGCGTAAGCTAGCTGCTACCAAACTAAAATTCATTCCCAGCTTGGGTCTGTCACACCACAGGGATAACAAATAAGCACATACCAAGAAGAACTGAATTTTGATCCTGAAGTTGGTGCTGTTGAGCTTCCTTCAGCCCTCCTGTGGCCTGGAGCTGCTTTGCCCTGGCAGGTCAGAGCCAGTCTGAGGTCTCAGTGGTGGTCCTGGCCTTATGAAGCCTGTGGCCATGCCCACATGGGTCTCCTAACCCACCACTCCCCCACCAGGCCTGTCAGTCACAGCCCTGATCGTGCTTTCTGCATGTGGGGCAAACAGCCAGTTTTCTTATAGCTCTCCCCACATCTAACAATTCCTCCAGGGCCCTGGAGCCAGTTGGTTGCTCTCTGGCTGTCCTCTTCCGTGAAAGGTATGGGTCTCATTACAACATAGTGCAAAGATTAACTGCAGCAGCTATAGAGCTGCATGTAGAGATTACATTTTATTTAATTAAATTGGTTTTTCTTCTACCTATTCAGTCAAACTAGTAAATGTCCCTACTCTTTATTGTTTGTCCATCATACATTGAAGGCTGGTGGCCCAAAACCATAGCCAATGTAAAAAAGTTACCCTTGACTTGGGGCATGCAGACTTGTGGCCTCTGGGTCATAGCAGCTGCTTCTCTTACTGTCACATGGTGGGGGATGGGCCAGGGGTCCATATGCTACCAGTTTAGCCCATGTAGTGGTGGGAAGGGGGCTGTGTGCTGCCTGTGTAGCCTGCATAGGGTGGAAGATCCAGGGGGAGGAGTGGGGCAGAGTGTGGCCTGCACAGCTTATGGCCTAAGGATTGCCTGCCTGCCTGCACTGCCAGTGGACTCCAGCCACACTGAAGTTGGATAGCCCTGGCTGAAGTCACACTTGACTTGAAAAGCGTAATTGTAAAATCAAAGTGAAAGTGCTGTGGCTATGCAGATTATCACTTTTGGCTAAATACCCTCTGTCTTAATTTTTCTATACACAGTGGAATTTGCACTGATTTCTTCCTAATGTTCTGCTCAGTGTTGATATTCTATTCATGCATATAAATTGCTAGAGCAATTCTAGGCAATAATTATCAGCAGGGATCCTGTTTTTCTCCGTTTAATAATGCAAAATTCTCTGATTAAAACCCCCCAAATTCATGTATTTCCATGATTAAAATGAAATGCTTCTATATATAGATAGCTAGAGCTATCTCTATTGAGATGTCAGTTGAACACAGTATTTTATTGATATATTTACAATTTTAAAGCAGTTTGGAAGCTTTCCTGTGCCTCAGTCATTATAATAAAATAAATTCTAGTACCTGAATAGCTTGGCATTTGATTTTGTTTTTTTATCATGGAAAATTTGAGCTCCTCCTGCCCCCTCACTCACTAGGACGTAGATCCAGCTGCAGCTGCCGCTTCCCTGCCCCCACCCCCACTGCTGCTTTGTGGCACTAAGCAGCCCTGGTTATGCCAGTGTTCTGCCCATGCCATTGCCCCTCACTCATGACCCACTGTCCCCACCACTCCCAGGACCCCATACCTTAGTGTGTGGGGAAGGGAAAGGTGTGTGTGGGGGGGCCCCAGGCAATATCAGGGGTGGGGGGTATATGCCCACCAGATTTCTGTGCCCACAGTGGGTCATGTGACATGGGACTGCAGTCTGGCCAGACCAGCTCTGGGCAAGAGCCACCCCAATGGCCCAGTGGGTGGGATCTGGCAGAGGGGAGAGCACCATGCTGTCAAGGTGAAGTGTGGCAGTGCAGAGTTGTGCCCTCTGTTGCTCCTGGGCTGACAAGGGCACCTCACCATGGTGGCGCGGCACTTCTTCCAGTGCTGGGTCCTGTCTGTTGGGCTGTGGAGGCAGTTCCTGCCTAGAGCTGGTCTGGCCAGGCTGCAGCCCTGTGCCCCGCATCTTGTTGTGGGCATAGGAATTTGGGCGGGGGGGGGCCCGTGGGAATGGGACTATGTAGGAAAGAGGGTTGCAGTCAAAGCTATCTGCATCATGTTCCTATTTGAACTATGGTGAGAAAAATTAAGTCCATGAACAGCCAGTATTTAGTTGCTTGATCTCCATATATCCCTTGCTGATGAAGTGGAGCTGATATGGGGCAGATGTCAGGTGGTAAGGTTTCATAGATTTCATAGACATTAGGGCTGGAAGGGACCTCGGGAGATCATCGAGTCCAGCCCCCTGCCCAAAGGGCAGGAAGTCAGCTGGGGTCATAGGATCCCAGCAAGATAAGCATCCAATTTACTCTTGAAGGTGTTCAATGTAGGTGCTTGAACCACCTCCAATGGCAGACTGTTCCAGACCTTGGGGGCTCGGACAGTAAAGAAATTCTTCCTTATGTCCAGCCTGAAACGGTCTTGCAGGAGTTTGTGACCATTCGACCTCGTCATCCCTTGGGGCGCTCTGGTGAACAGACGTTCCCCCAGATCCTGGTGGTCACCCCTGATAAACTTATAGGTGGCCATCAGATCACCCCTGAGCCTGCGCTTTTCCAGGCTAAAGAGTCCCATGGCTCTCAGCCTGTCATCGTAAGATCTGTTTTCCTGACCTCTGATCATGCGCATGGCTCTCCTCTGGACTCTCTCAAGCTTCTCCACATCCTTTTTGAATTGTGGAGCCCAAAACTGGACGCAGTACTCCAGCTGCGGCCTCACCAAGGCCAAGTACAAGGGGAGAATGACGTCCCGGGATTTGCTCGAGAAGCATCTATGGATGCAACCCAGCATTTTGGTCGCTTTACTAGCCGCATCGCATTGGAGGCTCACGTTCATCTTGTGGTCAATGTTGACCCCCAAGTCTTTTTCTTCTGTAGTGCTAACCAACGTAGCACTGCCGAGCCTATAAGGGTGCTGCAGATTTTTCCTCCCAAGGTGGAGAACCTTGCATTTTTCGGTGTTAAACACCATGAGGTTCTCGTCTGCCCATTTGCTGAGCTTGTCCAGGTCAGCCTGGATCACCCGCCTATCTTCTGGCATGGATGCTTTGCCCCAAAGTTTGGTGTCATCGGCGAACTTGGCCAGTCCACTCCTAACTCCAATGTCCACATCATTAATGAAGATGTTGAACAGTATGGGTCCCAGGACAGAGCCTTGAGGGACCCCACTGGTTACAGGGCACCATGATGATTGACTGCCATCAATCACAACCCTCTGGGTCCGACCACGAAGCCAATTTCCCAGCCAGGCCATCGTGGTGGAGCCAAGGCCATCGTGGTGGAGCCAAGGTACTTGCATCTTCACTTATTCTCTCTGAAGCAGTTTCTTCCCTCTAGAAAAAGCAGCTTCTTTAAGTGTTTCTCTTTTCAAATAACTTGCTTTTTTATATATAAACATGAGAAACTGCAATATCTTTTTTCCAATAAAGATTTTAGTATGTTTATGTTGTATGATCCAACTTTACCATAATCTAGACAATGGCAGTGGCCTCTTAGAAGAGGCCAAGAATACTGTGTTCTCTTGCAATACAATTGAAAGGAAAGGGGGCTGTCCTTCATTTAGGCACAGAATAATTTTAACAATTATAGTACTTCCTACTGGACTCCACCTACCTTGCATCATAGCTTCCTTTCTCATGGTTATGGCTAAATGCCAGTACAGTATAAACTCTGCTGTGTGTGCAGTGGCTAAGAAGAAACCCACTGTGTATACCAGGTGTGGAGATAGGTAAATATTAAACTTTTCTGTACCTTTCTGTTGAGTATAATCTTGCTTTAAAGTGAGCTGATGAAGATGAAATGAAGAAGGTAACAATCTGTCTTTCTTCTAGTAAGCCTGTTATGTGACCACTTGCTTACTTTAATCTTTGTGTACTGTGAATGTAAACGCTATTAAAGACCAGATGGAGATTCAAAAGAATTTGTTATGAATGGGTCCAAAATCACTGCTTCAGACACTTGCTTAGTGTGACTACTTAAAGTGCTGCCTCTCCTGTTAAATTGAGATCTAACTATGAATGAACAGGAAATGCTGTTTATCAGAACATGATAAATCTGCCTTGTACAACCTGCCTTCTGATGTGCAGAAAGTCACAGTCACGTCAGCAGAAACGTGAGAGGCATTTTAGCAGCTGATTTCTTCTAGGCTGGGTTAGGAAGGTGCAGTATTGGTATCTCGAAGGTTGGGTAAAATCTAGCACTTCTGTTCAGAAGTCTTGTTTTGAGGGATTTTTATTTACCTGAAAAACCTTGCTCAAGGTGCTAGGTCTGTACCTGGAAGTAGTTACAGGTATAGATTTCTTTTATAGCTATATATTTTTTCACAAATTGTTCTTGTAACTTAATAGCTAGTCTTTTTATTTGTCTTAAAAATGACAGGTTACTGGGGTTTTTTATATTCTATCTGAAAATAACCTAGTTTAAAATGTACTGGTATTTTAGTCCAGGATGTGAATTAGACTTGTAATTCTTCCACATCCCACACAGTGTTTAAAACCAGCTATTGCACATCTGAAACTATGGCTGTCTGGTGGTAAGAAATTTATTTGTTGCTATGTATTCTCACTCTGCATGGAGGAATCATTGCACAGTGTGTTATGCAAGCATTTTTGGAGTCTTGCACTTTGGAGGACAAGGTCAGTGCCCATTGTTGGAGTTAAGCTTTTTATGTTGTAGGGAGGGGGAGTTTGTAGCTTGTGCTAAGTGCTGCTAGAAACATACTATGCAACAGGTGGACAGTTTGGGGAGCTAAACTGGATGGCAAAAGCACTGAGATCAGGATTGTACTATGTAACCCTGAATCTGAAGAAGTGTGCATTTCATTTTAAGGGAGTACTTAACTCCAAGTAACATAAGCTGACCTTCAACACCATTTCCTGAGGCTACTGTAAGAAAATATATCTAAGGAGTTAAAACCGGCCTTCTGTGATTCGAGCACATTAAAGCTGTGGGTGTGTCTTAAACCCACAAAGCAGGGAAGCTCAGAGTTGATGTTGAAATGACATCATTAACTCTGTCCTCTGCAAGATACTAAAAACAATGCATGACTAATTAAGCAGTGTTCTTTTGGGACAACTGGGTCCTGCTCCCATTTGGCCACGTGTCTCAGTTTCCCCGTCTGTCACAAGTGTGCTGTTTGCCTGCCTGCCTGTTGGGGTGCAAGATGCTCTGAGGTCCTAAGGTGAAAGATGCTATTTGAGTAGAGAACATTATTGCCTCTTATACTGGACAGGACAGGCTTGAGTTAAAGAATTAATCCTGGACTTCATTACTGTAGTTAAATCCAGACCCTTAACAAACTCTTTTTTAATGTAGTGTTTTGTATGAGTCTTTCATTTTTGGAAGAATGCTGCAGGATGAAGTTTGAACTTCAAAGATTCTGCATAAGAGTTTTGACCAAAACAGTGGAAAAGTACAGCCTACCCTTTGGACCAAGATAATTTCAGGGATTACCTCATACTATCTTAAAGCTACAAAATACAGAAACACTTCTGAATTCAAGTCAATATAGTCATTTAGAGTATTCCTTGTCTGTAAGACAAGGATTAAAACTCTCTGATGCATCAAAATATGAACCAGATTAAGAGACAAATAAAATCCTAATTGGTTTAAGTAATACTTTCTAGCTTGGGGCTGGGTGAATACCCAGAAGTGATTATCACAGCCAGAAATTGTGATAATATTCTATTCATTTAGGCATTTTCTACTTTACTTTAATATTTGTGTCATCACCAGTTTAGAGAATGGAGGAAGGGATAGTTATGGTTAAAAAATGTGTGTATATATTTTCTCTTTCAGTATACTTTAATCATTAAAGTATTCTGGCATATGAAGACATAACTAGTCCTTTATGTAAAAAAAAAAAAAAAAAAATGTTCTTAGTTGACGAGCCAGTACTATGGTTTTAAGCTACTCTGTTCTAAATTGGCAGAGCTGTAGCCAAAACCCCCTTTGGTTCTGAAGACTAGCATTTAAGTAAGCAGAACAGGTTTTTTGTGTTGTTGGTTTGTTTTTTTTAAAGAAACTGATTAGCTAAAGCTGAAAGTCAATCCGTGCTTTATTAAATTTCATATAAATGAGCTTGCTGGAAGTAGTCTGCGACTGAATTGAAAGGATCAAGCCAGGTTCAGTGGTGAATCTGGGGAAGTTTATCAGTGTTACTTATGTTTTAGGAAGGCAGAAGAGAATGAAGTTGTAAAATGGGGTGTGCTCTGCTTTAATTGTACCTCCCTGCACCCTATTTTAGTTGCTTTTCCTGCTGCACCTTCTTTTAGTTCCTAGGTGTGTGTGTGTTGCATTCAGACTTAGTGGACTATATTTAAAGGTGATGCATAAATTATATGGATTGGAAGAAAATTATGTATATTATGCTGAAGCAGCTAGCACAGGGGTGGGCAGTTATTTGGCTACTTAACCAGTTTTGGTGAACTATTGAGGGTTGTGCACACACATGTGCATGATCCCCAGCCTGCACTCCCTGGAGCTGCAACCTGTTGGCTGCATCTGGTTGAGGCATGGGGTGGAGCCTGGTTGTGTACCTCCTGCAATGTCCTCCCTTGGCATCAGGGCTCCTGGAGCACATGTACATGTACCCTCCTGGCAGCCCAAAGGTCCTAGGAGTCCTGATGGTAGGGCAGGGCTGGATGGGACCATATGAAGGCCTGTGGTCATGGACTGGACAAGCTGCAGCAGCTGTGAGCTGGAAGCACCCCTATGCATTGTCACTGTATGGTGGCTGGAACTGCCAGGGCCTGAGCATGGTTTTCCCAGGGCTTGCTGCACCGTGCTGGGTGGGCAGGGCTGCTTCCACCAAGTATCCCCTGTGGCACTGGGAGATGCAGTCCAGCTGTGCAGGCCCTGGGTGCCACCTGCTAGCAGAGGCTGGGGCCCAAGCATGGCTCAACCAGGCCCTGTGGGGATGGACTGCATTTCCCAGGCTCTGCAAGGGATGCTGAACTGCAGCAGCTCTGTCCACCCACTGCTGCATGGCAGGTGCCAAATGAGCCATGCTCACTCTGCGTTGGCTCTAACCTCTGCTGGTGCTGGGTAGGTGGGCAGGGCTACTTCCACCCAGCATCCCGTGCAGTACCTGCAGAGGCTGGAGCTGAAGTTGCTGCCTGCCATCAGAGGTGGGGCACTGAGCACAGCTCGTCCAGGGTCTGCCGTGTGGTGCTGCCCACCCATGAGCCAGACGAAATCAATTGACAGACTGTATTTTGCCCACCCCTGAGCTAGAAGGTATTACTTATACCAATTAGGATTTTTATTTGTCTCCTTAATCTGGTTCATTTTTATACAGCAGTAAAAAGTTATCTTTTATGTACTCCCTGGTGCTGTCAGATTGCCTGTAAATCACGTCAGTTGCATCTTGCTGACTAAAGATAGTCTCTTGCTAAAGTGGATGGGTTTCATAGTTTCTAGGGTCGGAAGGGACCTGAACAGATCATCTAGTCCGACCCCCCTGCCATGGCAGGAAAGAGTACTGGGGTCAAACGACCCCAGCAAGATGTTCATCTAACCTCCTCTTGAAAACCCCCAGGGTAGAAGCCAGCACCACTTCTCGTGGAAGTTGGTTCCAGACCCTAGCTGCTCTGACTGTGAAGTAGCGCCTCCTGATATCTAACCTCAACCTACCCTCTGCCAGCTTGTGACCGTTATTCCTGGTCACTCCTGGCGGTGCTCAGGGGAACAGGGACTCCCCCAATGCCTGCTGATCCCCCCCTGACTAGTTTATAACAGGCCACAAGATCCCCCCCTCAGCCTTCTCTTGTGGAGGCTGAACAGGTTCAGGTCCTGTAGCCTCTCCTCATAGGGCCTGCCCTGTTGTCCCCTGATCTTACGAGTGGCCCTCCTCTGGACCCTCTCCATGCTGTCCACATCCCTCTTGAAGTGTGGTGCCCAGAACTGGACGCAGTACTCCAGCTGTGGCCTGACCAGTGCTACATAGAGGGGGAGGATCACCTCTTTGACCTGCTTGAAATGCATCTGTGAATGTATGACAAGATGCGGTTGGCCTTCCTGACTGCCTTCCCACACTGCCGGCCCATGTTCATCTTGGAGTCAATGATGACCCCCAGATCCTTTTCCGCCTCCGTGCTGACAAGAGGGGAGTTCCCTAACCTGTAGGTATAGTGCGGGTTGTTCCTCCCGAGGTGCATCACCTTGCACTTGTCTCTGTTGAAACCCATCCTATTCTCATCCACCCACCCTTGTAACCTGTCTAGGTCTGATTGTAGCCTGTTGCATCCTTCCAGTGTGCCCACGTCCCCCCACCTCTTAGTGTCATCAGCAAATTTGAACAGGGTGCATTTTACCCCCTCGTCCAAATCACTGATGAAGATGTTGAACAGTGCGGGCCCGAGGACCGAGCCCTGCGGAACCCCACTGCCCACGTCCTTCCGGGTTGATTTTAGTTGTCCTGCCAACATCCTTGGTGCATCAGACCAAATGGTCTCCCTTGGTCATGGTTCCATGAAATTTTGAAATAACTTTCTTGACCAGGAGTTGGCAACCTTTTATGAGTGACAAGCCAAATCAATAGACCTTTTGTCCACAAATAGGCTGCTGCCACCCATTTCCCCTGTTACTGATGTATCCAGCCCAGAATGTTGGGACAGATGCTTGGTTGGCTGGATTAGGTTTGTGGGTGTAGGTTGAGTAGCACAGTCAGCTGAAATGTAATGCAAGTTTCTGCAAATTCTTCTGTTCTCAATCTGTAAGACATCTGTCTTCTAGTCCCTTCCAGCCCTAATGTCTATGAAATATGCCCCAAACTACATTACTGGGATGCAGCGCTTTTAAGTTTTAAAGTCTTTTCATATTCATAAATTGGTGAAGAAAAAAGCAAAGCATTTTGACTAATGACAAGCCAAGAGATGGGGGCGGGGAGGGGGTGGAAATCTTTGTACAGATTTCTGTACCTTCAAGTCTACACAAGTCCTGTCTAAACTAGAAAATGAGCATATTTTTAATAGCTGGATAAGTGTGATTGAGGACACTTTCGGATGTTGGTCAAGACAGAGCAAATTGCTTTGTACATTTTTAAAGTCTGATGTTTGAAAATGGTTTGAACCTTCCTGCCATACATATGGGAATGTGTTCATCTACAACTATTGAATGGAAGGGAGAGAGCGTTGTCTCTGGCTTTTTGGCCAAGTCCAATAGATGTCAAATAGCAAGACACATCTACAAGAAATGTATTTGTATTCCAGTGGGAGAAATTGTCAAAGAGGAGTTTGAGAACCTGATTTCCACTGTTTAGTACCCAATTTTCTGTTCACTTCGGCTGGAGTTTTGGATGGTCAGCACTTCTAGACATCTGTCTGTTGAAGTTTTTAGAGGTGCAAAAACATCTGTTTGAGGTGCTTGCAGCAGGCTTTCTAACCTGTTGTTCAGAGCACTCAAACATCCCTTGCTGGGGGTTCCCCAGTTTCCCAGCAGCTTGGCGTCACTGCTTTTGGCTCCCATGTTTCCCTTCACACGGCTTTTCTGTGGGAATTATATTTGGAGGTTGAGCTGGTCATGGGCCAGCTGAGAGGGTGGTTGGTGCATGCAGCACTCAAGGTACCCAGCTGAAGTCTAGTCTCTTGGGGGCCAGTGCCAACTGATAGAAGAGCTGCCACCAGGTTATTATCATTAGTGCCAAGGAGGAAAGTTAAAAAGCCATTGCAGGCCTTTCTTTGGTTTTCACCATCTTGTTTGCCTTCCCCTGTGCTGTCCTTTGCTAGATGTTCATCTAGTGTGAGGTAGAACCAGGCAGACTCTCGCCACCTGTGGTGGTCTTTCTCTGTGTGGTTCTTGCAATTCAGTAGGCAGCAGAGTGACCGGGGATACTTTCTTCTCTTTCTCCTTTATGGGGCAAGTAGGTGGACAACACATGATCTGCTCAGAGCAGGGGAAGTGGGCTCTCAAAATGCTTCTGGCTTATATCGGAGCAAATGATGGGAACATATTGGAGGGAGGTAGTACAGAAGGCACCCCATCATCGCCTCATAGTAATGAGGCTCATGAAGACACTTCAGGGTGTGACTTAGGGAACACATTTTGTATTCATAGCTGAATACAACTGTTCATTGTAACCCATGTTATTAAGGGCAAAACTATCTTGGGTTTTTGTGGGTAAAATTAGCAGCATGTGATTCTTGCTGAATAGTTGCTTCTGGGTATATAAACCCCAAAATTAACAGTAGGAGTGAATAATGTTTTATAAGGGCTTCTCATGTAAGGAGGGTGAATCACTCGCAGCAAATACCTTCAACACAATACTCTTTCCTATAGAGGCACAGCACCTGGGGGAGTTTTTTTTATGAACAGTGTGGTTACACTCATTAAATGTGAAGTGTTTTGGGCAAGAATGAGTAAAATGATGTGGAAGCTGGTATATTCCTGTAAAAGCCCTGTCTTTTGTGGGTTTTTTTATTTTTATTTATTTATTTATTTTTTTTTTTACTGCAGCTGCAAAGTTGGTTGAGGTTAAGGGGAAAAAAACACATCAACTGCTTTTTTCCTGTTTTGGGTTCTGTTTCTGTGACTACATGGTGGCTCTGCCTGGTGGAATGTCATCCTGCCCCCTTCTTCCCTCCCACCTCTGAGCTCTCCTTAAAATACTGTATATTTTATACCGTATGCTATGTACATTTTTTAATTATGGATTCTTGTTGCAAATTTGAAGCTGAACAGCAAAGCTTCTGTTTGGAAGCTTCAGATATGGCTTTGTGGCGAATTTGGATTGTCCTGTAACTCGGGTTGGGACTTCACTGGTGCTTTCTCATAAAGTGTACAGCAGAGTCTTGCTGGCCTCTACTATGGCTGATTAGGGTTGCCAACTCTGAATCTATTGTGGGAGGTTTCCGAAACACCAGCGTGCCTGCGAACATGCCTGGATGTATGCATATATCAGTTACAGATTACGGTGCATAGACTTTACATCAGGAAGAGAAATGCATGTTACTATTACATTTAAAAAACCCACTGGACTACTGTATAAATCAGATTCAACATTTAATTTTAATGAATGCCCTATCATTTATCTCCTGGGTGACTCTCAGCAGTCTCCTGGAGATTTATATCCAATTTCTGGAGACTCCAAGGCAATCTTGGAGGGTTTGCAACCCTACCGTAGACAAATAGGGCATGCTAACTCTGGTGTGGTCCTCTAGCCAGCCTCCAGTGCATCTCTGCTCTGGGCAGGAAAGTGTACCCCCTAAAGTACAGCATTGCATCCAGAATTTCAGTTGTGTGGGTGTTCAGCTGCTGGGAATATCGGTGAGGGCATTTCAGCCAAGAGCAAGGGGAGGGAGAAGGGGCTTCTGATTTTGCTCCTTTCTCTCTTTCTGTGTGTGGAATGCGTGAATGACTGAATTCCAGCAAACACACTATGGCTTCCCCCCACCTCTTTGTTCACTCATTCTGTCTTCATGTATTCAGTACCACAAATTGTTATCACTACCTGTGCAGTACACAGGCTCTCCCTCATCCCTTTCCCTTTTCCTTTCTTTTCCTTTTTTCTGATTCCTTTGCTCATCTCGCTCGTTTGCGCTCTTGCTGTCTGTCACTGTAACTGAAATGATGCCTGTTCTCAGGGATGTGAGTTCCCGAAGTATTGTGGGAATTTTGTACTTTTTTTTTTTTCCTTTGGCCTGCTGGATGCTTCTGGAAGGCCTTTTGAAAACTGTGTTGCCCATGCTTTGGGGAGCTGTGCCAGGAATGGTAGACTGGACCTTCTGCTTCTGGATTTACTGAATGTGTTGCATTCCTGTTGGTTCAGTCATTGGCTGCTGAATACACTGAGGTGGCAATTCCACATACCCTCTCCTGGAAACTCTATGTGTTGAATACTTAGATGCTTAAAGTATGATCTTGAACAAGAGAACTGCTTGAGACTCCCTTTTTTTGGCAGGGGCAAGGAAGTGGAAAGTGTCCAGGCAGTTGAAAGAACATTCGTAATGATGCATGGCTACCTTTTTTAAAACCAGAGGAAAACTAACACTTCCCTGGTACCTGACTTGAGTCATGGTTCATGCCAAGCATTTTTCAAATCCTTAAACCATTGCTCATAAATAATCTTTGCCTGTCTGTTACACACCCTCTTGATAATTTTAACATAGCTTTTAAGATTAAATAAATATGGCTAGTGTTCCTCACCCAGTTTCTGTGTTGACATGCAAAATGTTTTGGTAAAGGACCTATAGTTAAAATGTTGAGTTGGTTTAGCAGGTAATTGCTGTAATGAAGACATTTGACTGATCTGATAGAATTGTGTGCCTACCTGGAAGTGCTGAAAGAAAGTTTGAAGAAGAAAATAATTGGCTCCAGAAAGAAAATGATTATTTATTGTTCTAAACAGTCTCCTTCATTACAATTTAATTATAATATAGTAGAACAGAATAAGATACCCAGCTGTTTTTCAAAGGCACTGATCATCTGCACTGAAGTCAGTCACTGAAAATTGGACGAGAGAGAGAGAGAGAGATTTTTTAAAGATACCCTTTTACCCCTTAACAGTATTGCGGGGGGGATAGGAAAGAAACAATGAGGTGGCTGCAGGACTTGTTTCCCCATAGAAAAATAATACTAATTATAGATTAAAGCAAATACTAACTAAAGATGTTTTGTCAGCGCAAGAAGCCAGGTAAGATTTGAAGCGCATTTCTTCTATGATTGCATTTGCGCTATGGTGTTTTCAAGGCATAAGAAGTTAATTTGTGTGATCTGTGGGAGAACTTTCAATGAAGACTGCTGTGTAGGCACAAGTTGTTTGCTTCCATATTAATTTCTTACATAATAGAATTTAATTTCCCAGATTTTAATGACATTTTTTCCCGTCATGAGAAGCAGTTCCTTGTTCAGAACACCTCTAAGCTATGGAAGGCTGTTACTGCAAAGTTGTTTGATGTAGATGCCCAATATAGGTACCCTAGAGTAATAAAGAGTTTTGATACTTCATTAACCCTCTCTTTCTCTTTCAGCCTGGGAAGAGGCATCTGTAACTTATTTCAGAGTTTTCTTATTGTAGAATGAGGATGCATTATTTAGTGCAGATATCTTGACTCACCTACCCAAATAATAATAACAAAATCATTGTTGACTTAAACTGAAAATGATTTCCCATAGTGTCTAACTTTTAGTGCCTCATGAATTCTTGTGATCCTGGCTGGGTTTTTTGTGTGTGTGTGTGTGTGCGTGCGCGCGCGCAGTGATCAGCAGGGAGTGCTGCCAAATGTTTGTATTGACTGTGAAGAGCAATAGGGTTTGTGGTATGCAGCTAAGCTTGTATCATACTTTAATTGCATGTTTTTTCTTTCTCTTCCAGATGTTTCTTACAGTGTACCTTAGTAACAATGAACAACACTTCACTGAGGTGCCAGTGACACCTGAAACCACATGCAGAGATGTAGTGGAGCTGTGTAAGGAGCCGGGTGAGAGCGACTGTCACCTGGCTGAAGTATGGTGTGGATCAGGTATGAGAGATGCAGCCTTCCTAGTGATTTACCATCTGCTATTTGCATTACAGTAGTTCTTAGAGGCTAAGGTCACAATTTGGGTAGATACTTTACAGATATCCAATAGAGAGAGAGTATCACTCCCAGAAGAACTTGGAGCCTGCCTTGCAGGTTGTTGTTTGATATAAAGGTGACCTGAAAAGATAAATATCAGCTTTTGGCCCACTCTTCTCCTCCAAAGGAAAAGATTTGTGGGCTTTTCATTTGTGGTTTGCTTTTCTTTGTGTTAGAAACTCAAATCTGCCAACCCTAAGTGACTGGAGAAGGAGACATGGGGGTTAAGTGAATGAGGCAAGGGAGGGTTTTTAATCAGGTGTGTTTAAAATGGTATGGGTTATTTAATTCCAAATACTTAAAGCATCTTTTTGAGAATATTTCTGATTTGTGTTAAGGTTTTAAAACAGGGTGTCAAATATAAGGTCCGTGGGCCAGCTCCAGCCTCTAAAAACATTCCATCTGGCATGCCAGAAGTCTGACAGGCTACCGAGAAGCTGCAGGGCACGGCCTGGTGCACAGTTCAGGATCCTTGGTGTTAGTTCTCTGCTCTGCTATACAAATGTGGCTGTACCACAGTTGCTGCTGGTCCTTCATGTCCAACCTAGGGAACCCCCTATGGTCTTAATTTGGCCCAGGGTAAGCTTGACACTCCTGTTTTAAAACATAGAAATATTTTTCTATTATTTAAAAGCAAGACACCTAAGACTTCATTTATTGTCTTTTATGTTATGTAAAAAAGACATTGATCCAATTTGAAAATTGACTTTTTAGGAGACTTTTTATGTATTATACAGTTCAGTGGTTGTACATCATCGACTTTGGAATCATAGAAAGGTAGGTCTGGAAGGGACCTCAGGAGCCCATCTAATACAACCCCCTGCTCAAGGTGGCAACATCACTGTCTAATTCTCATTCAGGTGTTTGTCTAATCTGCTCTCCTACTTCCAAGGGCAGAGATTTCACAACATTCCTCATCATAGGTGGCAATCGCATGAATCGAGGCTGGGATCTGTACCACGGCTCATTACTGGGTCTTGAGGTGATTTAAGAATTCAATCCGTGAGCCACAGATCTGTTGCAGAAGTTGCAGGTCTTTCTCCAGGGGAGAGTAGGCTGCAGGATGGGATTCCTCTCCTTTTCTTTCCTCTACTGTTTCTTTTCTGCTTCAAGGGCAAGATTTCGTAGATTTCATAGACTTTCATAGACATCAGGGCTAGAAGGGACCTCGGGAGAGCGAGTCCAGCTTTATTTCAAAATAGTCTGCCACTTGGTTGAGGTTGCATTGCCGTTGGGGTTGACTGGCAGCCAGCTCCTCCCAAATCTAGATGTCGGCATGCATTTTCTTGAAGTGTGCCTTCACTGCATCCTTGTAACATTTCCTTTGGCCACTGCGAGATCTCAGACCATTACTAAGCTGGGAGTAGAGCACTTGTTTTGGGAGCTGAGTCAGTCACCTGCACACAGTATCCGGTTTAGCAAAGTTGGTGCTTGAGGTTCACCAACACAATGCTAGTAACACTGATTTTAGCACAGGTGCTGGAGTTTGTACAGTGTTCTTCCCATTTGATGTGGAGGATTTCTCAGAGGCATCACTGGTGATACCTCTCCAGGTTCTTGAAGATAGCTTGTTTCAGAGCTTAACTGCTCTGAGTTAAAAAGTTTTTAATAACAACCAACCTAAATTTTCCTTTCTGCATCTTGACTGACTACTTGTCCTATCCTCTGCAGTATGAGAATAGTAAGAGAACAGTCTTTCACTTTTTTATAACAATGCTTCTGGTATTAGGAGACTGTTACCAAATCCCCCCTCAGTCTTACCTTCTCCAAACTAAATACTCCTATTTCTTCTGACCTTTTCTTGTAAGGCATGTTTCCTAGACAGCTAACTATTTTTGTTGCCCTTTGCTAAACTTCCCAATTTGCCCATTTTTTCCTTGAAATGTACTCAGAACTGGGCACAGTACTCCAGGAGATATCACCAAAGAAACTATGCTCCATAATCTTTCTGGATATCAAGATTAGAGTGACTAGTCTCTTACTCCTTGTATTCTTCTTTATCCCTTTTTATTTCAAGATTAACACTATATTTATTCTTCTTCTGTTGTCTGGGACCTCCCCAAAACTCCATGAATTCTCAAAGATAATAGCCAATGGCACTGCAATTCCCTCAGCCAATTCCTTGAGTAGTTTTTAGGCTAAATCTCATCTAGCCTTGCTGACTTGGAAGTGTTTACTTTGAAACAACTCTGGTATTGAAGTGCTGTTTTACAGCTGCGGTGTTAAGCCGTATAAAAATACAGCTAGTATCTGTCAAGTGTAAACTTTGTCAGTATAGTCCAGTGAAATCTGTTTTGGGATTTAGGAGAGAGAAGGTTTAATTACCAATGATGAGTAGCTTACCCATGCTAAATTACTGAGATTGTAAAATTACTTGGGGGTTGGGGGGGAATCACATATTCAGTTTACTGTTCTTACTTTGTGCAAAGAAATGAAAGCTATGAGGTCTTGCTCAATTTAAAATTCTTCCAAATTTAAATTATTGAAGCCCTCCTCCCTCCCTCTGTTTTTTGGTCCAGCTTTGCAAATATTCCTTTCAGTGTCAGTAAGTTTTTTGGCTTCAATTCCTGGACTGTCAGATTTGCCTCGAGTGTTGGCCAAGGGGGTTGCTTGAAATGGAAGCCAGGGCTTTGCTTTCTGTAATGGCTAAGCTTACAATCTCCAGAATGTTCGCAATTTCTTTCTACAGAGAAGTAGGAGGTCTCTTTTTTCCCCCAATTGTGATCCCCCTGTGTGACCTCAAACTGCTAAATCTCTGCTTCAACCAGGAAAAATGAAGGAAAGTGGATATGTAGGTTATGTGGTTTTTAGATGGGTCAGCCAGAGCTGTTCTCCGTTTTCTCTTCTTTGTTTCTATCTTTATCTTGTCCTTGTGCATCTTGTTATGTGGTTTCTAATAGTACTTGAACAATCTGTTTGACCTCCTTTGAAGTCACCAGTTTAATGACAGAATCCTTGTATAAAGGGTATCTTTTTTATTTTGATTACATGGTTTCAACTGAAGTATTGCTTAGTCTGCCAGAAAACTGCCTTCTAAGCCTTTTGTATATTCTTTAAGAAAATGGAAATATGACAGAGCTACTTCTTATTCATTGGGGTTTAGCAGATGAAGAGCTTTTTTAACTGTCTAGACTTGTAACTGTTGAGAGACTGCTTTTTCTGTAATAGTGACCTAGTTGCTTATTCTGTAAATGTAATCTCTTCTGACAGTAACTTCAGAAATTTTCCTTCCTAGATTGCTTCAGCATAGCTGCATAATCTTCCTTTAAAAAAACCCTTTGTATATTGAGAGTGCTTTTCAGATGATATAAACATATACTTGTATTCTGTCTCCAAAGGGTTTTTTTCAGTTTCATAAAAGAGCATTTATATTTAAAACCAAAAAAAGAGTCCCTTGGCTTCAAGCAAACACTTTAGCCTTGAGAAGCAGATTTGCAAAAATCCCTCCTTCAGATGAACTGTTCCCTTGATTCCTAAGGGTGACACGAGTAGTGCAGGTGTACAGTTGCCCAGGGTCCCATCCATGTCAGGGGTCTTCATTACGTGTACAGATAGTTTTGATTTCAGTTGCCTAGTAGGATCCTGAAAATGAACCTAGGTACAGGGCCCCAGAATGTAAACCCCATGGCTGCTGACTTATATAATTTTTTTTCCTTTTGCCTGTCCTCTACCTTAAATAAAAATCCAGTCATGAAAGATGGTGTTATCCTAACGAACACTTGCATATAGATCCATGTCACTTACCTTGTCTCTGCTTGTGACTGCTCATGTGCAAGCTATTTAGGGAAGAGATGGTCTCTTCCTAGTTGTCTCTAGACCACCCGTTACAGAGTGGGCCTTCCTCCTGATTGGGATCTTTAAGCGCTCCCATAACAGAAAAGTGTGAACATCAGGGAAAGTTCCATACCCATGGAGGTTTATTTCTAAGGCTGTCTACACATTATGAGGGAAGGAATGTATTTACAATGCAATAGTTAGCATGTTAAAATCTCCTCATAGACAAGGTCCCTTAGCATTTGCCCCCTATTCCCCCATTAATTTATAGTTATGAAAGAGAGAGTGAGAAACTGCAGAAAGGGAGAGAGACTTAGAACTAAACATGGGTTTTTAAGGCCTAGCATTGGATGGAAAAGCAAGGGACAAGTATGAGTAATTGAGTAGAAATTGCATGTATAATTTTTATTTCACTTTAAAAGAAATCACATACTATGAACTTGAAGAGTAGCACTTATCTTATGGAGTTAAGGTTCCCTTCTTCTCTTCCTCCATTTTCACTTTGTCATGAATTTGAGATGTTAAATGTTTGATTTTTGTCAGAATCTGCAAATATGTAGCTTACTGTCTTTCAAAATCCATATCATCGAGTAAGACATTTTAAATTGGCTACAAATTCCGCTTTCAGAAATATTGAATCAGATGTGTAATTGGTATAAATTAGTAGGTCTGTGTTGGAACAAATGCTCAACAGCTATGCTAGTTAAAGAATTGGATCCATCAGCTATTGCCAGTGAGGTTAAATGGCTTGCATTACATCAAGAAGAGATATATGAGCCTGCCATAATGGAATCTTTTAGCTGTCTGCCGTGTGATAGTCTTAGTGCTCATCCAAGGTTTGGAAGGTATATGACTAATCTAATGAGATGTATACTTACTGTACTGGGAACTTGGCATTTATGTGTCTTTTGAATTTGAAGCTTCTGGAAAGTTTTAATTTTCAAAAGTGGTTTAATTTTTTCTTTCCATTGATGTCAAAGCTCAAGGGTAAATTTACATCTAATTATAGATTTTAGATGCTTGAAGCATCACTAAGTTTGAAAAATTTGGCTTACGTTCTTGATATCCTGAAAAACAGTATTTGTAGAATATTTAACCCAAACTGTTTTTATTTGAACTTGAATACCAGAAGTTTCAGTTGAGCGGTTGGTTATCATTTGGTCCAATTAAGTGGGGGAGTCCTTCTTCAGAGCCCCCTTTCTCTTTCTGTCCATTGTCTCTATCATACAGTAGTATGCATCGGTCATTTAAAAAAAACATATCTACAAACTGTGCCGCCTGCTTTTCCTTTGATTACTGCTTTGGAGTCACTAAGAAATAATACTGTTTGAGGTGCCACCAAAGTGGGGAATAATATGTGAAGGAATCAACTGTGTAGTTTTAACAGCTCAAAGGATTTCAAAATGTGACATTGACAGCTATAGCCCAAAGCCATAGATCATCAGCTGGTGACCACATGAGGTATATTACTGCCTGAGAGGTTGACTTTACCGTCTTCCCTTTTACCTCCAGATTTTTGTAGGTTGTTTGCTCTGTTTTTAGAGGCACATGTCCAGGTTCAAGAAAGTACTCTGCATAGCTTTTCTGCCTGCTTAATGTGTCCAGTAGCCATAAAATTTGGGGATCTTTTCTTCCCTGGTTGATAGTAAATGTTTGAGAGGCATGAAGAACAGACACTTAAGATTTTTGAATGTAGCATCTGAGACATGTAAGAAGAGACCAGCTTACTACATTTGCTTTTTCAGAGCGCCCTGTAGCTGATAATGAGCGGATGCTGGATATTCTTCAACGCTATGGAGTCCAGAGAAATGAGGTTCATTTTTTCCTTCGTCATGAACGTGCTCCAAACCGCGAAACAGGTAGGTTTTGGTCTCAGCTGCTCAAGACTGACTTAGGCCCCCCCCCTTCCCCCCCAAATAATTTCACTTCTTAAGGAGAGGCTAACTGCTTGCATTTAAGTTAATGGCATCAATCTCTGTGATAGAGCAGAGTCTCTGGGCGGGGGACTTTCGTGTTTAGATCTTCATTTTGCCTGTGGGGCTATGCTCCCACCAAAAACGAGACTCGCTGTGAAACTTGGTCTTTTATTGATTAATTTCCCGTCATTATCAAGATAGTGAAGTTCATAGGCTATTTTTTCCTACTTCTTGTATGATCAAGTAACCCATATGTCACGAGCTTCTTTCTATCCATCTACCTTTAGGTTTTCCAGAGCTGGTCATCTCCATACTATTTCAAACTATTCCATATTAAATAGATTGACAAGAGCAAAGTATCCTGCATCTGGTGTCTGTTTTAATATGCTATAATTACTTTGATCTTTGCTCAATTCAGCCTCAATAATTTATTCATAATCTGGGGTGTCTATTTTATCTGGAGTATATTTTATTGCTGTTAGAAAGTCAGTAAATTTTGCTTGGCAAAATCAGAAGGTGGATTATATTACCATTTTCCAGCTGTTTATGTAACTTCTCATATTTTGGTGTTTTTAAAATTAAGTGTCCCTGAAGGTTATCTTAAAATTCTTCCTAATATGGCTCATCAGCTAGAATTGCAATGCAGTAAAAAACACTGTTGTTCTGTCTACAAAATGTTCATAATCATCCTAGTACTCTCCTGTGCAGTCTTTTAAAGTTTGTTTACTTTTAAGTGACTGCTAGGTTTTTTGCCCATTTCTCCCCGTGCAAATTCCATGTTAATATATGTACTAAACGTGAAAGTCAATATGCCATAAAATGGGTAAGCAAATCTTAAAGTTCAAGAAATTGCATGATGATGATGGTAATGATACAATAAGGAGTGTGAATCTAATGCTAAAAACCATATTTATCTAACAGCTCAACTGTGCAGAAAGTGGGTTAGATATAGTTTTGTTAGTCCAAGCTCATCGAGATTTAAAGCGGAAGGATTACTGGTAATGTTTTTGCTTCAAATCAGCAGGAGCTGTATCAAGACCAAAGCAAAGCAGGAGCACTGTTGCATGTAATAATAGTCTTAAAATACCTTATATTTTAAGGTATTTTGAGTTTTAATATACTCAGGGCAGGCATAGTTGGTTTGAAAAAGGCACTGGAAAGATGGCTTTTCAAATGGGGTGCTAGTAAATTCAGAAAACTTATGCAGGGTGCCTGGAGTCTAAAAAGGTTGTGAACCCCACTGCTCTAAGGTGCCACTCAGCCATATTCTCTGCCTGGCTCCAGACTGACATGGCTAACTGCTTTTTTTCTAAATAGAGGATGGAGGTATTTGGTTATAGATTTAAATGACAAGTTTTAATGGCAAAGTTGGAAGTTCTAGACACTCTTCTCAATGGTGTTGCAGAAATTGCTGCGGTTCGTTTCTCGGGAGGCAAAGAACTCTCAGACACACGCTATTAGCAACACAAAAGGTATATTTGCAAATAGGGTCAGAGCAAAGACAAAAGACCACACTCTGCCCGCGGGGAAAACTTCTCAGCAGGCTTTATCCCCTCTCTCCTGAGCACGTGTGCAGAAGCAGGAACTCTTACAACTCATTTCTGGTTCATACAAACATATATGTAAATACGTCACTTCATACGTCCCATGTGCATTATAATTAACTACTTAAGTATGCGGGGCGGATAGGCTTATATGTATTAGCTGGTTACGCATGCTTAGAAAGCTCTTTAGGTTACCAAAAGTTCAAACTTTCTCTGTCCCAAGGACAGGATCATTAAAAATTGCAATTACTCTTATCTACATGAGAAAACTAAGGAGTATATGCTTTACTGTAACAAAGAGATAGTAAATTTGCAAAACAAAGAGAGTGATACCTTAATACAAAGAGCCCTTGGTAGCTTCTCCTCTACCTCCTCCTCCCGCCAGGGAGAGCCGCCAGCTGTGCTGTTCTAACAACACTATTCATAATGCATTTTTAATAATATTTCTAACAATGGAATAAGCTTAAAAGCAATAAAAGTTTCAAACTGCTTTAGTTACCTATAGCTTGGTCCAGATTGTCTCTTATATAAGAATTACCCTAGGTGTGCTGCATCTTGAGGAGTTTGTATCCTGTAGGTGGAGACTGGCAGAAGGGAATATGATATTCAGGTCTCTTTCTAACAACAGGGCCACCTGTGCAAGAAGTGTGCTGGCTGGAGAGGGAGGGTGGTATCTGTTGGGCCTAAGTGGCATTTGGCTTTAAGGACTCGCTTTATTTAATATAAGCCCATTGTTAACAATCTTGGGAATCAGAAATTAATGTTGACATTAAGTCACCATGAAAAGTAGAGATGAAAATACCCATATCACAGAGCCTGTCTAGACATTGTTATGACTTAATGAAAAATGACTGTTAGTGTCCTTGTTTTCTGCATAAAGTCATAAGAAGAGAAAATCCTGACCTCACAAAATGAAAGGGAGGAGAGTTGCAGTTGATTTTAATGGGTCAGGATTTCATTAAGACTGCTTTGTCACATAATAGCATGCTCCTGTTCCTGATTTTTTTTGCAGATTTGCCTCAGAAGTCCATCTAGAAAAGTGACCAAATTGTAAATTCATGTTTAAAGAACATCGTATAGTAAAGTAAAGAATATCTTGTTCAGAAAGTGAGCTTATGATTTTTTTCCCAATATATGCCAAGACAAACCGTCAAGTTTACACATCATTCCCTGCATCAGAGTAAAGAATAAACTCTCACTGCTAGTGTGTGGGCTGACTAAGCTGCACTTGGAATTCTTCTCTATCCACCCATGTGAACTACACATGTTCTGTAGTAAGAAATAAGGCCAGTTCCTGTGCTTATGAAATAAGAAGACTGCATTCATGCCATTAACTTGCTTGTGTAAATGCTAGATCTAATTTGTTTAGACTCATTCTAATTTCCTTGAAGAAAGTGGCCAGGTACAGTGCAGCGAAGATGAGATCATTTTATCTGTTGAGCAGCCAGTAAATTGAGGTAAAATATTCAGGGTCTGCAGCAAAGTTTATTATAGTATTGATGGCAATAAAACACTCTGTTTATACTGAAAATAAAACAAAGGGGGTGTGTTACAAGGATGTTATGTCTAAATGAGCAAGTAGAGTTATTTTTAAATATCCATCTTTCTCCTCCTGTGTTTTAATCTAGGGACTAGTCAGAGGTCTCAGGACCCGGGTCTAAAGAGGAATGGTGTAAAAATGCCTGGTGATCGAAGAATAGAGAATGGAGTAAGTGATCTCTGAGTTATTGGTGCAAATCAGAATTGGCAGCCAAAGGGAAGTATTTGATCGATTGCTAGCGCCTGTGCTGAAATACGTGACCAGTTCCTTCAATGAAAACTCTCCATCACTTGTCACTCTTGTTTCCAGTTCTTAGCATCTCTACAAAAGTTGTCAAGGGAATAAACTGAACTTTACAACTGTCATGTGCTATCACTGTCACATCACTGGTGTCAGCACATTGACAATGGTGGTGCAGGGAAGCCTACACCGTATTTGTCCAGTGACTGAATGGAGCAATTTGCAGTCTCCAGTGCTGTCAGTCTGTCTTGCAGGGTGATGAATGCTTTGGCCCCAATTTGTCAAAGCACTTAAATTTGTGCTGGACTTAATCCAGAAGGGCCCTTCTAAAAAAGGTGCTTTGGAAAATATTGTGTAAATGTAGTTGCATGCTGTTTTGATATCAGTGGGACTTGTCAAGTACTTAAAAATGGGATTGTGCTTAAGTGCTGGATTGTGGACAAAAGGCTCCTTATCTTGCAAGCTTGTATCATGCTGTTATGTATGGTACCAAATGGTAGCCAAGCAGGTTTAAGTGGTTTGTAATTGTCCCAATAGACAGGGTTGTGGTGGTGTTAATTTTCTATTATTTTCATTTAGATCAATAAATATTTATTTGGGTATTTATTCTATAAAGATTTTTTTTGAAAGATTCAGAACTATTTGCAGATGGAATGAGCAGATCAATTAGAATGCAGAGCACTCCTTCCAAAGGCTTTTATTCATCACTTAGTATTCCTCTGAGTTGAACATGCATTTTCTATATCTGAAAGCATTTCATTCATCATAGTTTGGATTTTCATCTGCAGGTCAGCACCCCCAGAATGGATATGACTCTAGCTGAACTACAGGAAATGGCCTCACGCCAACAGCAGCAGATTGAAGTTCAACAACAAATGCTGGCTAACAAGGTAAACTTGAAATAAGTTTGTTTACAGTCCAGGAACAAAAGCTTGGAAGAGCACTTTTTCTTTTTTCTGAGTACGCTCAGTACTTTAACATCCAAACACACCAAAGGGCGCCAACCTGAATAAGTCTCTGGTTCCTTGCAGTGATTTTTATGAGAGAAGATTTATTTGGGACAGCTTAAATGACAGAACACTTTTAAAATAAAATGCTGTTACTAAGGTCCAGCTTGCTTGTAGGATGGGGAGTAACGCACCAATTCATTGCAACAGCTCTGCCAACCCCCACTGTGCCCTGTATATTGACCAGCTGTTTACTGGGATTCATTGGGATTTGCTTGGATTTTGTCTCTGGGTACAGGAATCTGCTGTCATGATCTCTTGATTTTTCATTATAAAGTTCAACATGTCTGGTTTCCTAGGGTCCCTGTCTGGATAAGACGGAAAATATTTGATAAAAAATAACTTACAAATGTGCTTACTAAAGAAGTTGGCAGATACTGTTCAGCAAAACTGATGACAGAACAAGGAATCCCAGGGAATTCAATTGTCACATCAAACTTTTTAAATTCTGAGAACATTTATGAGCAGACAAAGTTCTTTTGGATAAATGAGATCTTTTATTAGACCAACTAAATAGTTGGAAAAATTGTTCTTTACAAGCTTCTGGACAGAAACACTCTTCAGGCACCCTGCTGATGTTTGTGTACTCTCTTAGGTAGAATAGAAGCTTAAGCTAATATGTAGGTCTGTGAAAATGCAAATATGTGGCAGGGAAGATCACAGGGGATGGAAGTTAATGGTTGTCAGACAAGTAGGTGGGGGAGGAAAAAAATGCAAAAAGAGGAAAATGTTGACCAGTGATAAAATGTAGCTGGGCAAATGCGGAGAGGTTACCTGGGGTTATCAGATGGCAGGAAGGTTATAATGTGCCATAAATCCAATATCTATATGTAGTTCACAATTTTTGTTCATTTGGTCTAATAAGGTATCACATTTACCCAAAAAACCTTGTCTGCCTGTATCCTTAGATCAACCCAGCTATAACAAACACTCCTGAGAACATTATGAAATGTTTCCAGTTAATGGGGTGGGAGAGCTTCCCTGGGTCTTAGGGTGTTCTGCACCAGGGAAGAAGGACTGTACTGGGACTCTTGGAAACATATTTAGACTTGTTCAAACCTCCTTTCTCTGCTAGAAACCCAGCTTCTCTCCTGCCAGGTCCCATTGCTTGCTCTTATTGTCAGTGGTAGCTGTGGGCTGAGTAGTAGTAAGGAGAGAAATCGGAGAGAGATGCCGTGAGCCACAGAGAATTGGCTAGACTGGGAGGTAGGATGGGGAGGGAGAAAGATTGTGAGGTTTGTTTGGAGATGGGCTCTTGCAGTGTATATTGGAGTTGGGGGAGGAGAGAAGGGCAAGAGAGGTAGAGGATGATTAGGTTGGGAGGAAAACAGTTTCCTTGGCTGTCATCCTTTTGTTATATGATCTGAATCAGTAGACCTTACTGTAGAAGTGAAAGGGTTAATGCACAGACACTTGTACGTGATTGAAACACTTTAGTTTTTCTCATGCTGTTTGCTAAGTCTGCTCACATTCCAGTAAGTCTTACTCAATTAAGTGCTGCTATAGCAACTACACAGTGGTATACTGTCTTTTAATACTAAATCTCACTCTCAAAATGATATCCACTAGGACTTAGTCTTCATTTGCATTTGGCAGTGCGCATGTGTTCAAGGGAGATATGTTGCCCAGAGGTGCTGTGTCAGGAAAATGGGAAGTTGCTAGCTGAACCCACCTGTGCTGAGTAACTGGAGTTTTCTTCTCAAAGTGAAAGCTGCCAGCAAGTGCCTCCTATACTGTACTTGTGGTAGTTGGGCTGTTGGAGCCTCCCAACAATACAGTTGGTCCAGTAAGAGATTATCATAAAAAAAAAAAATCCTTACTTTACCTGTACAACTTAATCAGGGCAGAGTGGTGTCTCTGTAGTCCCTCTAGACTAGATAGAGTAGGGTATCATGTTATCAAGGATGTTTGCTTTTAGGCTCTATTTGCCAGGTTATGTAACCGTTTAGAGCCAGGAGTCATCAGTTACAGGGAACAGAGATAGCAGTATTTTTGAATTGCCACATCTTTAAATGAGAAATAGGAAAGCTAGATATATTTCTTTCCAAAGAGACCATACAAGAAAAAATGAATTTGCATACTACAGTCTCTTTTGTAGTTGTTTTTCTAGGTCTGCACCAGCAGGGCAGATGACTATCCACCAGGGAGGTTTGCCTTGTAGTCTGGACCTTGCAACTAAGTTCCCTATTGGCTGTTTTACAGAAAGATCTGTTCCAATTAAGATGCCTCTTCTTTTCCTGCTAGATGAAAGGTTTTCTTAGGGTGATAGCTTTAATTGGACCAGCTGCATAGTTGGGATAGTTGCCTCTTCCTTTCCTGAAAGATTGCTAGAAAGTCTGGCCTGTTCCCATACACACGCTTTCTACTCCTTTTAGTTGTATCCTCTGTGCTTAAGAGGAATTTTTAATTAAATCTTTCCTGATAAACTCCCAAGATAAGAAGATGTACCTGTTTTTAAGGGGGGTGCTGTGATACTAGTTGGTTAACCAGTACTAGATTAAAACTCCGAACTGATGCAGCACATGCTGCAGGTGCTGCAAACTGTTAAAGCAACTTTTGCCTTCTTTTTGCCTGTCTTAAGGTTGGGCATTCAAACTTTAGGTGCCTTAAAGGGTCTTGATTTTTGACAAAGTGCTGAGCACAAACCAGAAATGCTAGTCAAACGCTTTTAAAAACTGTTGGACCTGAGACTTTGGTGGGTGCTTGGGAAACCATTGATTCTCCATTAACCACAAACTACAGTGGGCAGTTGGATTCTCCGTATCTTGAAGTGTTTTCTAGAAAGGCCTCAGTCTTTCTCTAAATGTACTTTCTGGGTTCAGTACAGGAGAAAACAGGTGACACTTAATAGCTCACAATACACAGGAAATCAGACTAGGTCAGTGGTCTCTCACTTTTTAGTCATGTACCCCTCTAAGTTTGTTACACAGATGCATTCTCCCTCCCTCATGGGTGGAAAGGCCTGGCCCAGCCAGCAGGCAGGTCCTGGGCAGGGCTACTGCTGCAGTCCCAGGGACTTGCTCAGCTCCCTGGTGTCCTGCTCACTCCAGGCAGCAGGTAGAGAAGTGGTGGGGGCAGGGGCGGAGCTGCAGCTGTGTGGGAGTGCAGAGCATGGGGCTAGCGGCAGTGTGGAGCCCACGTCCAAGGGGGTGGCAGTAGCATGGAGCTCAGGTCGGCAGGGTGTGGGAGGGAGGATGGGAGATTGTGGAGAACACCCCCCCCCCCACTTCCTCCATGGTGCACAGCTGGGCACCAGTGGCAACATCAGATGCGGGCACTCGGGGTAGACCAGCCAGCACTGTCAACATCATGGCAAGGAGTGCAGCCCCTGCTAGGCCATCTGTATCGGCGGCGCTCCCTACTGCATATGTGCAGTCCCTGTACTTGTGCAGCATGGGAAGCCCCATGTGCTGAAACCAGCTGCCTTTGCTGTGCACTGTCAGACATGAGTACCCTGAGCACCCCCACCTGTTGCTTAGCTATGCAGGGAATGTGGAGGGGGTCCCTCCAGCCCCTGCACTCTCCCTCATACCCCACAAACGCCATACACCCACACCCTACCCCCATATATACACAACAGCCCCCCACAACCCACCATACACACACCTTCCCCCCCAGCCGCACCCCCACACAATATACAAGACTAAGAATTAATTTTTGATTTATTATGCAATCACCTGTATATACACTACATAAATCCTGACCAAAATATTTCTTGTAATAAAATTAAAATATGTTATAGTAGATGTTTGACTTTTAGCGTATGATCTGGTTTTATTTCTGGTTCTAAGATGGCACCCCTCTCCTCCCCCCACCCCACCCCAGAGTAGTACTTTTGAGGGGCAAGGGGAGAGACTTTGGTGGCAAAGGTTGGGTTAGGGGGTGGGACTTCCAGTCCCAAGACAGTGACCCAAGGTGGGGCAACTGAAGAGGCAGAGCTACCCATGCAGCCCTCGAAAGCTCACCGAACTTCGTTAAGCAGTCCTCCACCTGCAATATTTTCCCACCCCTGCAGTAACCTCTCTCACAAATGAAAGGATATTGCAGACTCCCTCATGTTTTGTTTTTTTTCCTTTATCCTTATTTATATTTACCCCTTCTCAGGTATCCTCCAGAAATTTGCAACACTCCCTATTGGAGAATCACAAGACTAGATCTAGTGCAGAGGTGGCCATTCTGCAGTATAGCTGCCACAAGTAGTCTGTTTGTGTTTGACATGTGGCAGCCTGGGGAAAGGACAGGCAGTGCAGTAGCAGACAGGGCAGAAAGCTAAGTACATTAGGCAGGAAGCAGGAAGCAGAAAGCAGATCAGACAGTGGAAATGGATTGGAGTGGCACTCAAGGAGGTTATAGGATTAATTTGTGGCACCCCTGCCAAAAAGATTGGATCTCAGTGATCTAGCGGGCCCTTCTGACTTTAACCTATGGAAAACTGCAAGCAGTTGCTGAGTTTAGTAGGAGGATATCAGTGACTCCTGATTGTTTTTTACCATTTGAAGAGTCAACTTGAACCCTTCCAGCCAATGCCTGAAGGATAAATTTGACTGGTTCAGAGTGTGGGTTCTAGGACGTTTGTCTTGCCATTTGAAACCTTTGCCACTTCTGTAATCTTCCTACTTGCTATTATTTGTGTTCACTGTGATCATGACTCGGAGGTCTGTCCCAGTCAAATGTCTGAGTCTTTGTACGGCCTGTGACACACACTGCTTTCCTCTCCTGAGACCACTTCATAATGTAGTTTAAAAAAAAAGTAATTGCTGAATTGGCTTGTGCCTGTACCTGCAGGAGCAGCGTTTGAAATTCCTGAAACAGCAGGACCAACGACAACAACAACAAGCTGCTGAACAGGAAAAGCTTAAGCGACTGAAGGAAATAGCTGAAAATCAGGAAGCCAAGCTGAAGAAAGTGAGAGCACTCAAAGGTCATGTTGAGCAGAAGAGACTTAGCAATGGCAAACTAGGTGAGGTGCTTCTGGGGGTAAGATTGTGGTGGGAATCTGCATAAATGCTCATAAAACACTCTTGCACTGTGGAATTTTCATTTAAAGTTTGCATTGTTGACTGTTTTCTGAAATTATTTAACTTCCCTGTTAATACTCCCTTAGTACTTCACTGATGAACTTCCCTCCTTGATGTTAGCACCCTTCATCTATACTCTTCATCCCCTCACAGATGCATGTGCTGTTTGGTAATATTGTTCATGATGCTGTTCAGGAGGTGATTTTATTTTTAATTGCAAAAATAAACTGCAGTCTAATTTGCCACCAGATGATGGTAGGCATGTCCCATCCTGGCCAGTTGGTCACATAGCCAATACTTTATTTCAGACTTCATATCAATTCACATGTTTCTCTTCTCTTCCTTTTTCCCCCTTTCCTCCCCCCACTAGCCTGTAGCTCCAGTCCTTGGCAGCAGCTGTGATCCAAGAGTTAAATTAAAAGGTGCTCTTTAAGCATCAAAATGATGCACAGTGCATTGCAGCTATAACACAAGGCAAAACCTTTTCCCTGAGAAGCTACAATGTAATTCAAATAGATAATATAGTGAGCAAAGGCAGAAGTTGTGAAGCAGCACAGTAAGGAAAAGTGGACAAAGACCTTGGAAGGATTTTTAATGCAGCTTGAATGACGTTTGGCTTGTTGCATCTCATTAGTTACTTAAACTTTTTTGGGGGTCTTACTTGATGTATTTGGGCTAGAAGAGGACCTGATGGAGTAGTATAGTAGTGTGTTGTTTGCTATACCCCTGAAAGCCCATTCAGAGCTCTGAAGAAATATTGATCGGATAACTAATAATTTGCGTATTTACGCATTAAACTCAGACCACCTAAACTAAAAACTCTGCATATCATAAGTGCCTATCTAAAGATAGTTAAACTTTTTTTGGTGCAGCTCTCATGGAAATCTGGATTTAGCTTTATCCAGATAAATACATCCTGATAACTAATAATTTGATTCTGTACGAACAACCTCATCTTTCTACTCTTCTGTCCCTCAAATGATCAAAGCAACTTTTCTCTTTTTTTTATTTATCATCAGTGGACTGGGCTGAGCATACTGAGGTGCAGAGTTGATAAAACTTTACGTTTTGCTGGAAATTAATTATCCTGTTGCATAATTGCAAAGACTAAGGAGGAGGTGGGGAAGCTTCTTAAACTGAGAAGTGCCTGCAATAGATTCTTGTGTCTGAGCAATCTGTAACTGTATGTTGGAAACCTGGTCCCTGGGCTGTTTTGAAGAACTGCAGGGTGCTCTCTGTTCCTTTAACTGCTGCCTGGAAGCAACTCGCATTTGGTCCTTTCTCAACTGCGGCTATTGTGTGCCTCTTCTTCTCTAGTGGAAGAAATTGAACAGATGAACAGTTTGTTCCAGCAGAAGCAGCGAGAGCTGGTACTGGCTGTGTCAAAGGTAGAGGAACTTACCAGACAACTGGAGATGCTGAAGAATGGCCGAATTGATGGTTACCATGACAACCAGTCAGCTGTTGCTGAGCTTGACCGGCTGTACAAGGAGCTGCAGGTAACGTCAAATCCACTTTCCAGATCAGAATTCCCAATTACAGCTAAAAGTTGGGAGGGTCACTTCTTGCCTTGGAAAGAGAGTTAATTGCTGTTGCAACAAAAGCTAAAGATGCGTGGTCTGCTCAGGCTCGTGAGGATAGCACGTTAATCAGATTCAGGAGAACAGGTGGAGTAGACAGCATTGAGAAGGTTTGGATATTACAATACAATTAATCATCATGCTGTTAGGGAACAAAAAGAAAAAGTAGTGTGAATTGGTGAACTTGACTTTACTTTTTTAGCTTTTAGAATTGTTAGAATTCCAAGAACTTCCTGCTTTCCCTCCAGAAAGTTGATTTTTGGTTTGGTTTTGTTGTTTTCCTCTCACCGTCTTGAATATATCCAGCTGAGGAACAAACTGAACCAGGAGCAGAATGCCAAGCTGCAGCAACAGAGGGAGTGTTTAAACAAGCGCAACTCTGAGGTGGCAGTCATGGATAAACGTGTTAATGAGCTGAGAGAGCGCCTGTGGAAAAAGAAGGCAGCACTGCAGCAGAAGGAAAATGTACCAGTAAGTGCAGGATATTTTAATAACAGAAGCATAATTCTGTTTTAGTCTGCTGCCAAAATAGTCTTAAGACCTAGCTTGGGGGGAATGTTGTTCTAGTGCTAAACTTTACTCCAGGGTAGATCTAGTTTTGTAGTACTCAAGTGCTTTTCACATTGCAGTGGTGTTTAACTACTTAGTTATTTATGGGCAAAGTCTCTTATCTTGTTTTTGCAGAGCTTGTGTGTATTTGTCTGGACCTTAAAAGCACTTTTTTTTTAATAAAGGAGCCCTGCTACTTTTTTGCCTTTGTCTCCTGTTTGCATGTCCTGTGGTGTGCAGTGCAGTATTAATGATGGTTCCCCTTCTTTATTCAGATTTCCTCAGATGGGAATTCGCCTCAGCAAGTGGTATCCCCTCCCAGTCGAGTGGCAGCAGTAGGTCCATATATCCAGTCCTCCACTATGCCACGCATTGCCTCCAGGCCTGAACTTCTGGTGAAACCTGCATTTCCAGACAGCACCTTGAACTTGCAGGCACCTGATGGTCCACTGAAAACACAAACACTACCAAATATGAGAGCTGGGAGTGTCTTGCAAGCAAAAGCACCTGGTGGTAATTTATTTTTCAAGTTCTGGTCATTCTGCAAAAAAATGTTTTCCACTTCTGTTCTCCTGAATCTGACTCACTCACTCCAGATAGTTAGTTAGATAAGTACACAGAAACTTCAAACAATATTTCAGCTAATTGAAAGCCAATCTGCTCCATTCTATTCTTGTATCTGAAAGTGGCAAAGTCTACTTTGTTTGGATGGTTTTAACCTTCATGTTGTAAGGGAATGTTTTTAATCTGTTTAACAAAACAAAAGAAAAAAGCAGATTATTTTAGCCAAAAGTCCCTGTTTTTCCATAGTTACATAATCTTCTAATCGGAAATTGGAGTTTGTGTAAACAAATGCAAAACAGTGGAGCACTGGAAGAGGTTTTTTTACAGACTTTAAACTAACAAAAGTTACTCTACTATGTGTAAATGATATTCACTGTAGTTTTTAGAAATGGTTAACTGTTCTGTCTTCAGTGCAGATTAGGGAGACTTTTCTTAGTTCTTGTATCCTGATGGTGGTGAGAATTCTGAAGATGTCAAACACTTCACAAACAATCAAACCTTTATCCTTTTATTTTAGGAAAAAAATGTATTAAAAAAAAATGTTGACCTGTTGGTACCACACTGCTCTGTTAGGAGTCTGTAGTCTGATTCCTTGTTCTGGCCTCTTTTGCTAGTAAAGGAGGAGTGTTTATGGGGTATGCATGGGCTCTATATGTAATCTTGCCCCAAAATGTACTTAAAAGAAAAATGTATTTAAAAAAACCCAAAAAACAACTCATTTCCTAAATGGTGAAAGATCTGAATAGAATACTTGTGCCTGTTCTACTTTGCTGCTTCTGTGATCATGGATGTTTAAAAAGAAATGGCCATTGCACCAGATGCTTTAGTAAATGGAAAAGCAGTTTCAGTTTTTATGGTTTTGGAAGTAGAAACCAAAACTCCTGGAGTGGACTGTGAGCCCTGAATAGAGTAAAACCCAAATGCTTCTTTTAGCAATTTGTCAAATTTAGGTTTAAGAAACCTTGCTTTCTGTAGTGCTTGGTTACTTGTCCCACTCAGGGTCTGCTTTGTAGACTTCTATAGAATGGACAGTTACTGGTTATGAGAGGCCTTTTCCAATACTTAATATACATTTTGTTGCTTGCTGTTAGTATTTGAAAAATATTTCTACAGTGTAAGAAGAGTGCCACCTTAAGTTTATAGATAACTTTTGAGTTTTTTGCTGTATCAAAAATAAGAGTAAGATGCACACATCAGTTTAATTGTTTTTGAAGCAGGCTTGATATCTATTTTGTTAAATTTAAAGTTTAGCCCTTTCCAATTCCATGGCTTTCATGTTGAAATATGGATGATTTTTCTGCTCTTCTGGATGTTACAGGATGGATTTACTGCTGCTTTAAAGTATCACATATTTCAGTTTCCATGAAATGTTTTCCCATTACTTCCCACTCAATGCCTTGCTTTATTGATTCTGGTTTTTTTCAATCAAGAAAAGTTTCCTTATTAACTAGGAATGGGCCAGTAAAAGACACCTAGAAGAATTTTTGCTCAAAAGTTGGTGCATTTTGAAGATGCAACTGAGAGCTGAAACCAGTGAGGTTCTTTTGTTTTGATAAATTTGGAGTTTTCTTAGTCTTTTTATGTTAATGTCAAGGCAACCTCTTATGAAAGCCTAGTGAAATCTAGAGTAGTAAAACAAGATTTAGGATTTAAGAAATATGTTGGATGAACAAATTTCAGGAATAATCTAAAGTGCAGCAGCTGGTGAGAATTGTTTTAGTTTAATCTGTTTTTCTTCCTTCTTCCTCCTACACGCTAGGTCCTACAATCCCAGGTTCAAAGCCTTTACCATCTGTTTCTGACTGGAGCAATTCAAATGCAGATGGCCTTACTAGTCAAGTACCAGCCTCCATGTTGGCCAAAGGAAATATGACCAATGAAGGGCAATGTGAGTTTTACCTGTCCCGTACAAAAGGGTTTTTTTATTTTGTTTCTTACTCGCGTTTGGTAATCTGAAAACTGTGGAGAAACTGTTAATGGTAAATGGTTCTTTTCTAGGCCTCGGCTCAAATTTTTAATTCAGTTTAGAATTTAGAGTTACTGTTTCAGTTGGTTGCTCACAGCTTTGTTATAATAATCTACAAGGGTATGTGTGGGAAAAGAGGTGAAGAGTTTAAGACCTATAAGTCTGGATGGTGCTGTAGTAGAATGTACTGGCTGCAAATATGCTGTTGCTTTGTTGACAGCTTATCACATACTACTTTTTTTCCCCTTTGGGCCTTGAGTAAGTCATTATGGGAAAGGACTTGCGTATATAATATAATTTTACAGTACAACAGAGATTAGGCAATGGATTTGTATGGAATGCTTTGGAAAGCAATGATCCTGCCTCAGGCAGGGGGTTGGAATGGATGACCTCCCAAGGCCCGTTCCAGACCTACTTCTCTGATTCTGTGATTATTCTAATATTATAAAAGCCTTAATCTGTCTGTCTGTCCGTAACACTTTATTCATGCTCTGATTGGCTGACAAACAGCTAATCAGAGTGCAAAGCAGCATTCGGACAAGTGGCAGCACAACGCCATGATGGTGGGGACATCGGATGGGGGAGGGGGTGAGGCCAGTGCAGGAGGGGAGTGGGGTTGGAACGCCGCAGGGGGCCGAGGATACCAGCTGGCCTCGGCCCACCCCTTACCCCTTCCGTTGTTGCAGTCTGCAGGGCTGACGCAGCAGGGGTGGGGGGAGGAGTGGGCCTGACGGGGGGAGGGGAGAGGAGTGGGCACACTGTGGTGGCAATGGGGGAGGAAAGGAATGGGCCTGGGCCCAATGCAGGGCCCGAGTGGGGGAAGAAGCTGGCCCGCTACGGCGGTGGGGGGAGCAGTGGGCCCAGTCCCCCACATCAGTGCCGAGCCCACTCCTCCCATCCCCCCACCACTTCCAGGTTGGCCCGGGCCTGCTACTACCCCCTCTTCCCCCCCCCCACTGCGGCAGCCCTGTTTCTCCCCACCCTTGGGCTCGGTCCTCTCTCACCTCAAGCCCGCTCCTCCCCTCCACCTGCCACTGTGGCAGGCAGGGGGGGAGTGCACCCAGACCCCAACCAGCAGGAGGGAAGGGAGGGTGGTAAATGGGCCCAGATGGGGGTGGGTGGCATGGGGCTCCATCCCTGCCTGCTCTCCCCCGTTCATTCTTGATGGGCAGTTGGCTCGTGTGTGTACATATATACCGGGGTGGACCCAGAAGGGGTGCAGTGGTGCCCTTTTAGCTTGGACCAGGGTTGGAGCTGTGGGGGAGTGGAGGGTTCAAAGCTGCTCTTGCCCACTCCAGCTAGGCTGCATGGGGGATGGACTTAGAAACAGTAGCAGCAGTAGGTGGGATGGGCAGGTGAGTTCTCCCACCCTGCCCAGTCTTCCTGGAGCAATCACAGGGAGTGGGGAACTCACCTTGCCTTTCCCATTGCTACTCCCATTGTTCCTGTTCCCAGCTGAGCCCAGCCCCCATGCAGCCAGGCTGGAGTGGGTAGGAGTGGCTTTTGAAACTTTCCCCATCCCTGAGAAAACAGGGAAAGCAGCAGCTGCTGGCAGGGGAGTAGGGGAAGGGGAAGCGGGGTTCTTACCTGATTTGGGGACCTTAGAGTCTGCAGAGGCTCCTTGGCTTGGTCCAATCTGAAAGGGTGGTGCAGCTGTACTGGTGCACCCCTGGGACAGTGGGGAAGGCAGCAGCTACAGTTGGGGTGGGGGGGACCTGTCCTTGAGCATGGAAGGGAAGGAGGTATTCTTATCAGCTCTGGGAACATTAAAATGTCCTCAGAGGCCCCCATGGCCCATTTTGCTGCATTGGTGGGCTGCAGGGGAAGAGGCTTCCATAGCCCCCTTTACCAGATTTTGGATCCGTCCTTGTATGTGCCTATGTTCATGCGTGTAAAGGGGGATGTTGCTGCACAGAGCAGGTCTGTTTGTGTGTGTTTGGATCCCAAGTGTCTCTCTTGATCCTGACATTCCTATTAGTTGGTGATGGAGAAACTCCACTGCGAGAAAAAGAGAAGAAGGTGCGTCCTTTCTCAATGTTTGACTCGGTGGATCAGTCTGCTGGTGTATCAACCCTGGGCCCACTTCGGAAAAATCAGAGCAGTGAAGATCTCTTACGCGATGCTCAGGTATGCAGAAAATGCTCAGTCCTTGCTTCTATACTTAACTTATCTAATTTTTCTGCATTCCAAGAAATCCATCTAAATAACACAGATATACCTTTTAAAGGAATCCACTAGCATCTCTGGGTGTTACTTGAAGGGGATAGCCTGGATAAAAGAAAATGAGCAGGTAATTCTTGTAAGTGACACCAAGCCACTCTGAATATCTATATATTGATTGTATATGTGTAGTTGTGCTACTGGCACCAGCCTCTCTGAACTCAGTATTCATTTTAACTTGGCTAGTAGGTAGAACATGTATTTTTAAACCAAACATTTAGGTTTGGGCGTGTCTGTTTAGACTCTATTAATGCTGTTCGATAGCATCCTTCAGATCTTGAATAAGCTGCTACAGAACTTTCCCTGAAAGTTTTGTTATGAGATGGGGGATGGTTGGGTGTGGAAAAACTGGAGAGATGCAACTAAATGTGAAAATGGGAAGGAATACAAAAGTTAAAGTAAGCTGCTTGTGTTTTGTATTTTGGTAAGCCTCCTATCTACCCTTGCAGCTATTGACGCCTTCGTGACCTGCTTACAATAACAGGCCTTTCCACCTGCCCAGCATTCAAGACTGTTTGGTCTATTCAGGAGCTGTATGCAAGAAAGCTTTCAGGAGCCTTTCTTGTGAATATCAGTAGGTTTTAAACAGGACTGCAGAAGGGTTTGACTCTAGCTGACTTCTTGCCCCTGAAGCAGGGGGCTGGACTCGATAATCTTCCAGTGTCCCTTCCAGCCCTAATGTCTGTGAAATCTATGAAGTAGTGAGGTGTCTAGCCATTGTGCTGTCCATAGAGCATTTCATTTCTTCCCACTAGATCTAATAGGACATACTTGACCACACTTGCTGTCTACACTAAGCTGGCAGCAGCTGTTGTCTGCTATTTGCTGCCTGCTTCTGGTGTTCAGTTGTGCCACCAGAGCCCAAAGAGCAATTTGGGCAGGTACTAGCTTCTGAATGGACTACAGCAGTTAGCTAGAGATGTAGGATTGTCTCCCTGTATCTGATGCAGGCTGCTAGGTGGTGGCAAAAGCCTTACTTTCCTCTGCAGAGGTGCAATAAGTCTTCTGGAAGAGTGGAGGGTTCTGTTACTGCAGAAGAGCTTGGCATATGAGCACACTTCTAGTTTTCCTGGCAGAACTGGAGTTCTGCTGGAAACACTTTTTTAGTGCAGACTGCACTGCTGCTTGATCAGGATTTTTGTTAACTTGGCTGCTTTTTGGTTGTTGTTTTTCAGACTCCCAATAAGAATGTGACAAAAGTACCACCGCCTGTTCCCACTAAACCAAAGCAGATCAACTTGCCTTACTTTGGTCAAGCCAGTCAGCTGCCGCCTTCAGAGACTAAGCCTGATGGAAATCCACAGAAGCTGCCTTTGGCTGTTGTATCCATGGGGAACAAACCGAAACCACCAGCACAGCAGCCACCACATTCTTCTCAGCAGATCCAGCAGAGAATCTCTGTGCCCCCAAGTGGACCCTCCACTAGCCAGGACCAAATTCATTCCTCATCTAAACAGGAGAGTCCACCTGCAGCAGCTGTGAGACCATTCACCCCTCAGCCATCCAAAGAGACTCCCCTTCAACCCTTTCGAAAGCCACAGATTGTTGCTGCGAGTTCAATATACAGCATGTATACACAGCAGCAGACTCCTGGGAAGAACTTCCAGCAGGCAGTGCAGAGTGCCTTGACCAGGGCACAGACCAGAGCATCGCACTTTCCTAGTGGTAAGGAAGAGGTTGTATTTCACTTCTGTCTGAAATATAGCATGTCCTGTGGGAACTGTAGTGTGCATATAGCTGTCCTTGGGGAGTCAAGTTTGTTATAATTGTAAGTAGTAGTCGTAAGATGTAGATATCAAAAAAAGAATTTATGAAGTGCACAGTATTAATACTGGCTTTTTTTTTTTTTTTTTTAGAAGTTAGGTGTGTAATAAAAATCTGAATTTGACCTTTCCTTGAAGCCTCTAAAACAATCCTTCTGTGTTCAAGTTCAAGCATTATCTTACAACTATTGGATAAGACTAGTTTTTGGCAGGTCCAAGTGGATACAATTACTCTGTCTCCTCCCTGCAGTAGATAGATCGGGTCACATTTCTGTTTGGTTTGTTGACCAGATATTTACCACTTTCTTTCTCTGAATTGCTCACTAGTGTATGGCAAGCCTGTGATGGCTGGACCTGGTGCACAAAATCAGCCACAGCAGACTGAGAACATCTATTCAGCCAGCCAGGCCAAGCCAGGCAGTCCAGAGCCTGAAACGGAAACAACGTCTGCTGCTCTTGAAAACCATGAAACGGAAAGAATTCCCCGCCCACTCAGCCCCACCAAACTGCTGCCCTTCTTGTCCAACCCTTACCGAAATCAGAGTGATGCTGACTTGGAGGCCCTGAGGAAGAAGCTATCTAATGCACCGAGGCCATTGAAGAAGCGTAGCTCCATTACTGAGCCAGAAGGTCCAAATGGGCCTAATATTCAGAAGCTTTTGTATCAGAGAACTACTCTGGCTGCCATGGAGACCATCTGTACCCCATCACACCCTTCTAAGCAAACCACAGTTGCGGTTAGTCCTGAAAGCCCAACAGAAATCCAGAACCCTTATCTAAGCACAGAATTGGAGAAAGAAGCGGTTCCTTCCACACCTGAACCGGTCAATATTGAGGAAACAGAAAACAAGAGCAAAGATCAGAATGAGGTGGCTGTGCCTTCAGCCAGCCTTGATGCCCTGTCCGAGGGAGTGTTGGACAGCAATGCACTTTTGCAACCAGAAATGGAAGAACCCAGTGTAGAGGCATCACTGCCTCTAGAAATATACATGGAGGAATATCCTCCATACCCACCGCCACCTTACCCATCTGGAGAGCCAGAGGCATTGGGGGAGGACCCATTCAGTATGCAACCCCCTGAAGTTACTGGCCAATTTGCCTTACCTCCTGTAAGTATCAGCACCTGTCAGTAGTCTGAGACTTGATTATGTTTTGGTTTTCCCAATTGAATCTGTACCTGTTACTACATACTGACCTATAGAGATTTCCAGTCAGTACAGTAGAGTAGTTGCTTAACAAGCTAGAGGCACTTCTCTGTAGATGTCCTATTGCTATTCTGTTTTTTTGCGAAACTACTGTGGTTGAGTTGCATGGAATAGGGCAGAGCAAATCTGTAGTAACGTCTTTTTACAGTTTATAGAAAGGCCTCTTTCAGCCTGAGCCTTATTTCCCCCATGTTGATCAAGCCTAATTTCTTCCTGAGGTAACAAAATTTGATTTAGAAATGGGCAATGCTTTTTGAAATCCCTATTTACATTGTTGATAGTAGATGAAGACTTAATATTCCTAGTTATGAATTATATTGAGTATCCATCATGCACTATCCAAGCAACTTTGTGTATCAATCCACTCTTTCAGTTGAGAAACTTATTTTAAAATGGCCATCAACTACTCGCATTCATTTTACTGAAATATGTAGTTGTTTGATTATCTGCAACTTGAATTTTAAGTCGTAGCCCCTCATCAGTGTTAATTTAGAGCAAGATAGAGACTGTTTGGTTTACTGGGCCACTTAAAGTGCCAAAATAAACTGAAATGAAGTGAGATGACAAAACATACCATCTGAGCACTGGTTTAGAACAGAAATATTTGAATGTTTACAGTCTCTTAAAACTTCCTTGGGACCTGTGCACAGACCTTGTCAGTGTCATAAGTGTGAATATTTCAAGTCATTTTAATGCAGAGGACCCAACAGCTTTCACTAAGGTTCATCCCCCCCCCATCTTTTGGGTTTGTATGGCATCTCACGCTTTCTCACTTTGTTTAAAATGGAAGAAAATTCAAAAAATTGCAACTGTGAAGAATTTTAACAGCCCAGACTTCCCAGATATTAAGTACTTGGTTCAGTTTGTTTTATACTGGAGCCTGTTTTAACATACCCTGCAAACTTCTCTGTTTCAGGACTAATTTGAGAATGATGTGGAAAAAGACAAAAAAGCTTTGTCTGTATTGGGATGATTGGGTAGTTGGGCAAGCTATTTATTTACGTAACAATCCAGACCCATTGTAGTAATTTAATTTGGAATAGTAATATCTGTTTACTTGCAGATCATGGGTTTGTTGTCTTTGCTGTTTGTTGAATATTTTGCCTTTCTTTATTTTCAAAAGAGCTGAGGTCAACTTGACTCATTTCTGTTTACATCAGTTGCACTGACATCTGTCAGAAATTTGCATAGCCTTATAAATGGTGTTTTTTCCTGCTGCATAGCCAGCTGGGGAAATCACTGTTTTAATATATACATATTCTCTGGAATAGAGCTGGGCTTAGACTGCTTGAAGAGCCAGAGTTAAACTTCCAGCATTGCTGTGTAAACATTAGGGCACAACCAGACTTAGTCCTACAAATTTTCTCTAAAAATTTCTAGAAATTACCCAAGAAATTAGGTTCCAAAACTCCTGTTCCTGCTAAGAAATTTCTTACGTTTTATTCAAAGCCAGGAAGACCCTAACTTGTATCTGGTATTAATGAGTCTTACACCATCATCATTTCTCCTCCTCCTGGTCAGTGAGAGAGCTGTTGAAGAAATAATGATAACATACTTTGACTGTAAAAGCTGGAATTTTGTTTAGTCTTGTTAATATTAACATCTAGTGTGTGTGTGTATGTTTTTGGCTAGGACATATCTAGTCTATGCAGTGACCTCAGTGACTGATATTTCAGAGGAAAGCAAAATCCCCTGGGAAGTGTACAGTGAAGTGGGGGAGGGGTCTTGTGGGAAATTTAGTTACATCTTGTAAAAACCTCAGTCAAAAGTGCATCGCATCGTTCCTGGTGCATCAGCTTTGTGTTCTTGCCCTACTTGGATGTGAATTCCTACAAAACCTGTTTTGTTTTCCCAGGGGAAGAGGACAAACTTGCGTAAAACTGGCTCTGACAGGATTGCCCATGGAATGAGAGTGAAATTCAACCCTCTTGCATTGCTCTTAGATTCATCCCTAGAGGGAGAATTCGACCTTGTACAGAGGATCATTTATGAGGTACAGATATTATGTTATAAGAGATGGTATGAAACAAAGTTTAAATAGGCAAAAATATAGCTAGGGAACCTTAAGTTTTTTGACAGTGTATGTTGAGGAGATGCCTAGAGATCTCCCATAGACCGTGAGCCAGTTCAGATTGTAAGACATCCACTGTGTTGATGCTGGATATTCCTCAGCAAATCCAGAGTTTAGAATAATGTTGTCAGGGTGTATAAGCATTCCTTGGTCTCTTCCTTTTGCCAGTATCTGTTATGCATCAAGTGACTTTTTAACAAACAAGGAAGAAGCATCTGTTGTTGTTGAAAACAAAATTCCCATATAAAACAAGTTCTGATCTGTTTGACAATGCTGCTTTGTTATAATGTCCAGCTAATTTAGTAAAGATTTGTCTTTTCAGCGTGTCGCAATTTAACACTGAGCGTGTCAAAGTGTGTGAGAGGTTTCCATTGTGTTTATAGTTCATATGCATAGCTTCTAAAGGCTGATAACCCTTACAGATACTCTGCCCTGCCTGCAGAATAAATCAATAGCACATCCATTTTTGCACTCTGACACCCGGTTAGCTGGCAAAACTGTAAATATGGAATGTGAACAGCTTCTTTTTTTCCCTGCCTTGTAGGTTGAAGATCCTAGCATGCCCAATGATGAAGGAATTACAGCACTTCACAATGCTGTGTGTGCTGGTCACACTGAAATAGTGAAATTCTTGGTGCAGTTTGGAGTGAATGTAAATGCTGCAGATAGTGATGGATGGTAAGATGGTCTCTAGTTCACTTTTAATGTAGTGTTGGTATGAAATTTTTCTGCCAAACAGTGTTTCTCTCTGGACTTTCCTGAATTTAATTTGATGAGAAGTGTCTGTGTTTGACTATCTGGTTTAGCTCTTCTGTCTGGCAAGAACTAGATGCATTCCTTTTATTGAGCTCTCAGCTCTGGGGGGGAGGGACTTGGACTGCTGCAGTAGCAGGGTGGTCTTAATGGGAAAATGCAGCTTTAGCATTGGTCTCACTCCTATCTAAAGAAAGTGGGTAGATACTGCAAGACTAGTGACCTTTTCCTGCTTCACCTCTCTATGTAATTTTACTTGATACCTCACTGATAATTGTTTATGCTATTTAGTTTAAGAAGCTTTCCTTCTAATAGGCATAGAATAGTTCTTTAAGGGAGAATTGCATCTAAAGGTTGCTAGGTGCAGAACCCTAAGAAGGCTTTATTGTTATGTCCCTGTACATCTGATTATATCAGAGGTGCCTGCAACCCATGCAGGCAAATCAGATGGCATAAAATAGAATCAGCAGAACCAGCTGCAGGTAAGTACTTACAAATTCTGTTGTGTAGATAAGTCAGCCCAAGTGCTCGTTGTCTGTCCTTGAGTCCTGAATTCAGACAGATTATCTTAATAGGGCTTAACTTGCCCTAGTAAGCATTCCTGTAATTTGACCGTTTGGGAAACAGAAGCATGATTAGTAATTAGATTTTCATGCTGGCCTCTCTGGTCACTGGCAGGTTGGGTGTGTCTCAGCTGCTTGGAAATTGTTGTTGACTGGGAAATGCAACTGCTGTTAGTACTAGGAGTTAAATTGTTTCATTGGAGGTATGTGTTGTGGGTCTTTACCCATGCAGTCTGCTCCAAGGAGTCAGTAAGCCTGACTCAGCAACATGTATGAAGATGTCTTGGGCCTCATTGCCAGTCTTCTCTCTCATTTGCAGGACACCCTTACATTGCGCAGCATCTTGCAATAATGTCCAGGTATGCAAATTCCTTGTGGAGTCAGGTGCTGCTGTGTTCGCCATGACCTACAGTGACATGCAGACGGCAGCAGACAAATGTGAAGAGATGGAAGAAGGCTACACCCAGTGCTCCCAATTTCTGTATGGTAGGCAATAAGTATTTGAGTTCTTGCCCTTTTTGGGCTCTTCAGAGGTCAGTTACTAGATTGCTGCTCTGCTGAAAGGACCAAGGTAGTAAATTGATCATAGGGCATGCTAGTTGATTTGAGATACTAACCAGTGAGTTTGCCCATTGGATGGCTGTCTGATAACTAACATGTGCCCACTGAAGTAATGCATTCCACTGTATGGACACACACTTGCTGACAAGCTCCTGTGTGGTGCCTTTCAGCTCTAATATCAACTAGGAATGAATAATTAAGAGCAGGTGAGTTTTATTGCCAAGTTTTCAGCTCAGTTGGAGATTCTTGCTGTAAATTTGGCATTTCCATAGCTTTTTATGTATTCTGCCTGCTGCTACATAATTTAAGTGCAGGACTGTTTTCTGCCTTGTTCAGATACTGAAGGGATAGCTGTTTGTTAAAAACTGTTCTTGACATAAATGTGCATGTTCCTCAATTACCTGATACCGGGGATGTAAGAAATTCAGCATGGTTCAGGGAAGAAAGTGCATACGTACCAGAATAAGTCTTGTTCACCTCTGTAAGTGCCTAGATGATGTCAGTGGTGGATATTGTGAACACCTACAGTAGCGTGCATTTTAAGTTATGCCACTTGCTTTTTAAGGAACAAGAATCAGCACTACTGATCAGTATGTCTCTGTTACTAGTGAGTAAAGCAGGGATAGATATAGATATCTAATTATTTATTTTTATTTTATTTTTTAAAGGCACTTGTCTCAGGCAGTGGGTGTCCAGATATGAAACTTGTTCAGGTGTCTTTATTATATTGAAAGATAGGATTACTAACCAAGGTATTACCTGATGCCCAATATAAAGGTTTCCTTTTGAAAGGAAGAAATTACCTTACTAGAATCTAAACCTAAACACCTAGTTTAGGTGTTTTCAGACAAGTCTCAGGGGGGTAACCACTGAATGGCTGTCAGGTTTTAGTGACAACTAGGTTGAGATTGGCCCTTTGATCAAGAGCTTGAGTGGTCCTTAAGAATACAAAGCCTGACTTTATTTTGCGGGTTTCAAAGCCTATTAACAGCATGTGTTTCTGGAATCCAAAAGTGGTTGGAGGTTTCTTGAAGAAGCAGCTCTTGTTTCTGGTACCGGAGAGCTAGTTTGGAGTGCTTCCCTCTCAGTTTAACTGTGCTGCTATTCTTAAATGGATGTTGATTTGAAGTGCTTCCATAGTTTGGTATGCAGTGGCCAGAACCTGCTAGTCAACTGGGTTGGCCTGCTTGGTGCTGGGCAGCAGAACAGATAATAATGCATAGCCCTGGCTATTATTCACCAGTCACTTTTAGTGTCAATGAACAGACAATCCTTGTAACAGCAGCTGCAGCAAATCTAGCCAAATTTAAATTAATCCATGCAGAGGACAAGATGCTTACAGCAGAACTATGGTATTACTTAGCATGTAATCTCATCCACTCTTAGATCTACTGGCTTTTGTTTTATGAGAGATTACTTGATTAGAGCAAACTGTGTGGGGGGGGAGCATTTAGACAAAATCATGTCCATTACATGTAATTTTGTCTCCTCTGCTGTTTTGTTTCATTATCTTACCTTCCTCCTCCATTCAGCTGCTTCTCCTGTTAAATAAAGCCTTTGGTTGATCCTTATTGTTGCAATTTTTTGCTATCCGATGTAATTAAGATTACTGAGGCAGAGAGTCACTTCAGTACCCAATAAAATAGATAGTGAAAGTGAAGGCATTAGGCTGAACACAAATCTCAGTCCATCAGAGGTGGAAAGGAATCCTGTACAAATACTTGCTCAGATCAAAATGGAGATGATAGAGGAGATTTCATGCCCATAGTCTGCCAGTAATCCCTGCCCATGCATACATGCAGGGTGTGCGAATGTGTGTGGTGTTGCAATGGTGTCCCAAGGGGTTTGTTTCCTGCTTGATACTTCTGCTGTGTGGAGGTGCCAGCACTATGTCTGGCCATTCACACACTATGCACATGGTGCTCCCAGTTGAAATCTGCCCTTTGCCGTCTGGTTGAATTCCCTAAAAATTGTACACCCCTTCACTCGTTTGTATTCAGGCTTCTCCAATCCTTTTTTGGTTCTTCACCGGGTGATCATGAAGTCCTTTGTCTAAGGACAGTCAGTTGCTTTTGCTCCTGTCCCACATGCTTCTCATCCTTTCCTAACATCCTGGCTCTTCTCCAGTCAGCTTTGCTTTTGCAGGTTGCTGTGGGGAGACCCACACAGCTATCCAAGTCCCTGGTTCCTCTAACCTGTACCTACAGTTGCTAAATAAAGTCAGCACAGGTCCTTGCTCTTCCTGGTTGCATGATCTTTCTCTTGGCAGGTGTGTGACCAGTTCTGCCTGGTGGAGCCTTGATACCTAGAATACCATTTTCTTTTTTTTTTCTTTAAAGAACAAAGAGCCTTATCGGGCACGTTATTTAAACTCAACTAAAGAAAGTAATTGATTTTTTACGTAAGCCATAAGAAGATGATGGTTATGCATTTCCCATGCACTGTAGCTCTGTCAGCCCACCTCCCTGAAAGCCTGCATAACTTGCATTGTTTGGCATTCTGATTCTTCTCAATGTGGAAAGCTTGTTCCTGTAACTGAACGGAGAAGTCCTGTTCCAAAGACTCTGGCATTCATGTTAAGCAGTGCTGATTAGCTGTATGAAAGCAGGGAACAAATCAACACTGTCAGAATTTCAGCTTTCACCATGAGCTTTTCTGCAAACCAGAAAATGCTGAATCGTCTACCACCACAGCATAGCTGCTACATTTACCACAAATGCTTTTGTTTCCTTCCTTTTGTTGCTAAGGATGAATTGTGTATACTTTCCATTTCCTCTCTCCATAACAGGGAGAAGAGAGCTAAGCTTTGTCATTTTAGATAGAATATTGTATTTACTTGAATCCAAGATGAGGCTTTCCTACCCTGTGTTCTGCCGGGCGGGGGCGGGGGTCCCTCATCTTGGATTTTAGAAAGGTGGGAGGAGAAGGTTGGAGTCAGTCACTCGCCTACCAACTCTGCTCTGTGCTATCTTTCCCCATCCCCACCCGTCTCTCCCTTTTAATGTTTGCCCCAAGTTGGCTCCAGCTCATGCCCCTCTTTGGCCCAGGGCGTGGAGCACATGCCCTGGTCCCCTCCCGGCCAAGAAGCAGTGGCGTGGAAGTCAGGGTGCCAAGAACACTACAACTGCTGCTGCCTGGCTGGGCTGGGGCCAGAGTCAGTATGTTGTGTTGTGGGCTGGAGCAGGGCTAGAGCTAGAGCCACAGCTCATGGTAAGTGGGACCAGTGGGGAAAGGCACTGAGGGGGTGGGGAACAGGAAGCAGGGAGGCCAAATGGCAGGGGGAGCAGGATCACATGGTGTGAGGGTCAGGCTGCTTTACCCCCCTGTCAATGCTTGCCCTTCCTCCGCTGCTTTCCCTGCCAGAGTAGTGTTGGGGGGTGGGCTGGTGGGAAGGAATTTAAGATGATCCTCCAATAATCAGATTGTATACATGGAAATTTATAACACATTTCTAGTTTTTCTATGTATAAAATCTAATTGTGGGGGCGGTCATCTTAAATCCCAAGTCATTTGATTCGGGTAAATATGGGAACTAAATAAGAAGTCTTTGTAACCAGTATTTTGTTAACTCTAACTCCAAATTAACCTGCCTGCTTTTGGGCTGTAGTGCAGAAGCAGGGGAACATGTGAGAAGGGAGCTTTTGAAAACAGCACTTTCAATGCACCAATTCGCCTAGACGCAAACACTAAATAATTATCACAGATTTGTTCAACATATGGTGGGGAGGTAATTTAACTGACTTGTTTTTCTAAATCAAGATGAAATTTGTACAGATTTAGGAATGTGTGTTTGTGACGAACAAAACCAGGAGTTTCTTAAAGGTTAAGTTGTGGGTGGAGGTGACCTGTGTCTGGCAGAGGTTGAAGTGTGGGCCTTAATCAGGTGATTGATGTATTCTTGGTTTTGAAATTAATTGGTACTGGAAATGCACTTAATCTCTCCACTCATTAGTTTCCCCATCTGTCTAATGAACATGGTAGCACTTGCTTACTGTAAATGCCATCTTCACTTTTCTGTTGCTGAATAAAAGCTTTGTTGTTGTACATAAAGTTAATAAACTACTGTCTAGAAATGGCAGTCAGTATTTCTTTGTGTCCCCTGGCTGTAAAAAAAACCAGTGTAGAAGTATTCTTCTTTTTGCACCTTTGAATAATTAGCAGCCCTTTCATGATAGGGATTTTATGGTAGGTCTGTAACTTGGGCTGTCCTACTGTTTCATTACTGATCCTCATGTATTATACAAGTAGGAGACTGGAATGTGAGATCATGGCTGTGATTCTGGTAGTAACTTTAAGGAATGCTTGTAGTGTTTCCTGATGAATGGATGGTTAACTTGATCTGAATCATGATTTTTCTCATGCATTTTCCAAGTGATACCGCGGTCCAGTTTTTAGATTGAGCTGCTTTTTTTCATTAATGCTTTAGGTGTGCAGGAGAAAATGGGGATAATGAACAAAGGGGTGATCTATGCCCTCTGGGATTATGAAGCTGAGAAGAACGATGAGCTGTCCATGAAAGAAGGGGACTGCATGACTGTTTTGCGCCGGGAAGATGAAGATGAAATTGAGTGGTGGTGGGCACGGCTAAATGACAAGGAAGGATATGTACCACGCAACCTGCTGGGGGTGAGTTTCTCTTGATATCTATTCACTGCAACAACCCCTGACTTGTAACCAACTGGTGTTATCTAGAAGTGAGACCTGTAAGCTGCAGATCTGACCCTTGTGTTCAGGTTATTTAGTGTCTGGTCCTGTGACAGTTACCATGGTGAGCTCTTAGCCTTCCTGCCTCTCCTCCGGGTGGTCATGCATATGGCATCATGCTTTCTAATTCTGCGCTTGGCTGTTTCAGAGGGCAGGATCTTACAGAACACAACTGTTGTCCCATGCTGGGGGCAGGAGAGAGGGGACAGAGATCATACTGTCATAGCTAAACCTGTACAAATTCTTATTGCCCTGCTCTAGTAACTTAGTGTTACTAATGTCAGTAAACTATTTTGACCAGAAGGTGAAGAAGCCTCCGTAACCTATGCCATGATTCACATGTGAAGTCTGACAGCAGGTGGTCTGATAAATATTGTTCTAGTAAGAAACTGGCAGATTGGTGCGTTAGTAATGTTAATCCTGAGAAATGGCGCACATCATGCTCCATATGGTGCATATTTGGGGAACAGGCAAATCTTTTTTGTAGTTCTCTGCTGGTGTAGTAGTTGCTCTGGTTTATAGCCTATAAAATAAATGCACATTAGCAGTAGTGGTTTCTCCTCCCTGCATCCCACCCCAATCCTCTGCTTATCTTTAAAACACTGGTTCATTGGAGGAACAATTTGTTAAACACTTCTGTCTTTCTCCAAGCTCCTAAAAAGTTTCAAAAGTCTTCCCCTTTAAGCTTTTTATACATGCCCTATATTTTTGCTCCAAGTGATAATCCTTCAGCATTAGCAGAACCACTTAGCTGCTCTCAATTTTAGCTGATTGATATTTGATGCTTCAGAGACTGTACCCCCTCCCTCATGTAGATAATCCACACTGGCAACTTAGCTTCAGTTCCCAGGGCTGGTCTCTCAAATGCTGGAGATGAGGGCTGGAGTCCTGTGCCTTTTAGAACAGGTCAGCTCATAATGTTATACATTCAGTTTTTCAAAATATGCCCCCCCTGCTTAGCCAAATATTTGTCAAGCAGCATTCTCATCTGGGAAGCTCCATGCTCTGTTTGATGGGTAGCAGCAGGCCTTTAAAATGGGCAAGAGGAGTACTCATGTTGGGGGCAGAGGAAGGACTTAATTCCAGCTACTAATGCAGTTTTAAAGTCAACCAAAATTATTTTCCTCAGGGGGTTTTGTTGGGATGGGAGGTATTTTGGGGAATGGCCTTGTGGCAGAAGTTTCCCCCAGCTGGACAAAGGCCCAGGCAGCAGTTTAGAGAGAGAGCCTCCTCTTGTGGGAGGGACCAAAGGTGCTGCTGTTCTCATGTCTTCAGGTGATGACAGTAAAGGGAGGAGGCCCGTTCTTTCCTTAGAGTCTGTATGGTCAGCAGGGTGAAACTGAACAATACTCTCTTGCCTTGCTGTTCCTGGAGTAGCAATGGACTTCGGTGGAAGCACAGAAACAGTGCTGGGCTTGAGAAAGCCACTCTATGTGCACCAGCACACATTTGTAAATTTGCATTATGGTGTGTGCTGAGCTGTGGGAATGAAATCAGCACGCTGAGGAAATGGTTCAGCTAAGGACTGTCCTCCTTCTGGCAGCATTTGGAAGAGGGATCAGCAACAGACTTCCTGTTTCTTCCACGCTGTTGGATCATTCTGCCAGTGCTAAGTGTATACATACAGCTGCTTTTCCACCCCCTTCCCTCCTGACCCTGACCCCCACACTCCACAGGAATGTAGGCGTGAGAACGAGAGACTTCTGCTCTTTTGTGCTAACAACCTAAGAAGCAATGCAGTGCTGATAGATTACTTATCTTGGGCCTAACGCTTCCTGATACTGTGCTCAGTGGAAGTGAAGGAGTTAATTTTGTGGGCTGTTAAATAGTCAGTCTCCAGTTCTTACTTGTCCTGGATTCCCTCTATGGGTGGTGCTTGCTGGGGACCTCCAATCTTGTCTAGTCTCTGAGTACCCCCTAAAGCCATCCCAGGCAGGCTTCTTAAGTAAGGGGATGTCCTGACTCTATCCCATTCTAAGTCTTTTGGTCTCTGACACTTCATGGTTTCCTGTTGTCCTGTCTTGAGGAGCTAGTACTCAGTTCTGCTTCTGAGACGCACTTTACCTCTTCATGGGGGAAAAAGCATACCCAGAAGTTCCAAGCAGCAAAGCAGACGGCTCCTCTTTGAATAAAGGCATTTAAAGGTTGCTCAGCCAGTGGTGCTCCATTCCCTTCAAAGGGCTTTTCAGTCCTGTCTTCTCAGTGTAGGCCTCCCGCCCCGAGCACCCCAAAGTAAAATCAGCTGTTCTCTCTCGAGTCCTGCACAGCCACAAACCATACAGCTGCTCAGCTGGCCTTTTGTTTCAGGCTGACCACCACCAGTTAATACTCTGCTTGTCTGCCATGCCGTGTCCATTGTCATGTTTATCTACTTCAGCAACCCTGGAGTCTCCTGGGTGTTGCTGAAATGGCAGGAAAGCTATTCAAGTCTCTTGTGATGCTGGAGGTCCAATTCATCTAGTCTCTTCCCACATGTAGGCAGGTCTCTTAAATTACCAAGGTCTAGCAGGGACTCTAACTCCTTCCTATGTACTAGCTTTACAAGGAAACTGAGGCATGCAGCATTGTTACAACATGAACACAGTTAATATAGGAATATTACAGTAAAACCCAGAGACCTTCACAATACTGAAGTATTCAAAGTGATGAATTCCTTTGTATAGACCCTGGGAAAAGACATGCGGGATACTGGATGCACACCAGTTTGGCTGTAACTTGTACTTTGCTGTTCAGTCCAGTGAAAATGTGTAATAGCTTCATGCATTCTTCCTGATTTGGTATTCGATAGCAGTGGCTTTCCTCTTTTCAGGTTAGATGCATTCAGGTGAATCTCCAAGATAAGTTATTATCTGTTTAGGGTTTAAGTTCAGGTTGGAATCAGAAATGGGCAAGGTTTGGAGATATATTTTTGGTTGGGAGTTGTAGGACATACAGAGCTGTGTTTAGGTTGCAGAGAGGTAGGGCACTCCATGCTAGTAAGTAGGATAGACTGCCACCTGTCCCCCAGGGATGAGGGTAGGAGGCTTCTAGCTGTGGGAACTAGCCTTGGGGGTAGGAGGTTTTCTCTTGCTCCAGTGGGTGTTGTGGCATCCTGGGATCTCTAGGCTAGGCTAAGGGATGAAGTTTTGGGGGATTTTCAAGGTAGATGTTTGGTGAGGCTGCTTATGGTCTCTTTCTTGGGTCTGGGATAGGGGAAACTTATCTTTCATTAGTGAAACTAACTGTTCCATGCCAGAGCTTTTGTAGATAATGCAGAGCATTATGTTGCTGTCTAGAAGTCTTCAGATCATAATTCCAGTGCAGATGCAGACTGTTTTTGTGCAGACTGGGAAATCTTTTGGCAGAGTTGTTGGTTGTGTGTACTCGGTATCCTTGTGACTTCCCTGTTCGGTTTCACATCTCAGCTGATGATGAAAAGTTCAGCTGACTTTGAAAAGCCTTACAATAGACTCACTACAGTTTATGCTCCTGATTGTGCAAGCACTTTCTCTAGTCAAAATGCTGACACATTTATTTGTATATATAGCAAATATAAATGGCAAGGAAGGCTCTTCTAACCAGGGATGTTACTGTGAAATAGTATGTGCATTTGAAGGTGTAGTTCATGCCAGCTTGTGATCACTCTCAGCTTATACTAAACCACACAAAGGTATTTCCAGACTGCTCACAAGGTATGCTATACCAGAACTGTTAACCCCAGTGGATTTAATTCTACAGTAAGGCATGGACACGTGCCCAGTTCTCCTAAGCTGGCTGCCTGAAGTGGGTGCTATTATAGAGCATGGGTTCTGAGTGGTGGGGGAACCAGTTTGCACTGAGCCAGTGGCAACCCAGAAGTGAAACTGGCAGTGGTAATGCACACCAACAAGTACATTTAGTTCTGACCTCGTCGGAAGTACCTTCACACATGAGATCAGCTTTTCTCCCAGAGTAAGTACTGAGAGAGGCATGTTCACTCACTTTCCCTGGGTTAAGTTAAGAACCCTCTGGAGTTAAATGTGCTGTGTGTTCACACCCTTAGTTTAGAGTAAGTGCTTCTGCACAGGGAGTTAACAGGAGTCTTTCACTTTGGGTATTTTTTTTAATTTGCACTTTAGCATATTCCATGCCGAATCTCCCAGTTGGACAAACCCTAAAATTCGTTTAAGCTGTTCCAAGGCCAGGCAGTTAAGTGGCTCTTTTATTAACTTGTCAGCCAGTGTCCACTAACTGAAAATGCCATGCTCTCTCAGAGCTGGTTTATAAGGACTCTGTCCCAAATCGCTACAGATAGCAATAATATTTTCTATATTGTCTAGATCAGCAATTCTCAGCCAAAGCACTTTAACACCCTGGGGTACAGGAAGATCCTTTTAAAGATGCTGCAGGGTTCTGTGCAATATTAGCACTCTAGGTGTGCAGATACCTACACATTCACAAGACAAACCCAGGGATTTCAAACAGGAATCCAGATTGGAAAAATAACAGAGCAGTTCTTCTATTGCGAAGAACTCTGAAAGGGCATAGCGGGTTTTTGACATAGTCAAAACCTGAGTGAAAGCTAAGAGCTGGCATTTTCCAGGGCTGCCTTGAGTCTAACAAGGTTGAGAATCACTGGTCTCTACTAGTTTCTGTCTGTGGCAGGTGTATAATTTATACTGGATTTTCAGATTAACTGTTGTCAGTCAAAGGTATAATAGGCATCGAGAAATATGAAACTGAATAGAAGACTTTGTTTTTAAAGGTCAGAGTTTAAAGTAATGTAGAAATGCATCCTGAAGCTTACTGCACACTAAAGAGTGTCTAACCTGAATTCCAGGTTGTCTTTGCTATGTGTAACCTATTGTATTACAGTCTGTTGTATGGAGCTGAATGGCTGAATTAATTTAGTATAGTCTGCTTTTCAGTGTTTGCTTTTTGATTGATTATTCATATTTATGTGCTGTTGTGTGCCATAGTTGATCTCTCTTATTTTTATGGTTACTTTAAATATGATAGTGATTATTTGCAACTGCTAAATTCACTCTTGTTGGCGCTGTTTTTGGTATATGTGATGTGCTTATCTGCACTTCCATTTTTAAATCTAAGCTAGACTTGTACTTTGTAAAACACCTCAGGTTTAATTTTCCTTTTTTTTTTTCCACCCCCAGCTGTACCCAAGGATTAAACCAAGGCAAAGAAGTTTGGCATGAAACTGTACAGAATCCTGACTCGTGAAGTACTAATTGTGGGTGACTTATCACTTCTATACAAGAAATTAGTCATTTTTTTGGTTAGTTCCAGTTTCATGAGACTTATTCTACAGCAGTGCAGCTTGAAAGCAATGAAGAATATGCTTTGAAAACAAATGAAGGATTGATGCACTCACAAATGGAGGAGGGCATTCTAAGCGAAGTGCTGCTTGCAAGAAAATGGGGTTGTGCTACAAATGAGCTAAGTGCACCAGACATTCAAGTCCCTCTCAGCTTTCCCAAATGGTGCATGTGCACACAAGAATAGCATTCCCATTCTATTTTTTTTTTTTTCCTGAATGAAATGCAACAAATATTTCACTTTGCCACTGGGGGAATTGAATTCATGTTCACCACAGCTGACTTTTGTCCTGGTGGCAGAAATTATCTGAAATACCTGCGTAGTATCCAAAAGCACGCTGCTGTCAAGCAGAATGTTTTGTTGAAGTCGCTGAGATGAAGTTATGCAGTTGATAAAATAGTGCATCTACCAGTAAGGAACTTTTGACCAATCTGTTGAGCAATAACATTAAAATGCAGTAGCATCTTAGGAATTCTGTGTATTCAGAACAATGTGCTATATTAGAGGTAATGTAGTTTTAGAGAGTCTTGTTTTTACACAAATTCTGTATTTATTGTCTTTTATTGTCTTTTGTAACTTTTGAAAATTGTGTAGAAAATTTCTGTAGACTTTACAACTCAAGCTTTGTTATAATCCTACCTGTTTTTATTTTTTGTTAATTGTGATAATTAAAGTTTTTTTGTCTCCTTAGGCATTTAGTGTCTCTCTGTCTTTGACATAAGATGTGAGCCTTGAGACCTCTCAAGCCAATATGCAGGTGTATCAATAGAGTACCCCAGTTCAAAGAAGATTTTGACCTTTGACTTTCATCTGAAAAAAAAAAAGAAATTGATTCTAACACACAAATTGTCAGCTGTTACCCTAGGAGTAGGGGTTATAGGTGATTACTCTGCTCAACTCCAATAAGGTTACGCACCCATACAAGAATATTCTACCTTTTTAACCAACTTCTTTCAATAGAATAATCTTTTGGAGATGTAATGGTTATGTTTTGTTTTTAAGATTTACATATTGAATGCTAATGATCAAAACTTGCCTTGGAAAAGAACCTGAGATGGTTACATAGTCTGTAGGCAGAGTATAAAGAAAAAGTGTGGCAGAGATCTCTGATACCACTGCATCCTCCTTAGGTTCACATTTTCCTAAGGAAGTTCTTTCTGCTATAGCAGGGGTTTGGGAATTGTTCTGCAGATGGTTTTATTATAGTCTAATCTCCCTGGACCTAGTAAATTGAAAGAGTTTATCAGGTGGACATGAACAAGTGGAACTGAATAGTTCAGGAGAATGGCCATGAGCAAAAGGACTTCCCAATTCTAGGACTGTGGCAAGAGTCCAACCTGGGTTTGTGCTGGGGTGCAACAACGATGTCAGTGGTTGGAATAATTGTCATAGTTGCTTAAGCAGGTGAGCAGATGATGATGTCCTTCTATATTCTAAATGAGAAGGAAAGCAGCAGGAAAATCCTGCTTGTATTTCTCCGAACACCAGGCTCAATGACTCCAGGGCCCGGTGAAACGCTGTTAGACTTCACTACATAAGAATGGGTGTACGTGGCCAACTGAAAAGACAAATGTCTGCACATTGGAGCAGTAAGAAGAAGACATAAGTCCTCATTAAGTTCACAAGGCAGTAAGTAGTGAGACCTCTAACTGCAGTCTCTTTGATATTCATAATGTCTGTGCTCTCAACTGGAGGTGTGGGCATGGTTTAGCCCCTGGTGTTTTTGTGCCGTCTGTGCACAGCGTGCTATTACTCAGAGGTCTCCTCTGTGCCTGGCACAATTCCTTTCTGCAGGAAAATAACCATGCAACTACTAATTACCTACCACATGCATGCCATCCTGTACTGTACTGAAAGTGTTGCTATCAACCAGAACTTGTCTGTATACTTTTTTTTGCAAGGACTGTGTCCTTTTGTTGACAACTGACGCTTTATACATGTGAATACCCTCTACAAAACAGCACCTTGCTGGGACCAGCGTAACTGTCTTTATTTAAATATAAAAAGTAATTGGGAAGAGTTGAAGGCAACATTGGAAATAAGTTTTTTGTGGGGGGGGGGGGGGGTTGTACTACATAATGGATGTAAACAAATCTTCCTTTTTGATTTGATAGTTGAGAACTGGCAGTTGCTTCCCTTCCTGTGCCTGGCACCGGCGGTGTTCTCCCTGGAGTTTTGGTTGTAGACCCAGATATTGGTGACAGTCTTTTTGCATGCTGATTGAGTGTCAGAGTTGGATCCTGTTCTCTCTTTGGTGTATAGCTTTTCTGCTGGTCAAACTGCTTCGATTCTTTGCCTGAACTCAGAAAATGTTGTAGATCATGTGTCTGAAACATCAAATCTCACTGAATGGGGTTAAGAGAATGCAGTACAATATAGCATCTGTTTGTTACACTCTGGATTTAAAAGGAAACCTTGTCCATTGTGCTCTAGCTTGTGGGGGTGGGGGGGAAAGGCACAGCACTTCTAAAAGTTTTTGTTTGTTTGGGTTGTTTTTTTTTTTAAATAACCTCCATGCTGCCTCCTTTCATCAGCCTTGCCACTTGGTTTGCAATTTTGAGTAAGATGCCATTGCCCCCTCTTCCCTCAAATGACAAGGAATTACAAGCTTTGTTCCTAGCTTTTCTTCAGACGAGAGTCATGGTTACTTGCACTTTTAAATAACTTCCTAATTAAACAAGCTAGCTCGTTAAATACAACTGAAGAATATATATATAAAAATTAAAGCTTTCACAGGTTATAAAAGATAGTAAAAAAGAAAATAAAAAAAATCACCCAGTCCACATAATGAGACAGCAAGCAGTTGCACTGGAGCTTTGGCGTTCTGATGCTATAATACGCTTTCTGTGGCCACCTCCACATTGGTGTAGATCAGTGCCATTCATAAATATAAGGCATCTATCAATGTTGGCATACAGTGTATTTTGTTTCCCCCTTGCATATTGCACACATTTTTCATGGTCCAGATTTTTCATAAGAAGTTTTCAGCTGATCATAGGCTCTGCTTCAAATGATAGTAAAACACAGCCACTGGGGAAGGCAAAAGAAGAGATACATTAATGTATACAATAGCAAGGCCTCTAATGCAATTTTAGTAGGCATATGTGCTGAGAGTTGAATTCCCAGGATGAAGTCTACACACACACACACACACACACACACACACACACACACACACACACACACTTTAGCGTAAGGGAGAAAAAATTGGAGAAATATTATACAATCACTATGGAATAATCGCCCCAAGATTTCAATAAGTTATAGGCATGTTTCATAAAGTGGAGTAGGCACACCTCCAGCTTTCCTAAGCCGTAAGCCTACAGTGGGTGCTATAACAGGTCTGTCCACTGGGTGGCAGGGCAGCTGGTTTATGTTAGATAAACAGCACCACAATCCTGATAAAACTGACGTGGGCAGAAGTCCACAACATTATCCAGAGGGGGAGAAAGGCAGGGGCCAGTATGACTTAGCTCAGAGTAGGGAAGCTATGGGGGTTGGGCCACAGGTTGCTGATCTCTGGACTAGAAGAGCAGACATGCACCCAGGATTCTGGTATGTATTTGTTCCTCAATGTGTGCATCTACATGTGCTATTAATGCACTTGAATAAATTCTAGCAGTTCGCTGGAGTTTATTGCTTCTGGGCACCACATTTACATGTGTGCTTGGGACTGCAGCACGTTGAGCCTAGACAGAGCAGCCCTAGCTGGCAGGGGGCTCATGGTATCTGCCTGCCAGCCTCTGCTACTCTGCCCTGGCTCAAAGTGCTGCGCAGGGCTGGTTAGGGCATGAGGGTACTACAGTGCAGGAATGGCTAGCTGGCAGGCAACCCTGCACTGAAGTACTCTTGTGCCCCAGCCAACCCCAGTTGCCACCTACATGTGTGTTGCAGTGCATGTAATAACTACTCCATTGTAGGATAATACTTGTTGGGCAGTACTGTCCTACAGCAGAGTTGGTTAATTTACTGTGCCCTAATAGGGACACTTTACTGTGGAGCTAACTGGTCAACTCTACATCCAAGTGCATGTGTAGATGTACCCAGTGTGAGGGGTAACTTTCCCCTAGGATGGAGTCACTTATGCTAGTGTAATATAATATATGTGTATCCTCTCACTTTACTACAGAACAAAATAAATGTGTCTGGTGTCCACTTCCCTGACCTAAATGCTCTTACAGAAGAGTACTTTGTGGGATGCTGTGTCTTAAGTCACAAGTGAAGATGATCTGTCAGGTGCTTCCTGAGATAATCAAGTGCATGAAATGTTCATGTAACACTAAAAGGTCTGAAGTGAAAAGAGGCATTTATGGTAGAAACAACTTCAGGTGTTCTTGTTCGGTCACTTGACCAGGTTGTCAGCAGAAAGAGCCAACTGTACTCAAAACATCATTCAAAGTAATGGGAGTAACAGCAGCTCATCTCCTACATGGAGGTGCTGTCAACTTGGGGACACTCAGAAAAATTAAAACAAATTAAATAGAGGTGTAATTATCAAGCAGATCCTTTGTGGATAAGCAGTAAAGTAGCCCTGGTTTTACTTTATCTGAACCCCCTTTGAAAGGCAGAAATAATAGAGGATATGAGCTGAGACGGCATAAAGGGAAAAGGAAAGGGGGGTGCAATCAGAATTTATCCCAGCAGCATAGGTTATTTGAAGTGGAAGAGGCCAATGGGATGTGATAGGAGACAATGTAAGTAGCTAAGACTGAACTTTATCTTTTTTTTTTTTTAGAAGTGTCCACAATTTCATGCATACAAGGTACCTAAATCTGTCTTGGGCCTAGACCTCAGTGTCCCCCCCGGTGGATCAGTCATGCTAGACAGCAAGCCAAGCATGCAGCCAGAATATAGTAATCCAGCACTACCAAAGACAATGTGGCTCTTGTAGCAAGCAATGATCCCTACCGTTGAATGTATTAACTTACAGTGTTGAGGTTCAACTCCACTGTCCCTGTTTTTGCAGCATCCAGTTTTGTAAATATTTCTGTCACAGAAAGGGATAAATAAAGAGATGAATGGCAAGAAAGTTGCTGAAGTTGATGTATCTCTTTGTCTTAAAGGTATAGCAGCAAAATTCCCCCCAACTGCTTCAGGGTTTATGAAAATGACTTCTTCCAAAGTAACAAAGCAAAGCACCTTCCTGCCCCCCAAAACAAACATTCTCAAATTATTCTGCGATTTGTGGCCAAACTCTTGAAGCTTTGTGCTAATGCCCGAGAAACTTGCTGACTGGTCTAAGCTAAATGAAACCAAGAAAGAAAACAAATAACAAAAGCCAAAACATTAAATTATTTTAAAATTCCTTAATGCTCTGCTTTGTGTCCACTACAAAGACATTTTCACAGTAACAACAAGTGTTCCTTGTTAAAGCTGTTGTTCTTGCTCAGTTAGTGCTTGGCTGCATGTGTTGGAAGAAAGAACCAAACCCACTGGGCCCCAATCCTGCAGGGCCATGAGGAAGATATGGGGGGAGGTGGTCTTGCCATGCAGATCAGATTGTAGGCTCAGACCATCAGCTGCTTTTAAATTGTTCTACTATGAAGCCAAAATAATTTTGCATTCTTATCTGTGTGGAACTTGTGAAATGCAGAGTCACTAAGCGCATACTCACTGAACAAAGTTTCCAGCCGAATCAAGCACCTGACAAAATTGTCAAAGTCAATGATGAGCTGCTCATCTGCAAAACGGGCCACGATGACTTGATGCAACTGGCAATTCAGCTTGAAGCCTGGTGGGCAAAATACAAGGCAGAAACATTCATAGCGCTGCATTTCTGATAATGCAATGGGAGGGGTGGGGGCTGGGGTTGGCGATTGGAGCTTTAGCTAATGGGGCATAAAAAAATGTTAAAAGTCAAAACAAGAGCACCTCTGAAAATGCAGCGATTCTTGACCACATAGAGGAGGTGAAATTTTGCAGTCAGCAGTTTAAGTTTTGAAGCTGGTTGATTGTGATTAAGTCATTTTTTTTCCCCCTTTCAGTTTATCCATTGGTATTTCTGAGTCTCCCAGGATTTTGGCTTGCCATTGGCTGGGCCAATCCTCTGGGATCAGGAAGGTTAGCAGAACCCATTCTGACTCATGTTCTTGAAGACAGCAGCAGCTTTCTCAGGGCAGGTCAGGAGGAAAACTGGTTATTAGAGGAAACATTGCTCCTGCTGCGAGGCTGGACTTCCTTCTCTTCTAAAAGACAGTTTGAGGCACATAGAAGCACTACCCCTTGGTGCCACAGCATTATTAAAAGGGAAGTAGGCTCTCCACCAAAGCAGCCAGACGGTAATAGCAGCCTTGCCAACACTACGTTGTCAAGCCTGTGGGGATGAGTAAGTGTAAAAAGAGGTTCTTGGGACTGGTGTGAAGCCCAGGTCATTGTGTAGCCTTGTGAGGTCCTCTGAGGTGTAGCTAAGCCTCTTATTCTGACTCTTGAGATTCACAAAGCATTTAAAAGAACAGGGCTGGAAGGGACCTCTGAAGCCTGAGACTTGAAATGGCATAATCCTTAATACAGACAGGCAAGTGTGGGGGCAGTACAACCAGAAGCATAAAACTACCTGCTGTTTCTAATGCTCGCCGCATCTCGTAGGAGTTCATGGTACCAGAACGATCAACATCAATTTCCCTGTAAATTTTCTGTAAAACACAAGGCTTGCTGTTAGAACTTATCAATCATTCAGAGTATATTTTTTTCTCCATTTTGCTGAAAGTCAGATAAAGGCTTCTGAAAGGCAGTTTGTGTGTTTTGCTGAGGAGTGAGATGGCCATGGAAGATACGAGTCCCTCAAAGGGATTTGGGGTTTAGTCCTTGGAGCAGTGGCAGATGAATTCTTAGATCTTCCTTCAGTGCTGCATGCAGGAGGGGACGGCTGTGGGGGAATCTCTGGAAGCACGGCAATCCCACGTCAAAGCTAATGCAGAAGTTTAGCATCACTGAGAGAGCACGTGCTGTGCAGCCCAGTGCTCTTCCTAGTGGTGAATTTAAGAGAGTGTGAAGGTTAAGGATGGAGGCAGGGGAGTACCAGAGGGAGGGAAGAAGGTGGCGATGCTGATGCAATGAGCTAAGGAAGCTCCTACTCTTGGCCTTCCCTGCAAAATGTTAAGGCGTAGCTGATTGTCCTAAGGGTGCAGACCTGGAGGGCAGATCCTCTGCTGCCGAAGACTGTTCTACATCGGTCACACAAAATGAACCAGACCACGGGTCCCTGTTGCTGGGAGACCTGACACCTTCCCTCTGCAGGGTGTGCCATCACTTGTGGTCAGTGCCATTCTCAGGTGTAGAAGGTGAAGTAACAAGTACCTTCCGTGTTGTTGGTTCACCTCTTACTTCCACGTGGCTGTTCTGCTGCACTGTTTTTGTTACCACTGCCTGGTAAAGCTGATGGGTGGTTAGGGGCAGGGCTTCCCAGGAAGTACATGGACTGGATCGAAGCAGCCCTGGGTTTAAAATGTGCACTGTTTTCTTACTTCGGTGCCTCATTTCATGCCCATTTCTTGGGCCCTATCTATCAAGTGTGCCTCTTGCAAGGAGCTGAGAGCCTCCAACTCACACTGGCTTGAGAGAAAGGAAACGGACCTCAGCATCTCATACAACTGGGCCAAAAAGCACATACTACCTAATGTTAGTTCCACCTCCTCCTTTATCTAACCAGTGTAGATTTATTGACCCAATCATCTAACACTGTATTCAGTGCCTCTGCAGACTTAACAGCCTTGTATTATGTGGAACAGATTGATACAGCGGTGCTCAATCTTTCGAGGCTCCACAGGCTGAATGAGTAGTGTGGGGCTGGTCTGCAGGATGAGTCCTGCACAGAGTTGAGGTTTAGGGTCAGTTTACAGGTGAGATCTAACACACCTGCCTGATCCCATGTGCCAGATCTGGCTGTAAAGCAACCGTACGCCAGCATGACCCAGCACGCAGGGCTGTGTGTGTATTCCAACCACCAGGCTCCACACGGGTCTCAAAATTTGGCAGTGGGGAGCAATGTCAGTGTTAATTGTTGCGACTGTGAGCAGTTGGTGTTGCCACCACTTCCTTACCACAAAATGTTTTAAACCATGGGGCACCTCATGGACTGAATGATATGGCTCTGTGGGCTGGATCTAGCCCAGGGGCAGTAGGTTGAGCACCACTAGATCAATATATATCCACCTGTATTGCACACCGCTGTTTGCTCAGAAGGAGGTCCATATCTTACCTGATATTTCTGAATCTTTGTCCAGAGGGTATGGAATTCTTTCAGTCCCAGCTTTCCACTTCCATCAGACTGTGTGGGTTAAGGCAAACTCTTTGGATGATAGGGAAGAGATGTTTTTTCTCCCCAACATTAGGTTTGATTTTGTACAGGCAATAATTTTCTCATGTCAGAGTCAGAAAGGGTCATACATCATATCTGAAATGCGTGGCTCATTCAGGCTCACCCTGAAGAAGAGAGAGAACCGTTCCTCCAAAACTTACATGCTGTATTTGTTTCTAAATCAGCAAGAGGGCATAAGAGTCTGACAAGTCTTATCAATACCATATTGATTTAGAGTTTGACTCTGAGTACTTCCCTCCAAGCTTCTCTGATTCTTCCCTGAGTTCATCTGACCATTCAGCACATTCACAGAGATGAGGCATTGTGCATAGGTCATCAATACCTACAGCTATTAAGGGCAATCAAAGTCAAAGCATGTTTGGACTCTGAATTGAGACAAGAGCTTAGGCAAGGCCTGCTGCTTATTGAGTTTTTAGCCCTTTAGCAGCACCTAGCCCAAGAAACTCCCTGTCCTTCTCTTTCCTGTGTGAGAGGCAGGACTCATGGCACCTGCCACATTTTACAAGTCATGGGAGCATTTCCTGGTGCTTAGGATTTTGTTTTTCTAAACACATTATTCTTAAGCCTGTATGGTCCAATAGAAAAAATACCACATTTACCTGAATCCAAGACAACTTCAAATTTAAGATAACTGGCCCTGTGGCAGTGGCAGCTGTGGCCCTGGCTCCTGCCCTGGCCCTGGCCCAGAGCTGCTGCCACTACCACTGCTGCATGGCCAAGCTGGGGTTGGAGGCAGCACATGTTCGGTGCTCTCTGTCCCTGGCCAGAGTGGGGCCCAGCCAGAGCTTGGCCTGTGACACGGAGGTAACAGCAATGGTAGATGGGGGGGGCAGAGATGGTAGGTGGAGTGGTAGTGGGGAGCAAAGGAGGGGAGCATAAGCTGGGGGGCAGACGGTGGGAGGCAGCAACACTGGCTCTGACCCTGGGGCTAGAGTTGGAGCCAGAGCTGCAGTTGCTGCTTCTCCCATCCCCTCAACTTAGATAGACTTGTACTCAAGTCTAAGATGAGAGGCTTCTGCTCCTACCCCACCCCCCCAGTGTTTAATGGCAGAAAAAAACCTTGTCTTGGATTCAAATCAATATGGTTTCACCTCACCACCACCTCCATGGAGCAGAACACAACTCTTACTGGAGAGTTCTTCACACACTGCACTGATTCTCCTCTTCTCTGTTTCTTTCCCTTGGAGCAGAAGCTCAAAGACAATGCTACCTGGAGAGGGCTTTGGGGGTCTCTGTCCCCCACTGTGTTTGGTTGTTAAATTCTTGTGATTGCTCCCTGCTCTGACCAAACCTGGCATGGGCAGTCTCTCTGTACCTTAGGATTGAGGGCACTCATCACCTTCCTCTTTGACACACATGCTTAGGCCTGTAACACTAGCTAATGTCACTGATACCACATTATGAAGCTGGTCTTTTCTGTGATGCATATGCAACATCACTGCCATCAGCTAAGCCCCACATGCAGCTTCTAGGAGGGATCTGAGGTAGGGTCTTCTGCTTTAAAAATACACATCCCCCTACAAGCTTGAACAAAAAGGAAGTGTTCACATTTGTGCAGGAGAAGCTCTAAAGAATGACTGGATGAATGGAGGTTAGCACTACACATGTAGCACTAAGCAATAAAAAAATACAGTATGAACAGGGGAATGAAGTCAAGCCAACAACACTGAAGGATACATCCAACAGATCCACCATTATTTTACATGTCTCAATGCTGAAGCCATCTGATTTAATGTCTTTTTCTGTACAGAAAGAAAGAAAATGGCAAATTTACTTGTTAAATGCTGGAATTGGGATAGAGGAATTTAAATCAATTCTTTAGAGGGCCTCCCTGTCTTCTTCAGTAGAAGCCATTGCAACCTGACAAAGCAGCAGCATATATGAGGCAAGGCATTGGATATTTCCAAATTGTCAGGACACACATGTTATTTAGGAGCCCAGCGCAGTTAATGCGGTTTCTTCATTCTTGCTGTTATGTAGAAAGCAAAGACGATGCATGCAAGAAAAGCTCAGTTCTATAGGATTTTCTGTACTACGCCCACAACCTCAGAACTGGTAACTCCTTTTCTACACCTGAAATCTTCCTTTGGGATTAGACCAAGGAATGGGTGCTTTCCAGTTTAGTTCTAGCAAGAAGGCACTGGGACTGGTTAGTTTTTCGGGGACAAGTGAAGCCACTAAAGAGCACCATGATGGGTGGGAGAGTCTACGGCTGTTGGAAGGATAGCCAGGATCAGGAATCCTGGCTCCATCTCCCAACTGCCTGAGAGAAACCTCATCTCCCAAGGCTGGTACTCTCAAGAGCCTTCTGCTGGTGGGTCCCACCATAACAGTCTAGGGAACAGCATGTACCTAAAGCAGAAGCCAAGGGGCAGGCAGAAGGAGGCACAGGTGGGTCAAGTAGTATGAATATCACAGGAAAGTTGAACAAGAATGGAGGAGGAGGTCCCTGACAACAAGCCCCAAGGACTGAAGCCAGTCGCTCTTTACCAAACAGACACTCCACTCAAAGCATGGGTTGTATGTGAGCTGCAGGAGCAGGGGCAGATCCCAATCCAGCCTCTCTGGGCCTTGTCCTATCCTCTGCCAACAAGAAACTATTAATCCAAGGGCATTGCTCAGGATACTGATGGGGAAGGAGGCTGAGATCAGTAACTGACAGAAGACGGTCAATATCAGCCTGGAGGCGGAAAGCAGCATGGAAATCCTATCTGTCTGACTGATGTCTTTTAGTCTAAAACAATCCATGGGATAGCCTGTCCCAAAACTTGATCGTTATCTGAAGGGGATAAGAAACCTGTAATATGGTCTGAGTGACCTTGTTAAAGACATGCAGCCATCAGCCAACTGTCTGGGGCTTCCCTTGTTGCTCCGCTGTTGCTGAATTCTGCTGTCAGTCTGGAAGCTTACAATAGAGGGTTGATTGTGTCATTCACTGCCTCTCCCCTAAGAAGCAGGACATTCATAGGGGGTTTTGAGTCAATCTTCCCCTTCTCCTAACAAGCCTTGCGTGAATGCTGGTTAACCTTGTAGGCAATAGATTCCTTTTCCTTACAGGGCTGAATCTTAAGGAGAACAATTAATCACCTCAACCAGTATCTGTTACTGTCAGCAACATGGACGCACCTTGAACAGGATACTACTGTGACCCCCAGTCCCCCCCCCCCCCCAATGGCTATAAGAAGAAAGACAAGTGGATTTTGCCCCCTTTTGTGTAGGCTTTTGTGTTGCAAGGCTGTGACCTTGCTTATCTCCTGAGGAACCTCCAACAGCAGCACATGTCCTTTAGCCACCAACCCTGATCACCATCATTTGCTCATGAACAGGGTTACTGCACAGCTGCTTGGACACCTGAATCCTGTTCAGAAGAAAGCAGAGCTTTGGATAACTGCTTTGAGCAAATGGGATCACATAATGCAAGGATTTCACCTTGAGATCAGCCTATGTTGGATTCAGACTACTAGAGACAGCAATGTCTTTGGCCATTACCAAGTTATCCAGTACAGCATGCCTGTCTGTCAAACAATCCCTGTCAGCCAAGGACAGCCAACAGCAACCTACTAAGGGTGTGTGAAGCAGGCCCTATTTGATTTGGATTCGGCCCAAATCAGGGATGGTGATTCGATTAGTTGATTTGGATTGCTGTCCCTGATTCGATTTGGCCGAATCCAAATCTGAAGATTTGATGCTGATTCAGAGAATCAGCAATTCAGCCATAGATACAGCTTCAAATGTTTTTTCCACATACCTCAAGGTACCAGCGCGGCTCATGAATGCTGCGATGCTGGGGCAGATGGAGCATCCCACAGGAGCGTGGGAAGTCCCCCCATGTGCTTGGTGGTGAACCCAGAAGTGGATCGGCAGTACTTCTGGTCCACTTCTGGGTCTTCCAGGGAACGCACTGGGGAACCTCCCCATGCCAACCAGGCTCGGTGATCAGCCACGTGGGGACCCGGATGCCCCCTAGACACAGGAGGCACCTGTTGCTGAGCTGGGAGGGGACACGGGGGGGCCCCCCAGCACACTCTCCAGCAGAGCCAGAAGTGCACTGGAAGTCCCTCTTGTCTACTTTCGGGTCTGCTGCCAAGCACCGTGGGGAGCTTCCCGCGTTTCTGCGGGACACTCCATGCACCCCAGCATCGCAGCATTCACGAGCCTTCTGCTATCTAGGGGAATGTAGAAAAAAACATTTAAGCTGTGTCTATGTTCAAATCTTTCTGAATCTCTCTATATTGATTCAAAGGGTTCTGATTCGATTCAGAGAGATTAAAGGGTCCTCTGATTTGATTTGGAGAATCAGCCACCAAATCAGGCTGAATCCCCGCTGAATCAAATCAGGGACTGAAGTTTTCATAGACATCAGGGCTGGAAGGGACCTCGGGAGATCATTGAGTCCAGCCCCACAGCCCTACTACCTACCCCTACCATCAAAGTAGGTGTGTGCTGTTGAGGAAGCTCCAGAAGTAGAAACTTCCTGAACTCAGGCAAAGATTCCTCTAAAGTCCCCTGAGTCCTAGCAAGCAACAGCAGTGAGTTTGAGATTACCCTGAAGCAGAGAACTGGGATCTACAGGTGCATCTTCCAGCTGTCTATGAGCTGGGTTGGCAGGTGTTTTGCCTTCCTTGGGCCCAGACAGCCTGTTGCTGGCCACTGAATAGGAGAGGGAAGAAGATACTTACGCTTAGCCATGATTTTTTTCAGGATGTTGCACAGTTCAAAGGCAGAGATCTCAGCATCCTGTGGGGAGGGGAGGGGACAGCACCACTTTAAGTAAATATTCAATATGTGCCAGGCCGGGAGTGGGCACCACATACGAGAGGAGTGAGTGAGAGGCTTCGATAGGTCTGGTACATTAATTCAGGCTGAATGGCACTTGTACACATGAAACTACAAGCTCTGTAATGTTTAGAAAGTGCAGCCGGAATTCCTTTTGGTTTGGAAAGCCCCAGGAAGTATTTCATGAGTTAAGAGCAGTTTGTGAGCACAACTGCCATTCTTCTTAGGGAGTTTGCTGGGCCTGTTTGATGTGTGAAATCTCCTCCCACTTTGTGAGATTCACAGCATGAGGCATAGTGTCAAAGCCCTTTGGGTGTTTCACTACAGCCCCAGAAGCAACAGTCTGAGCCTTGTTTTGGACTTGTGCTGAAAGCTACCCCCAATGTAAGTGGTACCTGGTCACCTAGGTTTCAAACCTGGCCAGACATGCTTCCAACCACATCATTTCCTTGCGTGCCACTGACTGCAGAAACCTGTGCACCTTAATCACAATAGTGCAGTGGGCTACAAGCCTTGAGATGCACTTTTGACCTCTTGTGACCTAAGCACATTTAGTCTTGTTCTTCAAATGACTGCCTCAGCCCCACTTTTCTTGCTCTGATCTTACTGCTGTTTTAGTCTTGCCAAATGTTGAACCTGGCAGAAGGAGCCTGACTTGGTAGAAACAACATAGGTCCAGTTGGCAGACATTTAACCAGAAAGCAAACAACGTTAATGCACCTGAGAACAGCACTGGGAACTCTTCCTTTCTGGAGCTCACTATGCTCATAGGAGCCCTGTGTGCAGCCCTGGAGCATTTTCTCTGGGCGCCAGTGCAACTGGAAAGGGAGAAGTTGATCTTAACTTACTGCACTGGAGACTGGTCTAGCTTTTGCCCATCATACATAGGCCAGGGATATGTGCCAGTCTATGTACATAAAAATGCATATGGAACTTGCATATTTTACACTTTCTGAGAGTGTAAGAGCACCCAGGACAGGACAGCACTCAGTTTGACCAGCACACTGAGGACTTGCAGAGCTAAAAGTTGCTATAGTTTGAGTTAAAGAACTCAGTTCTTTACCCGGGGGCTGTAGCAGATCCATTGCATGGGATAATTCAGTGCACAATTGAACCGGGTTTGTCAAATACAATGATGTACTTGTGTTTTGCAGCTGTTGCCCAGACCATCTGAGTGAAACTACTTCTTGGGGCAGAGGGTCACTGTCTCATAGCAAGCTCCAAACACCAACATAAACAAAAAACCGATACTCACCTCTCCAGCCAGTTGTCCAAAAAGCTTTTTGAAACTGGCTGCAATGTCATCTTCCCTGACGTCAGTCTAGAGGAGGTATGAATAGCAAAATTCACAGTATTAAAGGGGTGACTCTGGTTAATAATCACTTAAATCAACACTTTTTCTCATTTGTGGTATAATCAACCACAGGCATTAAAAATGGAAAGCTCCTTGCTTTAGCCATACTCTTCTATATTTGGTCAGACTGGATATGAGGATAGACTAGTTTAAGAGTTGTTTATAGGCAGTATCACTTTCAGACACTTACACAACACTGCAAAGGATTAAAAATGTATCATGTCTATTTAAACAGGATTGATGAAGTGTTTATCTTGAGTTTGAAAGTCAGTTTTGTTCTTTAACAAAAGCCAATTTTAACTTGGCAGGTCCCTTTTAAGGGAAAAAAATAACACGTTTCAGTCTCAAGTATTGAAATGAAAAAGTCTCAGTCACACCAGTGGAGTAAACCTGTACTTGAACTGTTGGACCAGCTTCCTCTAATAACCCTGAGTCACACAAGACTTCAACCTTGCACTCCTTTCTCACTGATGGCAGGGGGCTGGCTCAGGGGCTGCAGGGTTTGATCCAGAAAATGGGATTGGCATTACTTTCATAGATTCATAGATTCATAGATGCTAGGGTCGGAAGGGACCTCAATAGATCATCGAGTCCGACCCCCTGCATAAGCAGGAGAGAGTGCTGGGCCTACATTACCCCAGCTAGATACACATCTAGCCTTCGCTTGAAGACCCCCAGGGTAGGGGAGAGCACCACCTCCCTTGGGAGCCCGTTCCAGACCTTGGCCACTCGAACTGTGAAGAAGTTCCTCCTAATATCCAATCTAAATCTGCTCTCCTCTAGCTTGTGGCCATTATTTCTTGTAACCCCCGGGGGGGCCTTGGTGAATAAATACTCACCAATTCCCTTCTGTGCCCCCCTGACGAACTTATAGGCAGCCACCAGGTCGCCTCTCAACCTTCTCTTGCGGAGGCTGAAAAGGTCCAGTTTCTCTAATCTCTCCTCGTAGGGCTTGGCCTGCAGGCCCTTAACCATACGAGTGGCCCTTCTCTGGACCCTCTCCAGGTTATCCGCATCCTTCTTGAAGTGCGGCGCCCAGAATTGCACGCAGTACTCCAGCTGCGGTCTGACCAGCGCCCGATAGAGGGGAAGTATCACCTCCTTGGACCTATTTGTCATGCATCTGCTGATGCACGATAAAGTGCCATTGGCTTTTCTGATGGTTTCGTCACACTGCTGACTCATGTTCATCTTGGAGTCCACTAGGACTCCAAGATCCCTTTCCACTTCCGTGCCACCCAGCAGGTCATTTCCTAGGCTGTAGGTGTGCTGGACATTTTTCCTCCTTTGAAAACGAAGTGTATCCTTGGCTTGAATAAATTTCAGTGAACAGGATCTGAACAGGCTGAGTTCTTTTGTTGTTACACATAACGGCCAAAGGCGATTTTCAAACCTGCTTGTGATGTTTCCACTGATTTCCCTGTGGAGGTCCTGTTGGTATATCCAAGAGTCAAACTCTGTGAAGCTGGGGACTCCTTGTGTAAATGGTTGCCCACAAATGTAGTGGACCCTAGAGTGCAGAAGCCCCCTTCCAGCTCTACATATCTATGTTCCTTTACCTAAGATGGAATACAAATGCTTGCCGGCTTATAGGCTAACAGCCCTGTGAATGTTGTGTACTGCTTCAGGAACAGCAGCCAGAAATACATATTCAGATGGAAAAAGGGTTAAAATATTCATCATTCTATTTGTCCCTAGTAGAATTTATTTCAATTAACAACCATTTAAAAAAGAGTACCTCTTCAATATTGGCCTCGATTTCATCATCTACCACCCTAAAAAAAGATAAAGGGATTGATGTTAAAAACAAATGCACACACTTACCGATTCTGAGTTTGCTGTTAAAACAGAAGTCCCACTCCAGTAGTGGCTATTTTAATTCCTATAATACCACTTTAGAAAATGCCATAAGGTCCATTAAGTATAAAATGAAAATCCATTAAGTATGAATTGAAAATCAAGTTAATAACTAAGAACAAAAATAAAGAGTGATGGAAATACACACACACACACACACACACACACACACACAAGCCAATTGCCCATCAAGAATGGGGGTGGGGAGGGTAGTGGGGGACAGAGTGCTGCCACCCACCATGCCGTGCTGCTGCTGCCTCCCAGGAGTACGGGGAAGGGAGGTTGCCCTACTGTCCCCTTCATCCCGCTCGGCCAGCACCCCATGTCACCACCTGCAGGGAGCAGGGCTGGGGTGGTGGGGTGAGACCAACGCTGGTCTCACCCTGCCACTGCAACCGCTCCATCCCCACAATCATGGCAGCGCTCTGCCGTGCTGCCGCTGCTGCCTCCCATCTGGAACGCTTTTGGAGCACTCTGATTTCTTGTTTCAGCCAACCAATCAGAGTATGAATAAAGCATTATGGACAGACAGGCTAAAGCTTAAAGCTTTTATAATATTAGAATATCTATACATACACACACACACACACACACACACATATAGATAATATATATAATTACATATATATCATTTTTTTAAGGCAGTTAATTGTAGAAGTTTATGCATGTAAAGCATGCCAGTGACATTACTTTTATTTTAGTTATCCCGACATATTAGTTCTTGGTACTTTTCACACTCTGAGCACTTTATAAGCCTTGGGAAATAGATGATAGAGTCCTACATTCATTTTAAGGCCTTATGGGGCCATAGTGATAACCCAGTCTGACCCTCTGCATAGCGCATGCCCTAAATTTTCATCCCATAATTCTTTTATTAAGTGACCATTTAGGTGCACAAGTAGAATGTGGGTTGGCTTACAAGGCAGCAGTATGAGAGGCTTTGAAACCATATCTACTCCCCGTGACAGATATTCAGTCCTTCCCTTTATCATCACAATTATGACTTGTGTTCCTCAAATGCTGTAGTTTTTACTCTGTAGAATTAAATGCTAATTTTTATCAAGGAAATGATTCAGCCTTGGGACATTATCTAGCAAGATTTCAAAGGCCCAAGGTCATCAGGCTGGACATAAGCAAGAATTTCTTTACTGTCTGAGCCCCCAAGGCCTGGAACAGACTGCCGCCAGAGGTGGTGCAAGCGCCTACTCTGGACTCCTTTAAGAGTCAATTGGACGTTTATCTTGCTGGGATCCTGTGACTCCAGCTGACTTCCTGCCCCTGGGGCGGGGGGCTGGACTCGATGATCTCCCGAAGCCCTTTCCAGCCCTAATGTCTATGAACTCTCTCATGACTAATGGGGTCTGTTCATGAGCACTGGCACTGGAGCTGGTGTTAGAGCCAACAGGGAACACTTACTGCTATAAGACTTCACATTTTCCATCAGTCAAAGAACCCAACATTGTAGTTATTTACTTTCTTTTTTAGTACTATAGGCCCCTTTGCCACTTAGTACTCATCTCAATAACTAATGCCTGTGCTGTCAGAATAGATATAGCCCATCACCTACCACCTTCCATTGCATTTTAATTAAAGCTCTCCTCGCTTGTGCAAAGAAGTCATGAAGATGTTGACAGAGATTAGATTCAGTTCAGTACTAAAGCGGAAAATGTCCAGTCTTCACACCACTGACTACTACATACATTATTGCCAGACAAGAAGACAAAGTGAGTTTTGCATTAGCCAGGCCCTGTTGGTTCCAGTCAGATACTGTTTGATTCTGGGTGAGCTTAATGATGGTAAAAAAATGCCTCATTGCTGTAAAAAAATGAAGTCTTTCTGCCAGTATAAGGGAGAAATGTTAGTGCAAACTCCACCTCACCTTTCTTCTCACCTGCTTTGTCCTTCTGACCTCTCCCCTATCTCTCCTTCCCAACTCCTTCTGAATTATGCCCATCCTTCAGAAAACCCCCAGACTCTAACACAGAACTAAGATAATGTTTGTCATCACCACACAGACCCATCTACTTCACAGGCTCTACCTTCTTCCCCTTGCTGGTGTCTGGCTTGTCAGTTTAAACTGCAAGTTCTTTGGGACAGGAATTGTTTACTTCTGTGTCTGCACAGGACCTAGCACGATAGGGATGATCTTGCTTGGTTTCTAGGTATTATTACAGTAGTCGATAAACAAGAGCAGTGTCCACCAGCTGGGCCTCAATCCTGACAAGAAGCCTAAAAAACAGGAGGTAACGCAGTCCCTTTGATTCCTGTTCTCTCAGATAAAGTTGGCAATAAGGGGCATGTGTAGATGAAACAGGGGCCCTAAATTGAAGTGGTGGGTTTTCAAAAACACTGCTTCAGTTTAGGGTCAAGTAAATCCCCGTGTCGTGCACACACCCGTGCGCTTACCTACCTCTCGGGTGGCTGGGAAGGGAGGGCGAGCTGCCGGCGGGCAGAGTGGTTCCTGGGCTGTGGGAAGGTGGGGCTGCCACCCCCACCCCCAGGCAGCACCCACCTGCAGGCACCTGGCTCGGGTGGTCCCGGGGGGCACTGCAGCCCCTGCGTAGCTCAGGCAGGCAGGCAGGCTCCAGGAAAAAAAAAGAAAGATCACTGCTTTTTTTTTTCTAGGGTGGAGCTTGCCTTCCTCAGCTGCTGCCAGGCTGCCTGCACAG